>NW_008824053.1:372814-422938 GCF_000699105.1 Pygoscelis adeliae
GTTTCACTCGGCCGGTAAACTGCCAGGGCCAGGACCTGAGAGCTTTTCCTGCAAGGGACAGAAATAAGCGAATGGCTTTTGCCTGTTGGGAGGAGCTGGGGATAAGACAAACATCCAGAGGCTCTGCCCAGTCATCTGTTACCATCCGCCGTGAGCCTGCACGCTATTGCGTTTTGCAGCACGTTTTGAATCCATGGGTTTTGTTATCTTAGGAAATAATTTGCACATAGAGATTTTGGAGCTGGATTCTTGTGTGATAAACTTTTCTTTACCAGAGTTTCCCATGTGAAACTTGGTTCTGTTGGTGTTTGTGCTTCAGATTCATATTTGTAAAATCGATGTACTAATGGTCATCTGTCAGAGGTGTTATAGCCTTCAGCACTTTCTGATAATTGAGAAAAAAAGCAGTGCATGAAAGAAACCAGGAGAATATCACACACAAGTGATATTCTCTCAGGCTCCGCTCTAGTAAAGAACTTAATTGTGGACTTAAATGCAACTAACTTGCATCTGTTTGTGAACCTAAAGAATGGAAATTTAGTGTATCCACAAAGTTAGGGAGTTTCTAAACTGCTTTGCTACTTCTTTTGCCTTGGAATGTATGCTTTGAGAGATTAAGGTAAGATTATTTTAGATCAAAAACCCAAATAAACAAATTCAATAACCTGGTACGCATGGGTACCCAATGGATGCCATTTTTATTCTGCCAATGTCGCAGATAGATGAAGTCTCTATAAAAGTATTTGAAAAGAAATAAAACATATCAGATAAAACTTTGTATCATTCTGTCCAAAATACGTGGAACCATTTCATAAAGCACAGGGAGGAAACTCCCAACTCGTGCAGGTTGGCAGCAAAAATATTACTGATTTCATCT
This sequence comes from Pygoscelis adeliae, assembly GCF_000699105.1. NCBI lineage: Eukaryota > Metazoa > Chordata > Aves > Sphenisciformes > Spheniscidae > Pygoscelis > Pygoscelis adeliae. The sequence continues at coordinate 373,692 of NW_008824053.1, forward strand.
ACATCTGCAAGTAATTTGGACCAGTATGTGCATATGAAACCAGGGGCCATACTGTGCCAGCTTCGGGGGAGATTACTTCAGACTCCACCTAGCGCTGTCCTGTACCCTGAATGCCAGTTTAGCGTTTGGAGAGAATTAATTGCTCCCTGGACCACATCTGGTTAATCTTCAGCTGAAAGGAGACTCCGTTTCCTTTCTGTTTCCTCTAAGACCACTCCGTGACTGCATGATGTGAGGATAACTGAGCGAGCCTTTTCAAAAGTGCGGTCTTGGTCTGAACTAAAATACAGATATAACCTTGTCTGCTTTTAGAGTCCATCTGTGTAAGGATTATGCACCTTATTCTTGCAGCCAGTAGTCTTAGGGTGCTTTTTCCTGTCTGTGTTTTTCAAGGGAGAAGGAAATGTGAGATTATAAAAAAATTAAGAGCAGCTGATATTTTTCCCTTCAGGAAGAATGTTGCTATTTTCTGCACATTAAGTGTTTCTTTTATTGTCTGGGGTGGTGGTGTCTTTTTTTGTGTGGTGTGTTTGGGTTTTTTTTTAATCCCTGAAATTGTTTTAATGGAAACATCTTGAAAGGCAAAATATTTAGGTCGATTCCTCGCTTCTTTTTTTTTTGTGGGAGAGAGGGTAGTAGAGACAGATGACTCGTCACTGAACTGCAACTACTGATGTCATACAAAATAAAAGAAGCAAACATTTTTTGATCTTTTCTTTCTTTCAGTTCTCTTGTTGCAAGTTCTCATGGTTACAGATTTTCAAGACTTTGAACATTGATTCACATCTGATTGCTAGAGTATAGTTTATAAAGATCAAAGACAGAAAGACCTACAGTGGTTCTCAGTGAAATCCTAGCACTTATTGAAAAGTCTGACTTTAAAATCCACAAACGCATGGGGGGTTGTAGTTTGGATTTTATGTTATTCAGGAACATTCTGCTTCAGATTTGAAAAAGAAACAAATTATATGTCTTCCTAGTAAAATACGGTAGAATATAAGAGAGCATTCAGTTAAAAGGAATACAAATATCCAACATAAGCATAAGAATTCACCCTTTTCTTTTTGGGCTTATTCATTAAAATAGTCATAGCCATCATTTACTCTCTTTCCACAGCGAGACCGAAGTGACCGTGCAAAAAGGAACTACCAAAGTGATAATCCAGCTGTTTCTTGCTGCTTTTACCTTGAGCATTGCAAAATTCATAGCTACATTAACCACTAGGAAAATATTTATAAAAATAGGATTGCATCTTGGGGATGGAGGGAAGCATGGGCAAAACCATAAATGAGTAACTTCGTAAGGCCAGGGAAAATGAGAGTCTCTGAATAAAGCAGCGTGTCTTTTCAGGAGGTCTTAGCATAGTTCAAAAATTACGATTTTTTACCGTTGCTAGTGCTTTCTTTTGTCCTGGCAGAGCAGGGGCCCAGGAGCTGTCTGGGCTCGTGTTGGCCTGAGTGTCTGGAGCTTGTTTTCCCAGGTCCAGCAGACCCGTGCCCGCGGCCTTCCCGGCTGCAGCTTCAGCTCCGTGAGTGCCAGACCTGGGAAAGGACTGGCAGCCCCAGGGGGTCAGTGCATCGCAGCCCATGGCCCGCAGACACACGTGAATTGCTAGCCAGCTGTGGGAGAATTAAAACCAAGACTGCAACGGTCAGATTTAAAAACTGGAAGGAAAGGGATCGAACTGTTAAGGCAGAGGATCGGTAGCAGGAAGGATATTGGAATAAATGGGGGCGGGGGGAAGCAACGTTACTACATGAAATGACACAAAACAGCTTTTGACTTAAACTTGATTTGGAAATTTGAGGAACTATTGTCTAGCCAGGAAACTGAAGTCCTTCCTAGGACAGTGGAGAGGTTAGGAAACGATGTGGGACCTGAAGGTTAAGAAAGTCAAAGGGAATAAACTGAACTTCCTGGACATGAAACATGACCATGCCCAAGCTGGCGCAGGGCTGTAGCTAAGGATCGGTGTACATAGGGGTACAGGTAAGAGGAGAATAAAGAGGGGGGGAAAACGGAGCAGACCCTTAGCCCATGGAAAGCTGCATGGTTCCAAGTAGCCTTCTTTTTCACAGGCAAGAAATGTAGCCTATTTATATTTAAAAAAAAATATATGGGGAAGGACCCTCCACAGAATCTGCATTTCTGAAAGTTAGTTTCTTTTAGAAAAAATAACACTTGTGTTGTTTGAGTCTATCCCCCATGGATGCCTATAGGAGCACCTCTGGTTCTGGAGTTAACGTTTCCATTCACAAGCAGGAGAAGAGGCTGGGTGACGTGCAGAGCGCACTAGGGTTTCTGGGCTTTTTCAAAACCAGCTTCATGGTTAATCTGTATATACTGTGTGCCGTATGTAAAAAGCTGATGTTTTTTAAATTTAAGCTGTTATTTTTCTAACTATCTGACACCCCACATAAATTCACAACTGCTTTTATGGTGCTTTTCCATTATTTTTTGTTGCTTGCTAATTACTTTTCTTGCCCAATTTCATTTGCAGTTTGAATAAATAAACTGTTTGGTTCTGCCTTCAGGTTATTGTAGGAATAGTCAATATGCAGCTATAATAAAATCATAAATTTCTTTGAACAGGCAATTTCGAACATATCCTTCCACAGGGTTTTAAAGTTCTATTATTGTAGAAGCAACTTGCTTAGGAGCTGCCAAGTTTCAATGCTAATTTCTGAAGTTTGGAAGAAACTAAAATAAAATCATGCATAGCTCTATACACTGTATAGGTATTTTAAATATTTGTGTGGCAAGTTAGGTGAAAGTGACTCTTGTGTACTGGAATGCAGAACACCGAACAATTTTATCCCCTTTTTATCTAAATTTAGGGAAGTTTTAGGCCTCAATCAATGTGCTGGGAGGAATCAGACTACATGTTTACTGCATAATGGACAAGATTTCACCATTTTTACCCTGGGTAAAATTTTATAAACTAAATACCCGCATCCTTTTCCATGATACTACTTTCTTAAGTGCTACTTTGGCTGATCATATAAAATGTCATTATTCCTTTTCCCCCCGGCTCCCCTTCATGCCGTGTGAGATTATCTTTATTACTCGGGTGGAATTTGTCTCCAGGCACGCTTAAAAATCTGTAGAGAACAGGAGAATCACTAACTTCCAGTAAAATGTCTCAGAAAATGCATGTTAACATTAAGGACAGGCGGATTCTTTAGAAGTAGGACTCATTTTCCCACTCCCGGCAGCGTGGCGGCGAAGTTAGGTCCTGCCGGGTACGGGGGCAGTGAAGGGAGCACAGTGGTGGCGCGCGGACTTCACTTTCTTATTTATTCTGTTAACAGTGCATAAAATAACTTTGTTTCCCACACAGGTTCAGTTACATGGCAGTTACACTGCTCTCCCGGGATGCTTTTTTTTCATTTGCGGTTAGATATTTATTATCGTTTCTGTGCTTTCTGGTGACTGTTAACCTGAATGTTTTAGATTTGGTGGGCTTTGCTCCCGCAGCCCGGTGAACTCCTGACTAACCTTGGAGCATGTGTATCCCATTTTCTCAAATGCTTCGTTCCCTCTCCGTATCCCTCAAGGCTTTGTAATTAGATCATAGAAAAGAAAATGACAGCTCCAAGTAGCTGTGCATGTATAAGCTTGAAAATAATAAGGCATTAATTTCATTTTGTCTAGTATTTATATCAACACAAACACATTTGCATTTGTAACACAAAGCAGTGGGCATAGATTAGCCATGATTGGTATATCAAAGCACCAAGAGGAATCATTACCAGCACTATAAATGCTAAAAATTACTTAGGTATATCTAAATAGTCACAGAGATAATTGCTTTTTAGCTGCTACACAGCTATTTAATATTCTTTAGAGGTCAGTTTCCTGAGCCATATGTATTACTACGTTGTGCAAAGGCAGTTTGTAGGAGCTGTGAATAACAGAAGCGTGTGAAAGACCTTATAATATATAATTGTTAATAGGCCACTAGTGATTACTGCCTCAAGAATAAAAATTCGGACGTCTCGTGAAGAGTAATACACATCTGGTTGATGTTCTGCGGATGTAACGTGACCTTGATCTCTGGACTAGAAAAAAGATCATGGTGGCAAAGAAATTAATTCAGCTTGGTTAGCCTGTATTAGTGGCAATGGATGAGGTAATTTGTCAGGCCACAGCTGAGTTTGCTGACTAAAATTTCCTTTCTTCCTCTTTCCTCAAAATAACAGAGGGCTAGCAGGATCTTTAGCTGTTGCATCTAGAGGAGATTTATAATCATCGTTGTGTGCTGCCTGTATAATGTATAAACTTTGGGAATAGTCCAGGTACGTACTTTCATACCTGCCATAAGCAAAATATTTTGGCAAACACTGAATGAACGGATGTTTAATCAGCTTGGGAGGGGTTTTTGAGGTCAGGGTCACATCTAGACTTTGTATTCAGCCAGAAAATTCCTTTTTGTCTCTTTGTTTTAAAGCAAACGCTTAAAAGTGTGTTTCTATTACTTCAGTAGTTGTGTCAAATAACCAGCCTCCTACAATATGATGAGCCAAAACTCTTAAAGGTTGAAAGCTTGAACTTGTTGTGAACCCAGTGAAAGGTGCTGCAGTCTGCAATATCGTACGAGTCCTAGACCTGAGAATACTGATGTTTTCTGTGCTGCTACCCCATGAATGATGAAAGGATGTAAAATGTATATCAGCCTTTTAAACCTCTGTAAGATTAGAGAGAGAGGCAGGAAGATGAATAGCCTACAGCACGCTTGTAAATTTTACACGTAAATGACTTCTCTGCTGCTATCACATTCCACATCTGGAGGCTGCAAATCCTTCCAGTTGTCCATATGATCACAAAACACAGTATTTATCCCAACTAATGTGTTTCAATGTGTATCATGGCTAGTTTTCCATGAAGGGACTACCTAGGCATTGGAGGATGCAGCTAGATTTCTGCCTCCATGCTCTCTGTTACAACGTACAATTTTTTTTGACTGCAAAAGCTGCAGTCCTGTGCTTAAATATTGTGACATACAGGATATTCCAGGGCCCCAAAGAGCGTTTTTCTTCCCTTCTTTCCAGGTAGCAGCTTTAAAATAAAACACCAAGGACAAACCGAAATAACAGGCAGAAAAGCGGTCACACTTTGTTTCCATGCTAAGGGGCATTGAGCAACTGGTCCACCCATGTATTGGAAAGTACCCAAAGTGCAGACAAAGGATGCAAAATGGAAAGAATGTGGCAGAAGGGCCAGATTTCTGGAATACAATGACTTTTAGAATGGGGAGGTCACTCAGGTGCCTAAAGGCTCTAGCAAGCAAGCTCTGGTAGATCTGGTTGGGGCAGATAAAGAAGTTACAGCCCTCACCAGTCTGTCCTTGCCCTCTTGCATCCCATATATATATGTACACACACACACACACACACACATATATATAGTGGTATAACTGAAAAACAGGCTGAAGCCGTTGTTGGCTGGATGCAGAATCGTTTCCTTATAGGTCATGACACGGGGAATGATCTCCACTCAGTAAAATGCTCAAACACAAGGCTAGACCCACGGGTCTACTAGGTCTCCAAGTTCTCAGTGAGATCTAAATAACGTCTTAGATTTATGTTTATTGTTATGTTTATTATGTTTACAGTACTTCCAGACCCTGGTTGGCCGGGTCTGGAAATACTATAAGTAAACAGATATAAAACCCTGCACGTGCTAAGCGGCAGAATGCAGCTCATTTGGTCGTCTGTGAGCCTGAGACGGTACCAGCCTGACACCGCACAAAGGCACGAAACAGAAAGCCTCTCTCAGCCCTGGTGGGAGGGAGGCAGATGTCAAGGGGAGGTCCGGAGGTGGTTTGCGTTTCACATGTTGCGCGTACAACTCAAATGCAGCGTGCGTGACTCTTAGTAAGTTAACGACACTGCCTCTTGGCACAGCCACGCTAAACTGGCATGAACGTACTGAGAGTTATGGTGGAATGATGTTATGCTACTGGATGTTGAGGTTCATCTTGCTAACTAACATCAGTTAGGATTTAATGATAATATTCAGGATTTGGTCAATTCTTCATTAATGAGTAACGCCAGTTAAAGTATTACTCTGTATTATGTTATGTTATGTGAAAAATGGCACTCCATTTTATATTAGAGGTGCTATTTTCCATGAATAAATACTTATCGATAGATGTGAAATATCTTGTCTTTTAAATGCAATAATGTTTATTAAATGTAGTGTAAGCAGTATAATCAAACAGCGTAACCAGTCCAGACCATTAGAATGTAATTATATAATAATGAAGTCAGACAGTAATTTATATTCCAAAATTTACTGCAGATTCTTTAGTGAAACTGGCCGTTATAAATACAAAATGACTGAATTGCGTGACTAGAGTTACGTCTCTGCTTCACTTCGGTTTGCGCAGAACTGAAGAACAGCAGATTTTTGGACAAAGACAGGAGAACAAATTGTCATCGATTCTAGAAAAAAATATTCAGTTCAGTGACATTGTACTGCTTAACTCAAATAATTTCCCATAAGAGTCTCTCTTCATAGGTTCATCTATCCTTAAGAAACCCTGAGTGGCTGTTTTAACATATTAAATTGTTTTACACACACACACACACACACACTCACACACACAGCCTGTAAATAAGAGTAATGAGAACAATAGCCTTTTTTTAAAAGAAATCCTCATTTCACCCCATATGAGGATATTTAGTCAGTTGGCTTATTAATTATTTGTTAATTAAAGTCAGTCTGCTTTATGAACTTTGTTGCTTGCTTTTAGTGGCCCCTCTAAACCATTTGTTCATGCTCTTCTCTTGCCTGTATGATCAGTCCCGTTATACTGATTACGACTGAAAATCAAACACTGGAACTGAGCATTTATTTTATCAGTAGTCCCAAATTTAGTTTTCTCTAAACATGAGGGTTTTCCTCATGTCATGCTTTCCTTTAGTGATTAACACATGAGTTGATTCACCTTCCCACAGGAACATTTTCATTCCCGATAGACTTTGACATTTAAAGTGTAAGTCCTCTAGCAACAGCATAGGACAAAAACTCTAGGAGACAGCTTTTTTAAAAAAATTATTAAAAGAAGATGTCACTGAAAGTATAAAATGGTAAAACTGCTCCTGCTTGTGAACTGTGACTAACCCAAGTGGAGGCAGTTTTTCCAGTAGTTGGACTTGAAAATTATTTTGTAATTTAACACTCTCAGGTGTCACTGTTAGATAAAGAATCCTATTCAGCATGCTATAGCGTGTCCCTGGCCAGTGTGAAAACCTGAGCCCGATGTAATTCTGATAGGTTAAAGTTCCAGTGCAGAAGCCTGATTCGAATTTTTTTTTTCCCTTTGGCTACAAGGCTTACTAATTATTTTAAGATTTTACGTCTTCTACCTTGGAGGCATATACATTTAGAAATACTGAAGTCAGGTATAAACTCGTTCATAGGTAAAAGTTTAAACCCTCTTGGTTCTGACAGAAGTTATTTTCTCCAAAGCAATGTAGCTGGCAATATAAAAAATTAGGGTATGTTTTAGAGATTTCTGAAATTACTGCCTATTTCTAAAGTGAAGAAAAGAAGCCTGAGTGTATCCATTTACTTCCTGGGGAAGCCCATCATACCTTGTGAGACTGACGGAAGATCCTGGAAAATGTCGACGGGTATAAGCTCCCTTCGCACTACCCTGGCAGGCGCTGGCGGGTGTCCTAGGGGGGTACAAAAAAGTTTAGCACGATTAAGAATCAGTGCATTTGCACCTTCCCGTTTTGCTGAGGTAGCTCCAGCAGAACCTGTCCACTCTCGCTGTTAAGTGGGGGGAAAGTGTAGAAGAAACAAATAAGAAAATTCATGAAATCAAAGACAGCACAGCAATTTCCACAGTTACAACTTTCTCTCTGACTAAGAGCTGATGGTTAACACGACGAAGCCCCCTCTGTGGGCAGGGGGATGCTGGTACCTAGAGAGGAGCCGTGCTCACAAAGCTCAGCGTCAGCACTTTCCCTTCTGAGGGGCTTAAGCGCCAGTGCCAGAACTGCATCTGGTCAAGGGCCAGCAAAACAGTCTCATGTTTTATTGAAAGTGGCTAAATCCACCATAAAAAAGAGAGATGGCAAAATTTGGAATAAAGCTAAGCCTTCCATAAAACAAGAGAGCTTTAATAGCTTGCTGTGCCTATAAGTTTTTTCTTTTCCTCTGCTTTCCTTTCTCTTCCTCTTTTACAACTTTTAGTCTATCTTTTATACTAGCTATGTTTTCCTCCAGGCTGTTCCTTTCTGTAATTTTCAATCTTCTTTAATTGTTTCCAGTTTTTCCCCTCTAAAACACTCTCTCAATCTTTAAGACATTTTTGTATTCCTAATTCAGCTTTTCTTTATCAATTCATCTATTTAGTTTTTTGTAGAGATGCCCTTTACTTCGGCATTCAAGTGCCATTCCTCAGGATTGAGCATAAAATCCCCTCCTGACAAGAAAAATTTTTAAATTATTGCTAACTTTATTATAACTATTATTTAGGCAAATATATATAAAAAAGGGTACTGCTGGGATCATAATGGTTATTTCAGGAAACCTAAATTAGTCTTGGATTTTGAATTAGCTTCCTAACCCTATACTTAGCCTTGTTTATTTAGCAAGTAGACAAACTTTTGTCTTTCTGTAGGATTCCACGGAAAGAAAGTCCTTCCCCCTATGTCAGGGACTTCTCAGTATGGCAGATCAAGACATAATTCTGTCCTCTAATTCCATCTCCAGTAAGTATTTGTTCCTTCTCTTATGCCTGCTTTTATTTGCCCTGTCCTCTTGGCATTTTATGGGTACAGACTCGAACTTAACTCTTCACAGTGCTGATACATCACTGGCTAACAAAATGAAAATAAAAAGTAATTCTGGATTTATACCATCACACCTGAAAGTGGGCTTGGTCATCTGTGTCTTTCTAGATGGAAAAGAATCTAGGAAACTGTAGTAAATGGTAAAAATTAAAGTTTTCTGTAATTGTTTATGGCGATAATCATTGCTAACTAAATGACAGGGAGAAGTACTCCTGAAATGTAAAAGATGCTTGTTCATATACAAAGCTCTCATCTGCCTAGGCTATGAAAAAGTAAACCAAAACCCAGCAAACAATACAGATAATTATACTGCAACTGGAAGGCAACCAGGGCACATACCAGGCAGTGGTGTGAGATGTATAAACATATTATAAATCACAGTCCCCGCACGGATTTGCAAGCTAAAAGCTGGCGTAAAAGGTGGTGAGGCGGAGAAGACGACGGCTGGGATAGAAAGACAAATTAGTGGTGGAAGCTGGATGTGTTCAGTTCTTGGCCATCCAGCAGCAGCAGTCATACTTCTCTCCCCGGTGAATCAGGTGCCTGTTTGCACTATGGAAGAGGTGAGAGAGACGTGAAAGGGGATAAAGGAGATAAAGACTCCTCTTTTGTAAAGCTATAAACTATTAGGTATGAGAGAATTTTGAAGATAGTTCTCAGAGAAGTAGAAAATCACAGATCATGCGTCTTTAGTATCGCTGCATTGAGAGTTGCTCTAGAAACAGCACAAGGAGATCAGCTTTGAGAAGCCTTGTAACAAGGGCCGGAAAAAACGTTTGTCTCGTGTAGAGGAAAAAAAAAAAAGATTGAGGGGGATGTAAACTGTGTTATCCAGTCCAATAAGCAAGATGATGATCTTTAGAATAGTGTCTAGAGCAGATTTTAAAGGATGAGGTTTCAGATGTCACGACCACAGACAAGGAGATAACAACGATTCCAGTTTGAGAGGAAAAGGGGTGGATGCGTTAGTGAATGATCTGGGGAGGGCGGAAAGGTTAATTCCAGAGGGCTTTGCAGGAAGAAGCCTCATGACTTCTATTCAGTCTATGCAGATGAGCAAAAAGCAATAAAGGGTTAAAGTTGAAGTTAAAATTAGAAGTAGAAGCAGCAGAAAGAGCCGGTGGTGATGTTGACTATAATAATTCATGGGGGGAGCTGGAAGGACATAGAGTAGTATTTGACAGAAAAAAAAAATTGGTGAACATAAGGCGAGAGTATTCTAAATGCCAGGCAACAGCTATATTTATGTATATAACTGTAATTGAACCATACTCTGATGACAGAGTAGCATTCAAATAAAATTAGCCAGCAGTTGTAGCGATAGACCGGTCTAGACTAGAACTTGCAATATTGATATGTTCCTTGGCATAATATTTATTCAGAAAACATAGAGGTAATATAGATATATAGATATAAATTCTTCATTTCATTTTATACCAAAATTTTAAGTAAAAATATGTATTTATGCTTCTAAAATCTCCTTCTGCTGTGGTCAAATTTAATTTCTTTCTTCTCTCCTTCATCTATAACATATGTGAGTAATATTAAGGATGTCTGTGCATGATAAAGTTTTCAATATGGAATGCTAATGGCTCTATGTGCATAAGCTCAGAAACCGGCATATAGATTTTCCTCATTTTACCTTTTTTTCTCTTTGCTGCTTGTCAGCTGTTCTCTAGATTGATTTCACTGCGAATGGATAGAAGTTCTAACCTAATATTAAACCACTGCTCCAGGGCTAATTACTACAAAACAGAGTCACAGTCCCAGCTCCTGACAGCGTAAGCTTCTCCCCTTGTTTATGTCTTCACCGGCCCACCGTCACTCACCGGGCTTTTAATCAAACCCTCCAGTCCAACCGTAAAAGTATCAAATCATAAAATTTCATGAAATACTTTTAAAAATAGTATAAACATAGCTGAACACGCCACACGTTATTTTTTAGCATAAAACCAAATGGAATTTGTTCTGCCGTAGCAGCAGCATTGTGGTGCCGCATGACAGGAGGGTTGTGTTCCCTGGGCGAAACAACTGCTATGTAATGAAGGCCTCGAGCGCGATGTCTAACATGATGCAGTTCACCACTAAACGCAGCGAGATTTGTGATCAAAACAACAAAACATCATTGACGCAGAGGGATGTAAGGAGCTGACAAAAGCCAAGAGGCTACAGCCTCCCCGCTTTCCCGGTAGTGACGGGGTTTTTGTGTTCCTCCAGCTCCAGGCAGCCGGTTTGCGTGTCATTTGCCTGCTCCGTTCTGAAGACTGTTTGCGGGAACGAAGGTATTTCCCCTTCACGTTGGTGTCACTCCTGTACAGGAAGACACATAAACCTTGTAAATCTCTAAGTCCCGTTAACGCAAAAGGGGACTTGCAGCTGTCTAAAACTGCGTATAGGTATATAGCGTTGCATGTATTGTTGGGCTGGAGCATGAATGAGCGGGAGATCAAACTGGTAGTTCCTTCTTGAAAGTCTACCACGTGAATGCAGAAAAGGGGTGAGGAGGAGCCTATGCACAATGAAATTTGCTGTTGTTTTTGAGTTAAGATTCCACAAAGTTTCCACTTTTACTCTAAAAAGCGCCTGGTGTTTTGTGGTAAACAGCCTCTTAGCAGGGAAAAGATTAGTGTTGTTGGTAATCTACTCTTTCACTGTTGCTTTATGTTCCTTTCACTCTTCTTTCTTTTTCCATCCCTTTTATGGGCCCAGGTGTTTTCTTTCCTAACATAGCTCAGCTTTACCACTGTGTGCGAGTCTCATGATACTCAAAAAAGTAAGTAATGCTGTTTTGTACATAACATCTGTAGCCTATGACATTTCTGATGAGACAAGCTCTTCACCAATTTTGCTTCAATTTCTGGTCTCTGATACGATGAAAGGGAGACAATCCTTCAAGAAAGAAGTGGGAAATGAGAAAATAGAAAGAAAGGGAAAATCAGTGGAGAGCAGTAACAGGAGTTTTACACGTTTGTGCAGTTGTAGAAGAGAAAAAAAATAAATGATTGCCAAGCAGCAAGCATGACACAGAGGGAATCTTCCATGGGAACGTTGCATAGCAGAATGGATAATATTTTACCTCACCGAGACTCATTTCTTAACGTAGAGTCAGAACTTGCATTTGTTGCTTGAGCAGAAGAAGAGAATAGAGGCAAACCATCACTCAGCCCCCAGGCATGATTCCACCCCACCATTCATATGTGGGGTTAAAGAAAGCAGTATCTATTCTTTTAATTAGCAGCCTGGCAGCAAGGCCCCATAAATGAGGCTCCTTGGCTGCCGACAGTCTGCCGAATCGTATAGTCTACTATATGCATATTGACTATTCAAAGACCTGGCATTGTTTCCTCTGCCGCCTTCCATAAGTCTCCTTTGCCAGCAGGGTGGACCCAATCACTGGTAGAGCAAATTTCTTTCAGTCCAAAGGCTCTCTATTTGTTTCATGAATTGGTATATCCTGCTCAGATTGTCTTCTGTCAAAATATACATTGGAAACGTTCTGTGACCCCTTTATCTCCGTTTCCAAACTGTTTGGACTTCTCAGCAGTTTGTGTAAATGAGTAAGTAGAAATCCAACAGGTCACATCATCTCCAGTGGTGTTGGGGTTATTTGAGTGAGTTTTGGTTTTGCTGAGCAGGAAGAAGACAAAGTGTATGATTACTTTCTGAAGAGATTTTCTCTCTAGAGGTGAATGAGCAGTTATGGACAAGTGTCAAGAGAGTTTATACTGACATTTACTGTTTGATATAAAAATTCTGCCTCTTACTTCTGCTGTAGGCACGTATGTTTTTCAGAATGACAGAAAACTGGGCTGGCTGGACTCTGTGCCTGGAGCTGTGTTCCAAAATGTCACGTGGCCAAGAGTCGCACTGTCCCCTGACTTTCCCACCTTACTCCCTATGTCTTTACAAAGGAGTTCTTTGTCATTACCACTGTCTTCTAACTTCTCAGGTATGACCTGCCTCTGCATGTGCAAACTGCATCCCTCTGTGGAACATAGAAACCCTGTACACCTTTCAAACGGTCTTCTGACCCGGTCTCTCACACATATAGTTTCTATATCAGCAGCATGAAGGCTCAGAGCCAGGACCTTCCAGTAGCAGGGAGCGTGGTACATCAAAGCTTGCAAAACTGCAGCTTCTCATTTGCTTTTTGATCCTGTGTGTCAGATACTGGGGACTTGACACGGTTTGTGCTCCACGATCTAGGAAGATTAGAGACGAGTGTTCACACAGGCCCTTCTACAAGATCAGCGTTCCAGAAAGTAGCCTGAAGATATGACTCTATGCATCCCTGTCACTCAGCGCCTCATGACTAAATGCATCTCTAAATATGCCACTCCTTTTTTTTTCTGAATCGGGGTCTGCCTGGCTAGTTCTAGTGTGGAGTTAACATATAAATCTTGTTGAAGAGCAAGAATGGAAATCATTCCGGTGATTTATTTAGGGCTGGTGTCAGGCACTTACTCTGTTTATAGTGATACCTACAGCAGTTGGCTTTTGCAGATTTAGGCTCCTTTAGCTGAGATCTTTTAGTATCTGTAGATCTGCTGTAATCTTTAGTATTAAACAATACAGTTTCTCTTAATGCATTGGAATTTATGCTCATGCTTTGGAAAGCAAACGTTTATCTTACTGATAACATGTCAAAAAGCCAGCATATGGAATGAGGACAAAGTGCAACCTGGTCCAGTAGACAAAAGCTTGAGGAAAGACTGTAAGAACAGATCAAGCATGCAGACTGTCCCTGACAGAAGACCTATTTTTCTAGCAGTCTCTGGCTAAAGGAGTTCCTAAGCTAGAGCCTGGTGTTCAGTAGAACTCGGTGAGTTTTTCTTCAAATAATGTTATTAAAAACCCCCACCAAAACCAGCAAAGAAATGCTTTGTGGCTCCAGAATATTGTGCAGCAGTGAGTTTCCCTATTTACTTATGCATTCTGTGCGATAAGTACTTTGAAATAGTTTTATATTCGTTGCCTAACAATATCATTTTATGCTCCCTATTATTTTGCTGTAAAAATACTGTAAAATAGTCATATATCATTGTTCTGTTCTATTAATTTATTTAATAGCTTTCTATCATATTGAACTTGGGACATCTCTTTTCCAAACTGAAGTATCCTATTCTGTTTAATCTCTCCCTCCACAGAAGGTGATCCATTAGCTCTAATCATCATTGTCAATCTTCATGGTACCTTCTTAGTCCTGCTGTATCTTTTTCTAAGGTAGAGAGAACAGGCATGCATAAAATATTCAACGTACAGGTAAACCAAGGTGCCACAAGTGATCCTAGTGGCAATTTCTGGCTACCTCTTTATTTCTTTTTTAACAATTCTTAATCATCATCATCTGTTTTTTGAGCTAACTGTTTCATTGACTGACCACAATAACATTAAGATTTCTTTTCTGAGTACTGGCTAATTTAGAAGCCACCAGTGTATCCATGTGGTTAAAATCGTTTTTCCTCTATGTACGTTACTTTGAATTTATCAGTGCTGAATTTTATCTGCCACTTTATCTTTCAGTCACTCTGTATCATAAGATTCTTTCGAGCTCTTTACAGTGCCTTGAATAATTTTATCCTATCAGCAAACTTTGTCCTGTCATTACTTAGGCCCTTTCTGGATCATTAATAAATATGTTGAGGGACACCAGTTCTCTTACAGATACTTGTAGATCTCCATTGCTAACCCCCTCCCACCCATTATGAAAAGTGACCTTTTGTTATCAGTTAGATATTAATCTGGGGTTTCCTTTTACCGTAGGAGAACTTACTTGCTCTTAAGTGGTCAAAATTGTAAACTACATTTTCAAAATTCATGTAGACTAAATCAACAAGTTTGTCCTTCATGTGCTTGTGGATTCCTTGAAGAAATTCTAATTGGTTTGTGTGATACAGTTTTTCCGTACAAAAAATATCCCGTCTCTTCTGCATTGTTTCACATGCATCAAGGTATCTTCCAACTCAACATATTACTAAAATTTCTGCCTGGCACTGCACTAAGGGTGCTGGCATTGGTTCTGCTGAGAGCACAGCTGAGCCATAAATGCATATTTAGGACCCTGCTGTCAGTTCGTTCTACACTGCCTAGACGCGTGTTGGTGTTCACGTGTTCAGGACCTGGAACGTAGTATGTGATAAATATAAATATTTGACCACAGACTGTGGAGAACAGTTCATCGGTTATAAAAGATAACACATATTTAAGATGAAACCTGACAGCGGTTACTTTAGAAAAGCATATCTACCTTTATCTAATTGAGATTAGTAAATTGGAGATTAGAGGTTATTTTACAGATGATAAAGATAAACCAAAAAGTACAAAAGTCAGAAAATGAAAATCACTCTCCACTTTCTAGCATTTTTTGATATTTGATGAAAATGTACTATCTAAGTGTAGCATATCCAGTCCAGTTCTGTTGACTCAACCTAGCTGAAAAAGTAAGGAACTCAAACTACCCATAACCTTTCCTCAGTTGACTTCAGGCATAATGGTATAATCCCAAAAGGGAACATTAACCAAGAAACAGAGGACAGCACTGAACTCGGGAAACATACTAATTCATTCTTGTTCCAAAGGCTACACCTAATACTGTCTAAGACATCTTGCAATTATTTTATTTAAAATTACTTCATCTCTTCGTGGTAACCGTTACTTTGAGGTGAATCTCATTCTATAGACATAAAAGGGTGCGGTTTATAGGAATGCATAGAAGTAATTGAAATCAGATGTATTTATTCAGAATATACATATTCATGCACACTCAGATACAGAACATGTTTATGCTAGTGGAAATATAATGAACTACAAATGTTTCCAAAGCAGAAATAAAGCTGAAGTGATAAAATGCAACGTGACTGTAATTTGGTGATACATAACTCTAATATCACTGTAAAATATAAGAAGTAAAACTATCAAATAGTCTCCAGATTTTATCTAAAAAAACAGAAAGTTGAGAATATTGTCTTATTTATTTTCGTCTTCTAACCTGTCAGGATAGCGTGATGGCCTTTCAAAGATGTAATTCTTGAATAACAGTCAATATAAACCAAACTGTGTGGGATTATGTATCTTTAGCTAAATGGATGCAATATGATACAGATCATTAGCTCTAAACACCTCATCCATTCACCTTTACAACATACATATTGAGGTTGCTGGATGAGAAATGTTATTGAGGGTACAGACCATTTTTAACAGTGATAGAAGAGTAAAGTTAAAAAATGAAGTTCCTGTGAATTCTGTGTGAATTATTTTTTTAGTTTAAATAACATTTGCTGCATATAGCCCTTCCCGCAAATGGTTAGTGTATATCACACCGAAATATAAAAAGGGGGTACGTTTACTTTGAAGTGCTGGAAAGAGAGAGAGTGGTGTGTTATTATATTTTCCTGGTGTGTTATACGTTATATTGTTCTTTTTATCTTCCCACAAAGAGGACTCATGTGATACAAGGAAACAGTTCTCTGGCATATTACTAACTTCACCTAATCACGATAAGTTACAGTATGTCATCGCTGTTACCTAGAATTCATATTAAGATAAATCTCGTAACCTTCCAAGGCAAGGAAAGCCCGAATTTATAGGCTTCTAAAGCCATATTTCTATTTCACAGATAAAAATTTATTTGGTAGCAGAAAACATCCCAGCACTTTAAAATATAGGTTTGCAACAGTGGTGTACTGTTAAAATTTAGTACAGCTTTTATGTATAAGTACTTCACAGTTGTATTTTATAATAGAAAGCATAATCTACACTTACAGATTACCCTGTGGACTTTACACTCACTGTACCAATTTATTCAGACTTCTTGTCTGGACTGTAAAAGCATTTGTTCCTCTCTAGCTAAGGTTAAATAAATGCAGCATTAAATAAATGAAAGGGAAAATTCTGCTATTAAGGTCAATGAAATAATACAAAATATTAGACTAAATGAAAACAAGGAGAGAAGGTGTAAAATGTGTTCTTTTTAATAATAAAAAACCCCACTGTAAGATGCAGTCACAAAAAATGATCATGGTCAAAATATGATTCATAGAGAAAAAATAGCGGCTGCTGTGTCAGGAGTTTATTGGAAAACTAACAACTGGATGTGAAGTCAATGTTATTATTGTGTCTTTTGATTAAGGTTACGTTGTAAGGATCATTTTCAGCAATGGAACTGACGGTTTCTCAGCAGTACCGGAGAGAACAATGATTGATCCAAAATATATACAATTACTGGCTTTCCAATTGTTCCCAATAAAATATTAGCCATAACCACGTGGAGATTTCCTTTGAAACCCTTTGAATACTAACAGCTATTGCCTACAGTTATTTTTGGGTACTTTATAGTGCAAATGTTGGTATAACCGTTTCAAATGTCAATAATATTTAAGCTATGTGTTTACCTGTTAATGATAGTTGAGTGTTAAGATTTCATAATAAATTAAAGTTTTTACTGTAACTCCATTACATTTGTCCTTATCAACTTAATTTTTTTTTTGTCAAGGGAAAGGTTTAAAATCTAGCTCCTCTTGGTATGGAATTTAGGTAGCCTGAAAAATCTGTCTCTATTTGCCCCATACCATTCACACCAGCCAAATCTTGACCTGTTCAGTATCAGATTTAGCTGTTTGGCCTTTGTTCCCCTCCTCTTCCCTTGGCATGACACCAGCATTTATGTATTTGGTGAGAGGCATTTCAGCTCCTTCTTTTGCTATTATTCCTGCTAAAGACTCGCAGGAACATATTTCCTGTATTTATTCCTTTTGTACTTCCTTGCAGGTAACGTTGAGCTCCCTGAATGTTAGGAGAAGGGTTGCTTAACAGACCTAACGGACTTGGCCCATCTCCTGTCTGTAAGTATTGTCAACAGAGTGTTAGAGGGTGGGAAGAAGGTCAGGACTAAGATGGGTGTGAGGAAAAGAACAGGGGAGTGGGAAGATTTCTTTTTAATCCACATAATTTCGGTGAGGCACAGTGTCTCCCAAACAGCCAGATCGGTTTATCCAAAGGGGCAGTGAATACCGGCACAATGATGGGAGCAAATATTCCCAATATGCAATACATTTTGAAACTATAGGCCGTGTGTCACCCAATGCATCTTGAATCTCTAGCCCATAATGCCACATGGGACGAGAATTCATGAAATTCAGAGTTGCGTATGAAGATGGTATAACGCATAGCACCAAGTGAAGTTATAATCTGTTGTAGGATAATGGATACCTGTCTAAAACCTGCTTATTTCTCTTCAAACTGCATGTAACTGCGGTTTATCTTTTACGTTATTCTTCATAAAGCATGCTGTAAAAGAAAAAGCAATACATATGTCTTAGACTTCAATGGAAATGTTCAAACATACCCAAAACGGCTTAGGTAGATTTTCTGGTTTTTGTCCAGGTGCTTGGATACCTCTTTCGTCAATCATTTGTTGCCCATATTAGACAACGTTAAGTCTTATCAGAGTAGCCTTTGCTAAGCTTTGCATAATCACTGTATGGCTGCTTTTAAGCATGTATTCAAAAAACAAACGAGCACTGAGTACATCTCATTTCTACAAAACCTCTAAAAGTTGCTTGCAATTTAAATCAAGGAGAGCAACAATTAAAATAACTGCATGAGGGTTTTTTCAGTGTTGGTTTGTATTTTATTGTATTACCTTTTGTCTCTCATGTTTACAGGCTGTATATTTGCAAAGTGAAATCCCTCTTTAATATAGCCTTTGCTTTTCAAAGAACCTATTGGATTTACCTTGTGCAAGGGTTTAATAATAACGATAAGACTGATGGTTAGGATTACAAAAATGCCTTTTCTTCCCTCAAAGCATCTCTTCCCAATGGCAAATAGCAGAAAATAATCATTGCACCTAATGGCAGAGAACAGGTAAATCTTCAAACCTTGTGGCTCTATTGTACTCCCTCATATCATCCTCTATTAATATTTAATTATTTCAAAAACCTTTTGACTGGCTCTTTTTTCTCCTCTGAGCTTCATTTTCCTAACTCTTTTCATGCCTTTTGATACAGTTAACAAGCTTAAACAGACTTAGGAGCAAAATTTCTTTCTTTCTTTCTTTCTTTTTTTAAACAGGGGAAGTCTTCAGGGTGTCTCTTAAGAACAAGCTATTTTCTGAAATTACAGTGATTGTGTCAGCAGTCTGTACAGCCACGTGGCACTTAGCTCCTAATGCAAAGTCCATTTTACCTGGAGGAGTCATTCCCTCGATTTCATTGGGATTGGGACCAGGCCCGTTCCATCCAGCACTCCCGCCATTTCAGCGGTTCTTAATTGAATGGAAGAGAAGTGGTCCAAGAACCAGTGCCATGAAATACTGACTTTCTAGCAAAGATACGTAAAAAGAACATCTGTTCGATTCTTCGTTACATCTGAGGCTCCGAACAGTGGTATTTGTACCACACTAGCACATCAAAACGATGTGCTGCCTTTTTGACAGAGGGTGACCGTGGGGCTTTTGAGCTGGCCTAGGTCTGTGACGTACAGGAGAGCTGCTCCCAAGGGAGCCACTGGCTTCCTCTTCATCACATGCAGAAAATTGCCTGGGCAACAGCTGCAAGAAAGAAGAGGAGCTTAAAAAGCTTAATTCCCTTGATTTTGCCTCCAGGCTACAACAGCTTGGACAATGAATGCTGCCTTCCTCAATGCCTGCAGTTGGCACAGAGCTGAGCCCGGAGGAGCTGCAGCAGGCTCTGTTTAGGAGTCTCTGAATTACAGCTTCTAAAAAGTGTCGTTCCCCCATGTGCGCCGCATGTTTTGTTGAGTTATCCCATGCTCCATATACTTCTGTGACAGAAGAAAGCAAGGCAATAACAATAACATTAGAAAAAATTTCTATCTTATAGTACAGGATGGTGGAAGAATGACTGTTGAGAGGCAACAGCCCTGTCATTTCAGGGTTCCAGCTTGCAGTTCAGCCCGAGTTTCTGTCTGACCTTGGCCAAACCCAGTTCCTTTGCTTTTCGGCTTCAGAGAAGAATAGAAAATCCCAGAGGTAATCTGCAGATAAAATCTATTAATGAATATGAGACATTCTTATTATGCAAATAAAAGCCCTAAAAGTGTTTAGATAGACAATGTGCTTGCAATAAATATTAATGGCAATGGTTTCTTTTGGTTTTTATCATGGTTTACCCATAATCAGACTCCAAAGTGTAGAGAAGGCAGCTGCCTGCCTGCTTTCAAAGTTTTTGTTCTTGTTGTTGTTTCAAATGCTCCACAGAAGGTCTGAGGTAAGGTTTATGTGTAAGTGGTTCTGTAGGATAGTAATGCTTACCAAATTGTCTTGTATGAACAGATTAATCCGATAATGCAACCGCAAGCCTATTGCCTGAAGTTTCTAAGTGGTGCAGGGGGCCTAGCTACCGGAAATTAAGTGATTTAAACCATAATCGGGCTCCCTATCAAAAATGGTTGGATTTTCAGTATGTTTAGCACCCACTGCTCCTACTAAATTAAACTTCATTAGCTTCTCAAAAGACACAGTGGGAACATCAGCACCAATAATAGAACTAAGGGATTCCTGCCAGACAATATAGCATCCACGCCACTGATCTCTATTACAGTGAAGCTTGTATAAGCAGGAAAATTTCAGCATATACAATGAAGATCCTAAGCATAAATAATGGAGAGAAAATGAAATTTTGGGTTGACTGAAGTCAGTGGCTGTATTGATCATCATTCAGCTAGGGCTTAATTTAACCCTTTGGGCTTGATTCCCACGTGCAGTAAGCACTTACGTGTCCTTGGTAGCAAATAACGATTACAAAGTATGAAAATACTCTTCAAGTTGCTAGAAGGATGTGAAGTAACCTTAGAAGAGAGTCAGGATAAAGCAAAGATAGTGTTGTTCCCTGTGGAAAGTTACTGGTTAATGGAATTATATGCCTGGTACAGGAGAGTATTCCTGCTCCAGAAGCAAAGATGTAGTAGCAGTAAAATGAAAGAGGGAGGGATACTGAGTAATAATGTACAGTAGTAACTGGAAAAGGAACGTGCAGTATCCCCCGGGAGGATGGTAATCAAAGACAGTTTAAAAAAAATGAACTTGGAGTATTTTTATTTTCACAGCGTGCAAAAAGTGAGAAATTAATTTGGGATGACCTGAACACATTTTGCAAAGGGCGATACTAGTGGAGTGGAATACTGATGATTCACGAATGCTGCTCGTATTTATAATATTCAAGCTGATGAGAAGTTGTCCACAGTGTACACACACTATTGGAATATCATTAGTGTTAGAGGGTACAACATTCTAAGATCAAATTTATAGAATGTTCAGACATTGTGATTTTGTTTTAATATTGCTAATCATAGATCTTTCGAACAAATGTGATTAGTTAGGCTATGTGTTACATGTTTAAATCACCACAACTCCTCTATTTCAGAGTAACTAAGAGCTCTGGGCAATAATAAAATGTGAGTAATGACCCTTTTCATTTCAACACTGTAAGCAAGAGGTAGAAATGCTCACTGTTTATGAGAAAATTGTGATTGGTGGAATGAATAAGCGGTATTTGTTCTGCATTAAGTAAACAAAGGAAACTATTGTATATTAATGCACTCTCCATTTTATTACAGCTCAGTCAGATACTCTAATCAGCTGCGACAGGAACTGAATGAATTGGCTGCTCCCAAAGGTGCTGTTTATTAATTTATCTTAACGAATAATGATGGTGCGTCAAAGTAAATTATGTCTCTTCATATGTTGCATGTCTTTGTATCGAAATACCAGCAGTGAAAGAGATTTGTTCACTTGCTCTTTTCAAACTCAGAAGTGTTAAGCTGTCCCTGTGTTGTCGGGTTTTATGTTTCCCTCCCTTTTCCCTGTAATTCAGATTAATCATAGGGTAACTGTGTAGGCAGACAAAAATAGACACCCACGCGTGCGCACATGTTTTCCTAGACACCCTCCCAGGCTCCTGTTTCCATATCCCTTTGCTTCTGCGCTGGGATAGTTAAAGTCTGTGGAGATCATTTAGTGTCTGTTTTATATAGCACTAGTGCTTGGAATCCACACCAGAGATTGCTTTTCAAGTGGAGATTACATAGATGTGTATGTGTCTAGATTAGCATTTAAATATGTATTATATATACACATGTGTACACATGCACGCATAAATTCATAAACATTAAGAAATTGTTCTTAAAGCTAAGTGATGCCCATCTATAAGGGTAGAAAGAAAGGATTAATTGTTTTTCATCCATGAGGACCGAAACATGAAAGCTTAAGTGATTTGCCCAGTGCCTGAAAGTAGTTTAGTGTCAGAGGTGGGAACGTAACCCAGATCTCGTTCACTCCAGGCCTCAACCATTTCAGCCTTTTTTTCCTCTCCAGTAATATTTCAGGTTTGTTCCTCCAGCCTCGTGTGCCGATGGTGCCTTAACTTTTCTAAAAAGTCCTTTTGAAGTCAAATATCCAAATTCAGAGCTGATGGAAGAAAAAGCAATTTTACTGGGTTTGGCTGTATTGAACTGGTACCAGTTCCCCAATTAAAAGTTTCACGACTGAATGACCACTTTAGTGCCTATTTTTTCACATTTTTCAAATGTAAACTTTGAATCACTGCATTTGTATTAAATGGGAATGAAATTTGATCCTGAATAGATGAGATCTTTCTGACAAAGATAAATAGGGGGAAAAAATGTGCGTAATATGAATATTATTGCCTTGAATTTTCCAAACAAAATCCAATTTGCTGCCAGACACAAAAATTAGTTTGTAATACTGCCCTTATAGCAAGTCAGAAAAATTGTTGTATTAGCTGTTTTGCTATTCTCAGAGATTGTTACAGGACATTTCTGCAATGCACACAATTTAAAAAGTAGTTGGGAAAAGACACATCTGAATATCCACTTTTTTCCATATATAAACTTATTGATGTTATATGGCATTAAATGTTCATTGTAACAGTAGTTAAGGATTTAAAAATAAACGGAGTACTCAACAATGTATACAAACAACATGCACAATCTGCTAATTTGGAAAAGAAAATGCCGGGGGATTGCATCTGTGAGCCTAGTGACAGGATCCGCAGAATGTTCACACTGCCTCCAAAACCCGGCCACAGATCCTGAATTCCCCCTTGCCTAGCAGTCAGTGCAACCGCTTTTCTCCAAACATGTCTGCAGACCTTGTTTGCAGTCAAGACCTGTTTCTCAGGGTCACTGCCATCACGGCCTGGACCTCACTGTTTTCCTAAACTGAGCTTCTGCTTTCTGCTGTATTAGCGGTAGCAAGCAGTGGGTTCCCTGGGCAGGTGATGCTTGGTCAGACAACATCTTCTCAGATGAGTCTTTTCAACTCCGGTTGAAAATAAACAACATGAATGGAAAATGAACATTTTCCCACTCAAAATATACAGAACAAAGTGACTGTCTATTGCCGAGTTATGAGAGTATCGGTATGCCACTGTACAAAGCGATTAAGGACAACTAATCCAGTGAATTGCAAGGGAAAATATGTTCCCAGAACACTTGGCCACTTCTGAGAATTCTGTGCTTAATATGCAAACTGCTATGTGTATATTAGTAGAAAATATCATTGATACGCCCTCATAGCAAAATCCTAAAACTAGCATAAACCAACTCATTTTAGAGTTACTTTGCATTTTGTACCTGATTTATATATTCCCTTATTAGAATTTCTATGTTGTCAGTAAAAGAGAACACGAAAGCTTCAAAATAAAATGGAATGCGCTTAGTTACCGTAGCCTTGTTTTGCAGAATGATTTTCATATTTTTTTGAACCCACAATAGCATAGGGAAAACTGTTAGTGCAAAAGCGTTTCATCTGGGTAATCCACTGCTGGGTGATTCTGACAATAAGCTTCAAGAACTCTGTCGGAAAGGCATCCTTTATGAAATATATCTAAGAAATCTTAGCAGAGTCTAATCAGAACATGTTAATTCTTTATAAAAGCTGATAAAAACTTCCTTGTCTTGGCTGTGAAAGTGCCACAACGAGCAGAAAGAAGTGTGGCTATATTTTTTTCTTTCAACCAATATGTGTATAATTTACAATGCTTAGAAAATTACCCTGCTTAGAATTACACTTCTCAGAAGAAGAAGAGTTTCAACCTTCACTGAATTGCGAAGTGTGTAGAAAATCACGGTGACTGCATTTTGACTACACAGAGAGGGGAGCAGTGGAGAACAATAATGCAATTGTTTGAAAGGCCTGATAGGTTTGGATTATTGCTCCTGCCCGTTCAATATTTCAGATATATTAATCTTTCAGTTGCTGGACATAATAACAGAATTTCCCTAAAGAACGAGCAGGAACTCCATATACGAGGCCAAAAGTCTCAGTGAAATTATTTTTGGTTTAGGTGTCTCAGTGAAACGTAGCTGCAGGATCGGGTTTAAAAGCAGGTGATCCCAACCATTAGGCAAATCAGCAGCGCTGATGAAGAGGGACTCGAATGTGCTTGTACGCCGTGCTCTGAAGTCCACTTCCTCATTGACTCATTTGAAAGGGTAGCGGCTCCAAATGGCGCTTCATGCCCGAAGCTACCCGGTTTGAAACTTCCCATTCTTCCCTTTACCTTTTAGGATTAGGGGTATGAACACAATTGGTCTGAGGTGAGCTAATCTGGTGTGATGAGAGAGAACATTTTGTAATTGCAATTTAGCTAATTGCATTTATGCTTTTAGACGTGGAAATTATCGATGCTTAAGATGAAATCTGAGAATTAATAGGACCTGAAGTATTTTGCTGTACCTTTTATTTCTGACAATTCATCACTTTTTCAACCGTGACGACTCAGGTTTACTGCCGCGAATCCTCATCTATCTAACTAGATCATAAATCTTTCAGGGGATATAAAGTAGAGCTATAGATCTTGGTCACCATGACAATATATTTTATTTCTGGATATTTTATAGTCATAAAAATTCACCGTATTTTATATGATTTTACAAAAATTAAGTCGAGGCTTTTGCACCTATAAAATAGAGGGTGATCTTTGTCGGGGTTTTTACAGTGCTAACTGTGACATTGGTAGCTCATGCTATAGACCACTGTTTTCCCGTGATACTTTGACTATACAGCTGTTACAAATGTGGGGTAGGTTTAAACTGGATGTCCTGCTAAATTAAGGTTTAAGATTGAATTAAACCTTAAATTAAATTCTTCTTTTACCAGAGAATGGTCAGCATCTGAATGTGAGTAGAAATTAACTTCAATGTGCAATCTAAGTTGTCTGATATTTAAACGTAATCAAGGCCTTAAGTGATTTGCCAAATTGGCACCATTAACATCTATTATTTATATTAAAATATACATGTATGGATGTGTTCAGAGCTTTCTTGTATTGTTTCATTCTTCAGCTCTTTTGTCTTCAGATCCAAGGCTAGGCCAAAGTACTCAGCACAATTATTCCAAGAAACCTTGATTAGGTTCCTCAAGTATTTCAGGAAGGATTGGGGTCAACAAAACAGAAGGGGAAAAAAAAAGAGGTAAACAAAGCTACCTACAGCTACTAGCGTTTGTTCCTTTTACTGGCATGTTTATTTCGTATAAGCTCACATACATACACACGCACAGAGGTTGGCAGCTTTTACAAAAGTAAGATTGTTAGTACAACAGGTGTTCAGAATTGCAACAAAAAGTGGGTAACTGAATTGGGAATTAGGCAAAAGAGAAAGAAAAGTTTAAGAATGAGGTGAATTGTTCCGCGTCAGCATCTGATGCGAGCGTCGCTATGTTTTACTGTCATGAGACAGCATGACTGTATTATGACTAGTAGACTAATTTTGTATTTCAATTTTAATTGAGCTTTCAATATATGAATTCCGTGGACACGTGTCTGAGCTTAATAACCTTCAAATACATGTTCAGATTGAATGACCAAGTCAATTATTTCCTCAAAAGTACTTATCAGGATTGTGTTGGAGGCATACAGATAGCAAAGGAAACATACTCATGAATATGCCACTTGTTTCCAAATTAGTTTCTCTCAACCTTGGCAGCATGGTTTTTGTTAAATAACTATTCCTACGTTTGAGGCGTTCTTGTAGGACTACAGCAAATGAAAGTTGCAGCACTCTATGTATTCGTCAAATAAATGAGCTTACAATTACAATGCCGTCTGAGTCAGTGCTGTATTCTCAAACGTGGTGAATGTGGCTTAATTAGGTAGCGAACAATGGAACCTTCCTGTAATTGGGGTGTTCAGTGGTATGTTGTGTTTTCTCCCAGACAGTATTTACCAGTATTAGCTAGGTAATTCTGGTATATATTAATTGCGGGTGGGAAAAGGGCAGGGGAGTGGCAGAGGGAGCATTTATATATTGCTGGACAACCACTGTCCTAAGACTAAGGTTTTTTACTGGAACACCTTACAAAAGCAAATAGCATATTTATCATGTTTGTGCAGCCATGGCTCCTTTTGCACTGAACTTTGAAATGCACTCCTGCTTAAATGGTTTACTTTGTTATCACTCACCTTTCCAGTGAGCAACAAGGTAAGGCACTTTGTAGAAAGAAAAAAACACAAGTTTTCCTTATTAGTGCGTGTTCCTTCATCAGTTACATGAAAGCAAACTATGCTATGTTCAGAAGCACCATTTTTTGCATTGGGTAATTTAGCAAATTTTGTCATTGAGAAAGGCATATTTTGATCATAATGTGTTTCCTTAATGCACTTAATCTGCGTGTCATGAGAACACTTGGCCTTTGCCCCTTCTTTCTACTCTATTAATCTTCTAGCCTTTTTATCTCAGCCCTCGCATCGAATAATGCCATAAACTAGAAAGCCAAAGGATGACACCAAAGAGAAACAAAGAACTATTACTGAATAAGATAAATGTAGTGCCACTTCTGCTAATTCTAATTTACTTAGAATTTAGCAAGGATTATTCTGTCACATCATCCATCACAGACAGAAGTTAAGGTGGAAGAGAAGTAAGCAATTAAAAACATGTTCCTCACCTCAGGTATTTTGTGATTTCTTATTCAGTTAGGTTCCGTTGACTGTTTCGCTCTTCCTGCCAAGTATAAAATCATTTGTCAATTTTTGATGTTAAAATTAGCGTCCGTGAAAGGAGTCACGTTGACAGCCACCGAGGATGGAGTATAAATGTATTTTACTTCTAGAACAGGTGCTGCATTAACAATGACAGTTGACGCTTCCCCAGGCTGCCCCATTATCGTGTGCTTCCACCTTGGCCTGTGGTGTAAACTCTTAGTGATGAAATCTAATATTTTGACATTTGGATCGGCAGACTTTCACGTAGCACAGTCCACCTGTGGCGTTCCCTGCCTGAGGAAGCTATCAAGTCAAGTGCTGTGCAGGATCTCTAACAGGATTGAAGTATTTTATATGCAGTAAGGACACTCAAAGCTATGCAAGCTAAGATAATAAGTGTAATCAAATTTCATACTCCAAGGAATACACTGATTGCCTTGGGGATCAGGAAAAATTTAACTCCACATCCCCACCTTTCGTGCTGCTTCATGCAAGGAGAGCAGATGTAACAGGGCAGAAAGTCCTCTAAGGCATCACTTGTTGTCCACTTTTTCTGGTAGGGTACCAAATTGTATAGACCAGTAGTTCAACAAACTAGAACCTACAGAAGAGAGAAATTCTTTGGTCCTATTCAAAAAATGACAGTTTGGGGTGGGAGAGAGATTTTTCTGCACCGGAGCAGCTTAAATTAGAAAATGGTTTACTTTAGACTCCTGTTTGTCTTTGATTTGTCTCGCACCACAATCCTAAATACTGCAATTCCAATCGTCTAGTTAGTATTTTTGCATGTAAATGTGTGTGTAAAGCTGTTGGCGTCAACCAAGTATTCCCTGAGCCAAATCGTGGCTCATGCAAACCCTTCATCACACCAGTTAAATTGGGGAGCTGAAGCACTTTACACCAGCTGAACGTCTTGTCCTTAATTATCGAATTCCTTTGTTTCTGGATTTGTGCGATAGAAAAACTCCGCAGGTACTTTTGAGCAGGCTGTCGGCTCACTTGTGAGCCACAGGTAAAGCCACCCACACGTTTTTCTGGTCCTGTAAAGGTGGTGGGGAAGCCTGCTTACCTTACCCCAGCGCAAGGCTGCTCCAGGTGTATAAGGTCAATTTAGAAGGTGCAATGTGTCACTGGTGTCTTTGGCATGCATTTTGGACTAAGGTTAGGGTTTCGTTTAGGGGTACCCGATATCTGACATTCCTTTTAGCCATAAATAAGAACAAAGTTGTAAGATAACGGCCAGCTCCTTGGTTAAGAGCTGGCCGGGGGATTTAATGCAGGATTTGGTGCTTTGAAATGTTATTGCTGAAATCAACCTGCTGGTTTGTAGTAGGTGTTAACCCCACCTGGTGAAAGGCACATTTTGTGAGGTGTTAACAACCCTGACCAGCCCCACCTGGGCCCAGGCCCTGTCTCAGCTCAGGCCAGGCCCCTTTCCCGGCAGGGCTGAGGGCAGCCTCTCTCCAGACCTCATGGACTTTCCTCTGGATTTCCAAGGTTCTCTTTGGATGCGACCAAACTCGACGACCCCGGAGCCTGTCCCCACCGGCAGCCCCCACAGCTACGTGGGTTGGTGAGGTCCCCGCCCCGCCAGCGTCGCCCAGGGTCCCCGCTTGCCCTCCCTTGCACTGCAGCCCCGCTCCCAGACCCCTCTCGTGCGGTGACCCCGAGGCGGTGGGATGAACCCCTTGAACAAGCAGGTATCTGCCCGGTTTCATAACCCGGCTTTGAAAGTCTGGGGTTTGTGATGTTCATTTCTGCCTCGTTGACCCCATCAAAAGGTGACCTGAGGCCTCTCGAAGCGATGGGGGAGGCAATAATCGCCCCGCGAGGAGGGTGGGGGTTGAGGTCTGCGTTTGTCCGGTTTGGTTTTGTGAGGCTTTGCTGGTCTGTCTTAAGTTGGTGTCCTGAGGCATGGAATTTTCTGAAAGACTTTGCGGTTCCTTCCTAGCTTGCTTTTTTCTTTAAAAACCCAGCCTAGCTGTTTTTTCATGTGTTTGTCTCTAAAAGTATGGGGGTTTAGGTGGTATGCCCTAGAGAAGAGGTAAAATGTTAGCTAAGATTTTTGGCCTTCCTTATATGTCGTTAAATCAAGGATAACTTGCTCAAGTCAGTGATGTTGTACCAGTATAAAAATAGTTTTTTAATCAAGAAACTGTCTGATAACTCTTACGTTTTTACGCATGTGTCCTCTTGTATTATCTTTGATAAGTCTTCCTTTAAATTTTGGTCTTTGCTTTGTTAATTCTAAACGAAGATGCATGTACTAGCGAGAGCGTTTGTGGAGGTGCAGGTGAAGTCCTTGAAAGGCGAGGTGGTGGAAAGCTCAGGCTGGGAGATGACATTGCGGGCTCGGAGAAAACTGGGGCGGTCTGTGGGCAGAAGAGGGAGGGAGGAGGGACAGGGGAGGATGACGCCGGGAGGATGGCCGCCAGCGGAGGCGAGGATGGAAGCAGCAGCGCCCGATCTGTGCGCTCAGTGTGAACGCCGCAGCTGCTTAAGTCAAGGAAGGTGTCCTGGTAATGGAAATAAATTGTGCGCTGTGGATTTGCAGAGGAAAACGCAGTGATGGGAAGATGGAGAACAAGGTGTTAACTGCGCTGGGCTTGGAACTGTAACTTGGATATTGAGCTGAAGTGAAAAAGGCAGAAATAAAATTAGCTGACTTAAGAAGGGGGACATGTAATGCTGAAAGTAAAAAAAAAACAAGGAGACTGCCTGTCTATAGAATATGGTAGTTTAGAGGAAATGCAGCTTTCCTGGCCGCGGCCCTGTAGCTACCCATCTGAATTTCTAAAGAGCAAATACATCATGAGTAAAAGGCAGCTCTTCCCTGGTCTTTGCTAGGAGAGGTATATCCTGCAGGTATGAAAGCACTATCCAAAAGATAAATAAGACTGAACCAATTTTAAGTATTAATATGCATAATGCTGTTGTGTACTTCCAGGGTAGCTTTGTCACTGGTTTATCACCGTTCACAATGGCAGTGTGCTGAACACTTGCTCCCAGCGCTTTTTCTCAGGGCTCCCTGTGTCTCTCATGTGTCACCTGGTAGGCCTGGGCTGTTAGCTGCCACAATTACATTTGTTGTTTAGGTCATTCAGGTGTGACTGGGGGAACAGAAAGAAGCTTTTGCTGGTGCCTCTTCCAGAGTGGTTGCAGCTTGGGCTGGCTAGGCTGCCTTAGATCTGCTATTAAAATCAACATCTTATTTTTTGTGCTGTGTAGCTTCTGTACAAAGAATCAAATCACCTGGGTGGCTGCTGCTGGTTTAATAGTGTAATTGAGCAGTCTAAGCAGCATCTCAGCAGCTGCTCCAAGAGGCTTTAACCTCAGTGTATACACATTTCCCAGGATTTTGTTTTACAAAGAGAGGGATTATTGTCATATTCATTGTAATCACTCTAAGTACTGTAGGCCTGATTCCTGACTGCCTTGTACCTTCTGCAGTCATTTACAACTGTCTAAAAGGACTATAAAATGTGATGACACTAGAATGGCTGCAATCTTATTACATTTGCAGAGAGATAAATGGTTGTACATAGTGTATGGCAGTGGAGAACCAGGCCACGTACAGAATGAGTAGAAAGTCAGGGCAAGTATTAAGCCATTGCTGAGGTGTGAGTGAGTACACGGTAGAAAAAGGCAGTGGAGACTTTATACTGTAATTATAATTGAGGTTTCTGTTCAGATCTGTCTCTGTGTCTGCCGTGGTGCTTGGGCTTGCTGGGAGTTGTATTGATCCTCAAGGCAATCCTTACTCTAGACAGTGGTCTGTGCTTGGGTGGTTTGGATTTTGGGTTTTTTTCCAGACGGTATTCATCGGGCATCTTCAGCTGTCTGCAGTCTGTCATACCAGGGGTGGGCCGGGTGCTAGGGACTGGTTGTAGGCAGTAATGATTTTAGGTAAACATAAAGGAGAATCTGAAGCTGGGGTTTGCAACTAAAATGCATCTTAAGTGTGCTTAAAAAAAAAAAAAAAAAGAATGGTAGACAGGCAGCTGGTAGCTGTGTCAAAGCTTGGATTAAGCTTGCAGAAACCCAAAGTTTGAGCTAGTTATGGCTACACTGCTTCAGAGGCAAAGTTTGAATGGCAGAATTTCTCCACCCTGAGAGCCAGCTCTCTCCAGACAGAGCAGAGTACAAAGAGCGCAGATACCTGGAGGTTCAGGCTAGCAACTGAACCTGAGCTGACAAGACAGCCCTTGGCTTGTGATTAAGAAAAATCTCCCTTTGCCCGTGTATATCTGGGTCAACCTGAATGTTCTAGCTGTATTTCCAGTCAAGCTGTAAATAGCTAGATATCCTTACAAATACCAGGGAAAAAAAGTTGAGTCACCTCTTAGGGGCAGCTTCTATGTCACTGTCCATGTCTCTAGTAGCACAAAATGCCTCAGTCATAAAATACCGAATCTTAAGTATGACAAATAATCCTAAATTATATTAACATTTATTAAGGGGAAGGTGGAGAATGCATTTCAGAGATTTAGTAGGAGGTTTACTAAATTGCCATGTGAAGAAATCGCTCCATTACTGTTGTTGTTTGGAAGTGCCATATTTCCAAGGTTATGCTGTTGTCAAGGCAAAAGGTTCCATCCTGCATTTCCAACCAAGCCTGACTGATTAAGGGTGTTGGGAGGAATATGTTTTCCTTCCAGAATCTTAATTAGGTTGACTTTAATTCACGACAGGAGATTCTGCCAGCTGTCAGCTACTGCTTGGATCTCTTACTAATTAAAACTCTGAGGAAGCCTATTAAAGGTGTTCAAAAAGCCAAATCTCCCTTTAAAACATCTCTGGCACTGCAACAAAGAGTGTATGACGGGGATATTGCAGCATAGATAACTTGTCTTTTGCTCTTCATCTGAGCAATATGCCAGTTACGTTACCTGGCTATATAGGATCTTCATTCAAAGCCCTTACCCGTCACCTTCCTGTGAATGGGCTAAAAGGAATTTGAGGTGAAATTTTGCTCGTATTCAGTTTTCATGTATCTGACACTCCGATTTTCTAAAGCGATGAGTATAGCTGATACTGAAATACTTCTCTTGAGGTTTAATTTCTGAGGCGGCAACATCCTGTAGTTTGTAAATATTTGAGTGTTGAAAGAGATGATGATATAATTAACAGTATTGTTGTGCCCCACTTCATGTCGTTAATTAGATGCTGCAACTGGGGTATACCTGTACTTTAAAGCTTTTCCAGTGTACCTGTTTCAGGGTCAGTTTGTTGGTTTTTTTTTTAAAAAAAAAACCAAAAAGTCCTCCTTACACACCTGGTCAATTTTCTAGGCCAACAAAAATCCTAAGCAAGGTATGGATACACTGCCAAAAAATTCTTTTTGGCAGTATGTCTTTCTCCATTGGGGACCTGGTAAAATAACTCCAGCTTTTGTAGGCTGTCTGCAAAGGCAAAAATTTGCTATTATAGCTGTATTTTATCTTCTCGGGTGTAGACAGATAAAAATCTAAGAAGATTTTGCAGAAAGAAGAGAGTTACTGGAACAGCAAGAGATTTCAGGTGGCAGGGACACTGAATGGATGGGAAACAATGTTTAGTTTTCCAGAAGGTCACTGGGTTTGGAACTTCACTCAAATTGTTGTAATTCAGTTCAGAGATGGCTTTCTAAGCAGGTTGCTGGCTTCTTGGTAAGGAAGTGAGGGGCTATGAGAAACACTTTTTTGACAGATGAGAGAGCCTCTAGGTGAAGTTATTCTCGGTAGATGTCTGCTAAGAAAATTAACTAGCCATAATAAGTTCTCCCCACGTGTTCTGGAAGGTGGCATGTGGCAAGATTTCTGATTTGTGGAAGAAAAAGCTTAAAGCTGCTGCCAAGATTTAAGGTAACCTGGGATTACTCAGAAGTGAAATGTGGGATTTCTCCAGAAGAGAAGTTACAGTCCCTCTGACTTCGCGTATGACCCTTCTCTGCTCCCTCAGTCACTCGCGATGGCAGGTGCTGCTGCTGCTTCTGTTGTCCTGGCACCTCCCAAAAGTTTAAGCAAGCTCCCTAAGTTCCTTCCGGGCATTTAGTCCCACACCAGGTGTAATTTTATTGATGCTCAGGCCCTGATTATGAATCTTTCTGGTGCTCTTTTTTTCCAGGCAGGGGAGCGTTTAGCACCACGTGTCCAGATCGACGGATGTATGGTGGGTCCATCTAGCTCCACAGTGCAGTAGTTAAAGCCGTAGTCATACGCTGACTTCTTTCTTCTTGCAGGCTATTTATTCCTGTTCCTATATCTCCCCTGAAATAGATGTCTTTTTGCAAAGAGTTGACTAACATTCATGCTGTGATCCTCTGATCCTCTATAGTCTCTAGATACTTATTTGCAGAATAAGAGTTGTTTTTCCCACTGTTGCATTTGTTCATTTACTTATTCCTGTCCGGGGATAGACTTCTTTGAGTCAGTATTGCATCGGTCTTATTTTTCCCACTGTTTCTTCAATTAAGCATGATGTCATGCCAGTGGTACATATTTTATATTACACAGCCGTAGATTTTACAAGGTGCTAAAGCAATCCTTCAAGCATTTAACAACTTAAACCCCTACCCTTTAATTAACCTATTAATTGAATTTTGGACAGTGAGTTCAATCAAATACTTCAGGAAAAGATAACATGATTATTGAAACCCCAATACCTAATTTGCTTGGGTGTGCCCATCACTGAAAAGAAGAATGAAAGTTTTAGCAAAAAAAAAAAAAAAAGGTGCCACAAGAAGCTTGTTTGAGCACTCCCAAAGGGGTCAATTAATGTCATGCCTTTCTAGGCAATACTTCAGGTTTATGCAATTCTGTTCTTTGATTTAATAACAGACAGAAATTTAAGAATGAAATTATAGATTTTTTTTTTTTTGTCTTCCCCCTAAGTAATACTGTTTTTGAACAAAACCTGCTTGCTCTGTGCTTCTGTATGTTTACACAACAAAATATTTTTTAACCTCTCCCTTTCCTTCTCCAAAGGAAAGATCATGGCTTCTGTCCTTGCTATTATAATGGATTATCTATTTTTTTCCGGAATAAAGGTGCACACTTATAGGCAGTTGGTTTACCTAGGCACACTTGTATCTCAGTTGTTTTTGTGTTAAAGTTGATTTGAAAACCATCTCTTTCTTAATTAAACTGCACAGAAAGGAAGAATGAAAATTTTTTTATTGGTAAAAGCTTCACTTGAAAGGCACTAAATACTGATCCATATATTAATTGACTTTTGTAACCTGGGGATACTAAACTATTCTAACACTGTAATATAGCTCTGCCAGTGTCTTAACTTAGTGGTGTAGAGTTATTTTTAGGTACTATCATGTAGGAATCTGGTAGCATTTCATTGTGTAAGAAGCAAAATAGATCATAAAACTATCAGTGCATCCATACAAAGTTCACGTGGCAAGTGCTCACGTTTGGAGTAGAGTGGTACAGTTGGTAGTTCTAGAAACGTGTGCTTATGTTGCGTCGCTTTGATCTAATTAAAACTGTGGTTAGAACCATTGTGTTACCATCATCGAACATTGCCTCTTTCCTTGTACCTGCCAGCAAAAAGTTTGCAATCATGATTATGCATATATCTATATGCACACGTGTAAAATTTGTGGGTTTACGTGCGTTGGAGTGAAATCTGAAGTTGTTAACAGATTTCCTTCCCACATCCAGCTAGAGCTATGTGCCGCTCCAGTCCCTTTTGGCAGCATACTTCCCAGTTTTCACATCAGCGTAGGTACTGATTTATCTCACCGAAAGATAAGTTACAGCAAGGAGACTTTACCTTTTGACCTGTGATAGTAATACAAGGTGTCATAAAAAAAACCCACAAGTTGTAAAATTCACCAAGGTGCTCTGATAAGATAGAAACTATTTTTTTTCCAAGTAATGTGAAGGCAAACAAATAAAATGAAAAGACAGAAGGTATTGATCTCTTTTATAGGTAAACTGTTTTAAGTGATTTAAGCTCTACACTTTACTCGCTGTGTTTTACATAAGTTTGATCTGAGGTGTTACCACTTTGAACTAACCGCAGGCTGAGAATGTTAACAGGGTGTCAGCTCAAAGCTCTGCTCTAAAATGCACAGTCTGTATTTTAAATTGGAAATTTGCTGCCCAGCAGAAGGGCAGCTCTGCTTCCTCTGCCTCTGTGAAAGCCCTGGCGACTCGGGCTGGTGACTGCCCCTGGGAACGGGCCAGGAGTGCGTGGGTCAGCAGCTACGGCAGCGGGGAGACCCTGTCCCAAGCCTGAGCCTCCTGGGCACCCGCCCTCCTGTTTGCTCCTGGCCTGTCTCGTGGCACTATCGTCTTGGCCCCCCATTGTCTCTGTGATGCCCTCCCTTTGTCCCCTGCCAGCTGAGGATACTTGTCGATCTTCTTGTCAAGGACTTTCTTCCTTGCGAGGGAAGGAAATTTTCGTGAACATCAAGTAGAGAGGCACAAGTTGGCAGGATGTGGGGTTTGGTTGCTTGTTCAGGGTATCACAGACGATGAGTAAAAAATGCCTGAAGTCATCGCTTCTGAGATCTGAATGCACACTCGGACACAAGGCCACCTTTCCTCTGTGCTGGACTGAAAACTCACTGCTCTATCTTGAGAGTAATGCTTCAAAACTCAATTAAGGCAGTACTGATAGGCAGCCTTTTCTAGCTTCCAACATCAGGTACATTAAGTAAAAGAAATCAACAGCAAGAAAACCCTTGTGAGAGTCACACCTGGCTCGTCATGAACAAGCAATGTCATCCTTATGTTGAATGACATCCGCTTGGACTTCCATTTCCTTTTTCTGTTTTATGGTTTCTTATGAGGAAATTATTATTCCTCCTATTTTGCACTGTTTGGCAGGTGAGTGTTTATAGATTCTGTGCAAGAATGATTTTCTGGCCGCTAAACTCATTTGCTTTATTGTGCATGTAAGGCACACTAATATGCCAGCAAAAGGGACCGTGGTAACATTTAGACAAAGATTAATTTGTTAAACAACAATTTAATACTTCAAATATACAACCGTTAAGTGTATAATTCATCTTGATTGAACTCTTCAGGTACAACTCAACCCTTCAGGTAGTTCACCTTGTTGCATCATAAAAATAAACCCGATACTGTCGTCTTGCTTTCCTGAAAAAAAATCTACTTATAGGCGATATAGGAGTAACGAAAACCAGAAAGTATCATACAGTGTTTGTATATTGGATCGTCTTGTATTCTAATAAGGTGTGCCGTAAGAACAAAAGGAATGCCTGTGGAGAGTTTACCGCTTAGACATTTTCAGTAACGTTTTAGCAAAACTATGGAAAAAAAATTGTGGAGGCCTTTTGTTCTCTTCATAATGCCTTCCTTGGCTTTTTCCTACTCTTGACTCCGCGGTTTAAATTAGTGCTCAGATGCCTTAAAAAATGTTAAGGGTTGCAAAGTGTAAATAGTTTGATTTTTTTCATCTCTTTCCGCTAGCTCGCATGTCCAACAGCAGGACAGACTGACTCTTCTCCGAAGCTTGCTGTTCAAGGAGACATTTCAGGAAAAGGGTGCACAGACTACAACAGGAAAACAAATAGCACCAATTGTGTACACAGTATTTGAAGGCACATTTCTAATAAGCTCCACAGTTAATATGTTACTCTGTTAGCGTAATTATTGAAGTTATTGAAGAGATAACAAAGTCCTTTCATTTTATAGAAGCTGTAATAAACACTGTTCTCCTGTTGAATTATTGCACAGATGCATCTTCTTACTGCTTTCATTTTTGAAGAACTGTGCTAAAGGAAGAAAGAAAAGAAGGTTAATATACACCAAAATCTTCAAGTATACATTTATTTTACCTTTTTTATTATGTGACTACAAAAAACTCTTTCTGGCTATTTCTTGTTGTCGTATTTGCTCATATTTAGTATAACTGATTTTTTTTTTTCTGCAAGAACTTCAATTTCTGGAAAAATCAAACTAGAGAATTAGCTCCTTTCTTGGCAGCCAAGATGCAAAATGGGAAATGATGGTGTTACCGACTATAAATGGATTGACAAAGAGTAGGTTGCCGCTTTAACCTTGCTGCCTAGAGAAGCAAGGTACCTATTTGTTTCCATCACTTCTCATTGTAAAGGCATATTTAAGTTGCAAAGTGTGAAAAAGACAACGTAGTTGTTTATGGTCTGTTTAGATGTTACATAACTCTTCAGATGGTACTTCCAATCCTGCTTGCATTTTGGTAAGACTCCCATGCGAATGTACATAGGAGCCTGCTGCTTTTTAGATGATGGAGGTTGCAATATAAATGTCAAAAGCTTGCAAGTTTTCTGCCCTATACCTTTGTTCAGTCAAGGCCCTATTAAGCTCTTGCATTAAGCTAGAAAGTGAATTGCTTTTTTTGCTTAAAATTATTTTCACTTTTTTATCCTATTAAAAACAAAGGATCAAAAAATACTTGCTGTAAGGAAATCCTCAATTGTGATAAAACTGTACACAGTTGCCAAGTCACCACAGTGTTTTATTTTGGGGTGAATATAGAAAAATCAGGTGTGAATAAAACACAGGTTTCTCTGTCACTCGTACTTTGAGAAGCTACGTGATGCATTGCACAACAGGTATATTTAGTTTTGCAGATATCTGGAGTTATATTAAAGCGTTATGGGATGCATACAGAACTGTGTGTTTTCTGCCATAACCTTTCTTCCTGATCCTCCCTGTAAGCTTTTCAGGTCTCCAGCACCTGTGCAGTTAGACAAGCACCCCTGCTAGCAGTTTTAGCCTCTCTGCAGAGATTTCCACCTATACTTGCCAACTATCTCCTATCGCCTGTTCTCTCTCTGCTTTTGCTGAGAGCAGGATGTATTGAACATGATATCAAGTGCAGAATCACTTTCAAAATTTGGATTCAATGCAATGACCCCAGGAATGTTGTCTGGTGGAGGGATCGTGCCTAGGACTCCTGGTTCTAGAAGCTTAAGCCACTTCTGCTCAAGGAAGATGATACTGGGTTCCTGGTTTAAAGGCTTGTAAATTCTTTGGTGGATCAACAAAGGGAAGGGGACAGAGAACCTCAATGCACCAGTCTCCTACCTACAACTTGTATAAGATATTACTAGTAGCGTCATAAAACCGATACGCTCTGAAAGGTCAGAAATCCAGAAGGATATATGTCACAGGGTCATTAACAGTTCATCTACATTTTTTGCCTGCTCAGATTTAGTCTAGAGGAACGGGAAGAGACTAAGTTTAAGAGCCTCTTCTCCTTTCTCCAAACCAAGTCAAACCTAAGCTTCAAAAAAATCATTCAAGGGAAAACACTTGAATAGTCATTATGATATTAAGTTGCTGTTGTATTCTCATGTTGGAATCCTCTATGCCATTAAAATGGTGAACAGTAGAAAGACAGGGTGTGATTTCATGTTGGCGCAGGATCGCTTTTTAGTGCTAATACCATGTAGTACATACCATGTTAGTACTAATACCAAAGTGGGTATGTGTACATGATGATACTTCTATTAAATTAGCTTGGCCGGTTGATGCTGACATAGAGAAGTTGATACTTGGCATGTGATAATTTCAGAGTGGCATAGACGATACAGGACTGATTCTAAAATTTTGAGACAAAAGTTCCTATCTGAAATGGGAACTCTTCCAGCAGTATTTTTACTTGTATTTATCAACTGTAAGCGCAGGCTCTGTCTACGTTGGCGTGAGCAGTATGCTGAGAAGA
This sequence comes from Pygoscelis adeliae, assembly GCF_000699105.1. NCBI lineage: Eukaryota > Metazoa > Chordata > Aves > Sphenisciformes > Spheniscidae > Pygoscelis > Pygoscelis adeliae. The sequence goes on from NW_008824053.1 coordinate 412,141, forward strand.
GAACATGAATATTGTGTTCTGGCATGTAGTTCTGGGGCTAATATATCTGCAAAAGAAAAAAGTAGTATAGAAAACTCCACAGCACAAAAAGTGTTATTTTCAAGGGGAAAGATCAATGCATTGCTCCTCTTTTTAAAGAGAAAACTACAAAATTGTTGAGCATTCCTGTATTTATACAGATGTAACTTATCAGTGTTTATACATGAAATCCCAGGTATTAGTCACAACGTTATTAAGCAGCTGCAGTCTGAAGAGTCTTAATAGTAACATGGGTGAGCAAATGTGTGTAGAAGAACCCTAAGGCTATTGACTTCTCCAGTCACACCTCCATCTGCTATCCTGTTGCTGCTTCACACCCTCCATCGCGTTTGTGTATTCTGCATGGCATCTTCTGGAGGGCGGTGTTTGAGGGTTGTGTGTGTTAATTCTTCAAAAAGAAGGATCCTAATCAAGATCCTTGGTTACTGCCACAATGGAAATAAAATGAAAATAATCATAAATTAACTTCAGCTGGCCTAAGATGTTGTATTAAGTAACACATGGTTAGAAGGTTTTCAGATAGCAGCCTGGTAAAACTGATTTCTCTCTTGATTTGGAACTGGAAGAAGAAATGGTTTCATATATGAATCATTTTTAATTAAAAACACGGTGGTTTAAACTGTTCTATTATCTATAGAAATGGTACGTATCTAATATTACAGATATGGTTTTGAGGGGACAAATGATAGCATAAATGAAATGTCCATAAGTAATATGGTCAACAGTACGTATTCTTATTCTGAGCATAATGCAGCGTACTCTTCAGGTGTGCCTAAGAGGTGAGAGGAACGAATACGTTTTTGTGTAACACATGCTATAAGGTAAGATGTTCGGTAAGGCAATATGAACTCAGTACTGCGTTAGAGCCCCTCGATGGGAAATCAGGATCACATCCTATTAGTGTGAAATATGAAATTCTGTTACTTTCTTTCAGCTGGTTAAACCTTCTCTTTAGCAGGATCTGTTGCGCTGATGGAAGCCTCGTGTTTCCCCCCGGAATTTCCGAACATTATGTAGCATTAAAGTCTGATAGCATACACTGCTACTTTGCTCTCGCTGAGCACAAGGCAATGTTTTTATTATGTTAACATCTATTTGACTCGCAGAGACTTTTCACAGTGAAAAGTTCACTTGGTGCAAGTGAACAGTGGTGATATTCTCAATGTAACGCACGCTACTGGGTTCCTGTGACTGGACATAGGTCACATTCACCTCTAGTGCCACTCTGCAGCTGTATCTGGGATGAATTTGGACCTTAATGAGCACGCGGGCAGATGTTGCTAGCATTCACAAAAGGCGTTTAGGACTCGGAAATGTCCCATGTTATTCCATGCTGCTAAAAACTAATTGGGGGTGGGGGGCTGCGGGGGGAGAGTGTTCATATTGTTGTTCAACAAAATGTAGCTTGGCTTATTTTTCCTACATTTTTCTTCTTTGCTCATGATTCGTAAATTGCTAACTAAAGTTAAAGCTTCTAAAATGTCTACTGTAAACTCTGGCTGCTGCTGCAAAGGTTAATACTGAATAGATTTTCCTTTCAAGAATCCTTTCCTGATAGCTTTCGCTTTTATTTAGGTAATGATGAAGCTGGAAAATCACGCTTTCTCTACCAAAGTCCTTTAATGTTTTTGCTAACATTTTTTTTGCTCTGCGTTCTGAATAAAGGCAAATATAATCTGGCTATTCTAAGATTATTGTGCTTACCTGTGTCACTGGTGAAATGCACACAGAATGAGAAATATGCTTAAAGGATTCAACAGAGGTACCATGTTTGCTAGTGTTTTTAAAACAGATTGCAACATCTTTCTCTGGGGTAAATGACTGCTGAGATCTGATGAAATTGTGTGTCCATGATGCTTTGTATTTTAAGCCAGCAACTTGAATGTTTGTTTTCTGGTGAATGAATTTAAGATCACTTTTTATTACCCTATTTTTCTATGGATTAAAAGTGTACACCTGAATAGGTGGCCCAGCTCAGCTGACATCTTGTATTCTATAAAGCTGTAGGTAAAGTAATGGTGTATTTGAGCCTGTTAGAGGCAGGGTAAGTTAAATTATATCTGTATAATATACATTTTGGGTGAAATTCTTGTTGTGCAGAGACTGAATACTTAAGTTTCGTACTAGTAGCAGCGGAACAAGCCTTATGTTGACCCTTTGCACAGGGATGAACTTTGCTTAAGGAAAAAAGGGTAGTAAAATGTCACAGAAGTGTCGCGTATTCTGCCTACATTAACTTCACATGGAATGTAGAATCAGAATATGTTCAATCTGTTCTCTGAGGAGGAGGAAAGGAAAAGGTGCTGAAAGAGTGAAAAGAGATGATAAACAGATATCAGTGCTAAAATGGGAATGTGACCCTTAGCCTTTTTGCTAAAGAAGTGTGTAAACATTAAGCAGCAGACAGATTTAAAGTGCTCATTTCCGTCGTGTGCAAGCACAATATTTGATAATTAAAGTGCAACAAAAGGAAAATGGGCGGTGGACATTGGACAGCCTTGGTAAAACCCAGTGCTCATTCCCAGTCACGTGAGACTGAGGCAGGCAATCACTTAAGCCAGACAGTAAATAGACCTCATGACTCTCTTCTCTACGTGACACTTGCTATTGCCCTGAATGTCTGTAGTGGTTTTGGTACTTGCAAATTGATTTGTCTTAACTTGCCCTCTTTTCCCCACAACTTTGATCTTGTCCCTGTTATCCATATAAAACACATCCGTATCCATATTTAGAAAAATTAATATCAAAGTCAGTCTCTTGATTATTTTCTATGTATTACCATAGTTCATTTTAATTGTATTGTTGGCACGAAAAGAAGATCCATTCAACTAGGAACACCCAACTTGACATAAAAGCTACAAAAACTCATTAATCCTTTCAGTTATTTTTAAAGCAAGCACCAGAAGGAACTACAATTGATACCAAAGGTCACTTCGCATTAAAAATATTCCAATGAGCTTAAAAATTCAGGCATTTATCTATTATGCAGTTACTGCTGATGAAACATAGGACAGAAGTCGACACATAAATTTGCACGAGCAGCTTGCAGTGCTCCTCTGGTATTGATAGGATGTTCAAGATGCACAAATTATTAGACAGATACCAACAGAAAGTAACAAATAGGGAGATAGCAGTGCTCGTTAATACACTTCTAAAGTATAGTACTATTGAAATAAACCTCTGCAGATCAATACTATTGCTGTTCAGTAGAGACATCTTTGTGAAACAAGTAATTAAGCAATGTCACTGGCATAAATAATAATAAAGATAATGTGAACAGATAGAAAGATTAGGCAAGGCGAAGGTGCTGTCAGGTGCTACTGGGCTGCAGCAGCACGGAAATTCTGTTCTCTCTTAAGAAACCTAAGCTAAGAGCATCCTACAACATCCTGGCATTTTTTCTTTTTTTAACTTGCCTCCTTTCCCCAAACGTGCAATACAAATGAAATGCTTTTACAGCTATGGCTAAATGCAACAGGAGCTTTCAGGAAGGTGGAGAGAGCAAATTAAAAACATGATTTAATCATCTATTAAAAAAAAACTGGGCCTTATCTTGCACTTCGTTTCATGTTGCACTTGTGCTGAGCTCTGTTTCAGCTATGCATTGCAGGTGCAGATCCCGGGCTTACCCATTGCCATGCATACAGGCAGCAGCATCACAGCTCAAACTCATAAATTTTGGTTAGAAGTAGTATAAGCTTCTATCACTCATGCTTAAAAGTGATTGTTTATCTGTAGCAATCCTGATGGTAGCATGACTTAGTTTTCCAAGCCTTTGGGGGAAGAACAGTTAGTAATTGAACATTGGATTGGTATAAAATAAAATTCCATCAGAGAGATGAGTTTCTGTAGTTAATGGCTGTATTAATTTTTCAAAATGTTCATGTTCATATTTGTGTAACCTATGCCTTCCTCTCTTGGCAGTATGTTTCAGAAAACGATTAAATAAACCGGCTGGGATCTTGAGTTGTTAAGCTTCAAGAATTGTGGGAGTATTAGCATTTTTCCTTGTACAAATATAAATTAGATGTTGAATGCAATTGTCTTCAGAATAATTAGGGGTTTGCTATCAAAACTTCAGTGCAATCAGAAATGTCCAATAACTGAGGGCTAGGTTCCTTCAAAATAACTTAAAGGTAAAGATGGAAATTCTAGGTAGGCTTTCAGGAGAGCTGCCTATAGCAGTAGGCTTTGCCCTCTTCTATTTTATCTGTGGTTAGGAGGTGAAAAGAATTTAGTACCTTTTCTTATATGCATTTGCGCACTTGAATTGATTTTTGTTGCTGGAATTTGAGCTACCATTCAGTTTTTACTTGATATCGTCGGATAAAATATTTTAAACAAATTTTCCTCCTGTCAAGCTATAATATCTTAGTTACACAACTGGTTCACTGCTAGGAAAGGTGTGGGGCTTTTTACCTCAGGGTAGGTATCACGCATTAGTTATTCTGAGTCAAAGCTAAGACAGGATATGGCATGTTACTTGCACCGCCACATAAATAGATAAGGTCATCTACAGGTGTGGAGCAGAGTGAAGACAAGGTCTCTAACAAGTTTCATTGACCAGAGGGCAGTGAGATGTGCACAGTGAAGACAATACACCAAAATGCAGGGCACAAAAGGAGGAGAAACAAAGCAAGGGTACTAACACACTTGCGGGTGTCAGATGACAGTGAGAATTATGAAAGTGATGATTGTGGTGGTTTCGATTCACAGTGATTAGCTATGCATGTGGGGGAAAAAAAGATCAGTAAGTAATCCACCTCCTTCAAAAGATATGTTAAGATGTAGGGCATCAGAGTAAAGGAAATTCTCTTCTGTCTTAAAAACAACATGAACAACGCTTCCCTTTAAGAAAGTCCCTAAGATTCCTGACAGCAGTGTAGAGCTTGACAGTAGGACCTGAATACATTCAAAAAGTGGAAACTTATCAACTGACACATGGTAGGAATTGAAGGTATCTTTTTTAGAAGAAAAAATCTTCGTGAACTTTAAATTGATTGCAAGATTGTAGAGACTGCGGGTAGCGATTCATGATTTTGATATACCTGCAGTTGACGGTGGCATTTGTGCTCAAAAGTCGATGCTAATTATTTTTATCGAAGTTTCTGCTGGTAGTTCAGTTTGGAGCTGTTCAGCTGAGACTATATGCTTGAGCATATTATCTTTTTGGTCTTGGTATCTGCAAGCAAATAGAAAGAAGCAGAGAGTAAAGCAGCAGTGTGAGAGCGTTGCGCTATATGGCAGCATCAGACTTTTTAAACTCAGCCCCTTCAGCTCTTCTGGTGTCCCTGCTGTGTATTGTTGTCCCAGATTTTACATTATCTTGAGAGAACACCCAACCATACATTGACTTCAGCAGCAGCCTTTACAAATTCTGCTTTTCCTGTCTGGCAGAAGTTTTCAAACAAAGCTCACGGCTTCACCTAATTCTCCCTTTCAGAATGCCACTTTTTAAAAATATGTTATGTTTGCTTGTTTCCTAATTTCCACACAGTCAGCATTTGCAAATAGCGTTACTCATTGTTGGCTCTTGTCACTAAAGAAAAAAGGATTGGAGGTTTCATTAGAAGAACAGGCTTTAGCAGCCCTAAGTACAGAAGCTGTCCTGGGGCCAGTTCAAGGCTTTGACCATACAGGCCCCAAGCTCTAGGAACACTAAATAATCTTAAAATTTTAGCTTTTCCTGAAAATAAATAAATCTCTTCTTGTTATTTCTGGTTGTTGACGAAACCTTTATAAAGATCACTTAACCGTGCAGTGGTGAAATCTCTTTGGGGTTTTTAAGGCAACATGGCCACAAAAAAGATGCTGAGGGGTCTGAATTGCTTCGTGCATCTGTAATTGCAGGACCCCCAGCCCTTGGCATTGGGTGACATAGCTGATGAATTGTATGCTCAGCTGAATTTTTATATCAGTGAGAAACTGGGTGTGTATCAGTCTCTGCTCCAATTAAATCAGCTGCTCCAGGAACTATGTGTGAGGAAGGTATGATTTGATGTACTTACTACTTCACTTTCTTTTAATCCTGGCTCAGTTTGGTTTCTGACATGAAGTGTAAGCCACGGTGCACGCTAGAATTGCACCCTGTGGAAAGCAGACAGAGCATGATCCTGTGATCCTACAAAGTCTCATGGTCTGCTAGCTTATCTTCCAAGAAGCAGGGTATGTTAACTTGGAAATGGGGTGAGCGAGACAGCATTCTAACAGAGTTGTATCTTTTTCTGGTATTAAAGCTGGTTTTAACACCTTTTCATGGCGGTGCGTCTATAGCATTGTATCTATTTGACATGATCAAATAGAAGCTGCTTTACTTTCAAGCCTGTTCTTCTGTCTAAGACACAGAGAGATTCATATATAGCTCTTCCCTTTTAGCCTATGTTACTGCATGCTCGATACAGGTGAATGATTGGATTTGCCAGTCTCAATGATACTTGTTTCTTCTCTATCCTAAAAATAGACTACAGACTAAAAGGCACATACTCAGTTTTGCCAGACCTTCAGGGCAGCTTCTGTGGTGTTTAATAGTAGAAAATGAAAATGCTTTACCTAACTTGGAAGGGCACGCACTATGGAGATTAGAGATAAATCAGTATCTGAAGAAGTTTATTCATTTGTCCTATCAGAGACAATGATTCTGAGACCAGAAGTGCTTTTCTTTGACAACAGAGAAATTCTCAACAGCCGCATTAGGTTAGACATCTTGCTTTTACACGGCTAAAGTTAAATGAGCTGTGTCTCGGCCTACGTGCTCAACTCATTGCAGCTCTGGGTAGACACTTTCTTTTAAAGGGCAGATTTTGAAATGAAGACTCGGGCCTTCCATGAGGTACTCTTGAAAGCATTTTTCTTTGTTGTTAATATTAAACACAGATAATCCTGAATTAGCCTTCTGAGCCTGCTCCCACAGAACGCTTCAGACCTACTTCTAATTTTTTTTGCTCCTACAGCATGTTGTGATTTCTCCTCTCACAGGAAATACAATATATGTAAGTTCTTGTCATATATTATACTGGCTTCAGAAAGAAACAGGATTTGCACAGATGATACTGCCTGGTAGAGCACGCGCACACACACATACATATATGTTTGAAAACTAATAGTCAAAGTTTCTGCGCTGAGGTGCACGTGATTTTAAAATTCTTGGCAAACTAGCCACACAGAATTGGGTTAAACACAGTTGGATTTCTTCTTCTTTCACAAACCCTTTTCTGTTGTATATCTTAACTGGTAAGCATTTAACCAGGATGGCTGCTTTATTGGGCCATCTCCCAGGAAACCAATTTAGCCTAATGATAGTGAATGACAATGACCGCTGTTTAATTGGGATATTATTAGCCAAAATTCAGCTTATATGAAAAGTAGTTGGCCAGTGTGGTGAGGTTAAGTAGTGTTTAACCAGGTGTTAAATATGCCTACAGGCCTAAGCTCTCCTCTCTGAAGAGGAAGTAGCTGGATTTATTTAATACATTAAAAAATTTGAAGTGGATATTATTTCCACTTCTTATGCTGTTAATATATGACAGCGTAATGCACATATTCATTTTTTAAGAAAGCAGATGTTAAGTGGGGCAGCTGTACGTCCACAGGACAACCTGTAGCCTGAAAATGGCCGGCACTGCACAGTGGCTTTGAGCGCCCGTCGCTTTTTGACTCTCCCTCGGTGGCTCTTGGCATCACGTTAGGGAGGACAAATGTTAACACGTTCTTTGAACCCTAGGGAAGAGGCAGCTGAGAACGGGTAGCAAGTGGTATTATCCCAGCACGGCTGAATAGAGATCCAGGCTGGTTCTGTACTTGAAGGAGGAATACATGGATTAAAAGAGAGAGTTGCAGACTATAACTGGATGATTCAGCTATAGGACTGTCTTAAATGGGTGTCCGGAAGGTTGCTAGCAGTGCGACAGGAACAGGGTGCAGTCCATGAGACAGGGTACAAGCTTAGTTTGGGAATTTAGTAGTTATTAATGATAAGTGCAGAAGATATCTAGACGAAGCATACTGTTTTCTCGTTGAATATACTCCATGTTATTTTGACTCTGTAAATTAGATGGGAGTCCTCTACCTTCCCTCCAGTGGCTGTATCACATAAAATACTCGGCCTGTGCTTGGAGATCCTTGCCAAACGCCTCCATTAACGTCAGCTTAACTATTCTTTGTTCTAGTTTTCCAACCATAATTTTCTAACACTACAGTTCTCACCTCTCACTTTCTTTTCCATTTGAATTCCTATGCTGTCCCCACAATGGAGCAATAAAGGCACATTCCTTTTGCTTCATTCATATTTTGGCCCTGAGGTCTTTAATTCTTAAATTCAGTTTCTGAAGCAGTTCTTATTTAAAGTGTTAACATTGGATCTCTTTAACATTTCTGCCCCGTTAAATCAAGCACTTCTATTAATAAAATAGTGTCGTTAGTTAGCGGAACATTTGTTTCATCCCTTCTCCCTCTGCTGGTGCCTGGGATACGGGGACCCTTTCCCAGTGCTATGTTGCTGTGGTTTGGGTGTGCGGTACACTTGCACCCCTTGAGTCTGTTCCCCTGGGGAAAGGTGCCTGGCCCCCTTCCTGCCCTCCCTGCTAAAGGAGGGTTTCACAGGGCAAGAAACAGCCCTCCACGTTGGAAAAGCACATTGGGAAGCTGCTCAGCATGGCAGTCACCCAACAGGACATGTCTGTGCTGCGCTATTACCAGAGTGTGAGGTGTCCCATGCGCCCAGGTGTTCTGCAGAGCCCTCCGAAGTGGGTATCTGCTTCAGGATTATCCACAGCTCCAAAGGACTAGACTGTAATGCAGCAGGTCTTTTCCAGTCCTATGTTTCTATGAAAATTCAGCCAAGTTATCCAGTAGCTAAGAAAATGTGGGGATCCCATGGTCTGAACTCGCCTTGTTTCCCTTCTGGGGGAACTTCGGTGCAGCTTTTCCCAATCAGCGAGTCACCTACTTTTGCAGGAAATAGTGAGTCTGTTATTTCTGACACTTTCAGAAACTGAGTCTTGGAGACAGGCTGATTATAATTAATTTCATGCATGCAGTTTTGAAAATATATGATAGGGTATAATTAACAGTGAAAGATGTTCCAATATCCAGTTCTGTTGTTCAAGAAAAAATTCCTGTTGCACAGCTTATTTTCAAGGTCTGTCTCCCTAGAAAACTGTGAAAAGGTGGCATAGAAATTTTTTTATAGCAAAACCCCAAACCTTAATGTTTCAAGCTAGAACTGTTTTTCTGGTGTTTGTTTAAAAAAAAAAAAACCAAAACGCAACACCTACACAAATCTAACTTATAAATTCCAGAAGGTACAAAACCTAAATCTGGGTGAACTTTCACACCAACTGACCACTTAATTTTAACAAAAAGCCGGATGAAGGCCCATTTTCAGTTCTTCTAGAAAGCAACCCTAATTATAGGGATCCTGCGAGGTGGTAGTTAGTTAATACAGAGCTGAGTTTGCAAGCTTTGCTGCTTTCTGATTTGTAGTGTTTCCTAATGGCAAGCCTAATTTGGTCCTGCTTTGCTCCATCACATTGGTCTGTCAGAACTGTTGTTCCCTATTTAATTGATAGATGCAATAAATATAATTAAGAAGACTTTTTTTTTTTTGCTATTTACTTTCTGGAATAATGGCATTACCATTGGAATAAAATAATACTCAAGAAGTGTAAGCGGATAAGAATCTGGTCCTAAAGTACTTGTTATAACACAAGATCGTATCTGAGTAAGGAGGGCATAAATGTAAAGCTCTGTCCACAATGCTTAGATAAAGAGTGCTTAAATGTATAAGCAAGTCTCAAGATCATGCCATGATTTTTGTATAGGACCTTAGTATTTGAGTTGTGTGTGTTTGTATACAAAAATGGCTGTTGAGTCCTAAAGTTCTGATTGTGCCTCTCTACTGTTGCAATTCTTCCATTTTTATAAACAAATTAAAGGTTTATCAGATCAGCAGCAGATGGAATGATTTAGTTATTCAGGGCCTTTCCCTGAGCAGTAGGGGAGATGAGTATGTCCCAGTGCGAAAGTGGATGAAAATATCATAAAGGAAGAACTAGATGAACTTGAGGACTGTAATAATGGCAATGAAAGCGTAGTTCAGTTGTATAAAATGCAAATTCACGCCCTTTGAAGGTAACAATAGGGATTTCTGCTCTAAGTGCGAAGCTCATCAGCTGGAAGTGGCTGAGGGAGGGGAGGACTTTGTGTACTCTTTCACAGAATGACTATCAGGCACTAATGAGACCGAGCCATGAGAGAGAGAAATGTGATCCTTCAGGATGTATCAAAAGATGTTTTTTTCCCAACTGAGAAAAGGAAATATTAATGCTATTGTGCAAAGTACTGCAGTGACACTCCTCAGAAAAGCCAACTGCAATTCTGGTTACCCAGAATTGTTTCAGAAGATTAGTTCAAATGGGAACAGATAAAGAAAAGGTCTAGCAGTGTGAATGGGGGGCTTGTCATGGAAAAGAGACTAAAACTGTGCAACTGTTAAACCTCTGATGCACTTGTAGAAAGCGATTGCTTTTTCAGCTTTTGTTTTGATCTGCTGGGAAGAAAAAGAGCTATTTAAATTCAGAACTAATGGGTGTTCTGGTAAAGGATAGATGTTTGGCTGAGAAGTAACTTTTAATTAAGAGCTTTCCAGTAAGTGCAATGGGGCCCTACAGGCTCTAATTGGTTTTTAAAAATAGCGCTGGATCAGTTTGTGAGTGTAATAAGGTGAGGTGGCTGCGGTCACGAAGACAAGGTGATACTAGAG
>NW_008824053.1:422965-425844 GCF_000699105.1 Pygoscelis adeliae
AGCAGGACTATTTGGCAAGTCCCAGCATCCTCAAGGGTGGTAACCCCACAGGGAAAGGGACCTGACTGTCCCTGCACCCTTGTTCCTCTCCAGCTGGGCCTCTCAGCACAGCAGAGGCATCCTGAGAGCCACCAGTCACTGAAAAAAGCAATCCCACTTCTGTCCTCCGGCCGTTTCCCTTGTGCCGGTGTAGATGCTTGTGTAGTCCCACAATGAGCTCCATTGACGGTGCTAAACTGGAAGAGAGTTAAGCCTGTTTGGGGGAAAAAAAAAAAAGTGTGTTTTGGGAAGAGTATTTTCTGCGTGGTTGATTCACATCCATGAATCCTCTCGTAATGGCGAAAAGTGTTGTTGATGCAGAGGGTGCATGTTAGAGTATGTAGTGAAGAGGGAGACAGGCCTGAGCCGTTGGGCCATCTTACTTCAGTGTTTTCAGTTTAAAAGATGCTCTTAATTCCATTTGCACAAGCTTCCTAGGAAAATAGCGAGCTGAAGTACCTCTACCTCTTCCCACCCCCCTTTCCCCATTCACACATTTTTCTTCTAACGGTAACAACTGAAGCTTAAACTTCAAGGATAGATCTCAAAGCTGTTAACACTGGCCCGGGGGAGGGACATGATTTAACGCATGCTCCTGCCGTTAGTGTTTCTTGGTGGCTACTACACTTGCAGCAGGTGGCCGTGGTGAATCTGACTCTGCAGTATTCCTTGCAAAGATTAATTTTTAACCAACTCTGATTCTTTTTGAAGTATTGTAGAGTGGTGTTTTTGATATCTTAACTATTACATTAAATTTAGGTTGTTTATCTGCAACTGTGATCACACAAGTGAGGTATTAGATTTTATGGATTCTAATACACAGCTTTTACTGGTTGAATAGAAGTGCCAGTAATGTAACTTGCAAGAACAGCAATAAAAATATCTTTCAAAACATCCTCGCGTATTAGGAAATGTGTGCCAGATTCTGAGCAAGAGAGAATAAATGCCAGCTGTGGAGTTGACCATAAAAGGTACTGAATTCCTCCTGAGAGGCAATCATTTAGCAATTCTCAGGAGAATGTTGGCAACTTATGGGAGTGCAGTCAGAGCCAAGGAGAGACATAGAAACATCATTTGGTGGTCAATAATAACGGTGTGCTTATTCATAATTACAGGAAGATCTAGAAATGGGCTAAATAAGAAAACACATGAACAAGCAGGCTAAATGGAAGGAACTAATCCAGTAACTATTTATTGAGCTATGAGCGTGACGGATTAAGGGCTTGGAAAAGCTCAAAGTAGTTTGGCTTCAGGGTAGTGTTAGGCAATGTTTCAGGTTTAACTTAACAATTTAAAAAAAACAAAAACAAACAAAAACCACAAGAAAACCCAAAAAAGTATTTGAGAATAGTTTTTATCTTACTTAACTCTTGGAAAGCCCTTTTAATCCCAAGTACGTTTAGGTGTATAAGAAATATATATATTCTATTTATATAATTATATGTATGTATAAAGTTATATATAGAACATATATATGTATATGTGTAAATTATGTAATAACAAGAGAACTGCATACTTGTAAGCATTGTTGTACGTGCTGGTGTCTGCCTCAGACCAGAGGGCATTTACAACAATCTCCTTAGAGCTATTCCCCTGCCCAAGTTTGCCCTTGCTCAGGTAACGCACACACGCTACTTTCTTCCCATGCCTCCATATTTTCACTCTTGTGGGACCCATAGTAATGTGTCTGTAGCTAGCACAGGGTCCACTGATGCCTTCTCCCCAACTTTCATCTACCTTCTAGCAAGGCCTCCTATTGCAGACTTGAAACATGAATAATGAAAGGTGTTGAGGGGCACAGATGTGGATCTGCAGGCAGCTCCTGCTTGAGAAGGAGGCTGGTGCCGCTGCAAGCAGCGCTATGGCAAAGGGCCTCCATTTCCCATGCTCTCGCCTCTGTTCCCTGAACAACAGTGACTCAGGAGGAGGAAATAGTGGAGGTCTGCAGTGCCAAAGTACACACCTGTATTGCTTCAAACTGAGCCCTTTAGGAGAAAAGTTATGAACTGGGACCAGCCACTAGATGGAGACATGCACATGTAGACTGTACAGGTATAGTATACTTCAGTTTTTCCAAACTGTTCCAGTAAGACTGATATAGAATGTTGTCCTGGTTATAGCAGAGAGCAAGAGAAAAATCCATAAAATTATGTGCTTAGATGCACTTGTTCTTTCTTATTGAATGATAAAGTTCAGTAACTTACAGTGATACGTGTATTATGCACTACAGGAGTTGGCACGGTGATGAGTACTCTATTAAGTCAAATGTAATGAAAAGCCTAAGGCAGATAACTAATGCAGTGTCATTTTGGTAAGCATTCTTATTTCCTTTTAATAACAGAAGTGCTGGGTGTGGGTGTTATTTCGGAGGTGGAACGTGGTCAGCTTTATTTACAATACAATTAACGGTATGGCATACCGTTGTAAGGTAACACTTTATAGACTTTGTAAACAAAACGGTTACAGGAACGCTTAAGGTAGCAAAGTCAAGCACCGAAAAGTTAGGAAATACAAGAATTAAGGCTTGCATATCAAGAATAAGGAACAAGTTGCAGACTCATTTGTTGTAGCACTATGGTGTGGTCTCTAACCACGGTGTCGTCTTTAATCTGTGGTGTCTCTGCTTTATTCAGCATGCTACTGGGAAATGTTCACAGAGTGAGCAATCTTCAATATTTTATCTCGCCCTAATTGTACGCAGTGTGGCCCCAGCCAGCTCCTCTGAACAACAGTCACATGAAAGCTTCAGAAATCTTTTTGCCTTTATGCATCCTCTGTGAAATGAATGGATGGCGTTATCCCCACGTTACAGACAGAAGGGAGAAACACAAGAAGTATCT
>NW_008824053.1:425860-431131 GCF_000699105.1 Pygoscelis adeliae
TGTCTTTATTTTGCAGACAAATAAGAACATGCCCAGAGCCATGGAGATACTTTTATCTATGACTGCATTCACAAACTTCAATTGCAAGTCATTCCTCCAATGTCCTGGCTCCTTATACCAAGTATTTTAAGCAGACAAAGGCAAAAGTTCTGTGAAATACATCTTCTTGCATCATGTGATGCTGACTTATCCTACCTACTGGTCAAGTTAATTCCCTATTTTTCTTCTTGCCATTGACAGCCTCGGTTTTGTGAAAACTATAGCCACCTTATCTTTCAAAGGATTTTGCTGCAAGCTGATTTACTCAGTATAGCAGTCATCTTATCCTAGAAGACAAGTCACTATTGAAATGAGTTACATGTGCTTGCCAACTACCTCGTGTGTCCCAAAATGGATATTACCTGGTGTGCTGGTTTTGGCTGGGGTAGAGTTAATTTTCTTCACAGCAGCTGCTACGGGGCTGTGGTTTGGATTTGTGCTGGGAACAGTGTTGGTAACACAGGGATGTTTTAGTTCCTCTGCCTCTCAGCCCACCCCACCAGCGAGCAGGCTGGGGGGGCACAAGATGCTGGGAGGGGACACGGCCGGGACAGCTGACCCCAACTGACCCAAGGGATATCCCACACCGTATGGCGTCATGCTCAGCATGTAAAGCTGGGGAAGAAGAAGGAAGGGGGGGACGTTGGGAGTGATGGCATTTGTCTTCCCAAGTCACTGTTACGCATGATGGAGCCCTGCTTTCCTGGGGATGGCTGAACACCTGCCTGCCCATGGGAAGGAGTGAAGGAATGCCTTGTTTTGCTTTGCTTGTGCGTGCGTGGCTTTTGCTTTCCCTATTAAACTGTCTTTATCTCAACCCCCGAGTTTTCTCACTTTTACCCTTCCGATTCTCTCCCCTATCCCACCATGGGGGGGAGTGAGCGAGCGGCTGGGTGGTGTTTAGTTGCCAGCTGGGGTTAAACCATGACTACTTGGCTTGAAGTAAGAAAGTTTATAATGTCTGGTGTTGCTCTTTAAAATGCAAATATGGGCAGCTCTAGAGGGAGGCAAATTAGAGGGTATAGCTGCCTGCCCTAAAGGAGAAATTAGGGGAGAGCAAAAGAAATTTCTCAAATGTATCCATCATCTACCAGCAATAAGCGTGACCTGAAAAAAATGGAAATTGCTAAGGGAGAGTAATTTGGCTGACTATATTGATCAGGGAGCTTGGAAAGTAATAGTGGAAAGAGGCAAAAGAAAAATCCTGCATTACCTTTAAAAAGAGTAAACTGGCTAATTTAAGGCTTTGAGTTGAAAGTGAAGAATTGGAAGTGAGCTACTGAATCTAACGTGGGCTTGGTATTTCATCTTATAAAAATAATGGAAACAGAATTACAAAGACCGTGCAAATTCTGATAACAGGCATATGTTTCTGTCTCCTTCAAAAGAGTACATTTTGTATAAAGCAATCACCTGTTTTAGAGAGCTTGCTGAGCCACCCTACCTCTCTATTTTCTCTTCTGAACTCTCTAATTTTGTGGTGAAATAATAAGACTGATTCTTCTATGAGTCTTTCTCATTAGGGATTGCTCAGATGTTCCCTTCTTGTGCGAACGGTGCCAAGCTGGAGGTGTTTCTGGTGAAAGGAGGTGTAAAGTTTTGATGAGTAGCTTTTGTGTGTGCCTGCCTGGCTTTCTTTTTATGAAGATTTTGCATCACTAAGGTTACTTCTAACATATGTTTTCTTTCTGTCGCTGTGACAAATATATTTTAATAGTTCTCGATTTCTCTGTTTTGTATAGCTATCATTCTCCACTTATTTGAGGGAGAAGCGTGTCTCTTGAAGAGAGAATAATACTTTTTTGAAAGAGGCGTTTCTTATCATGCTTCAGTTAATTGACTTTTCTCGTATTGCTTGCAGTTCAGCTGCTTGCAGTATTTTGCCATTACAAACTGCTTTATATGGCTTCTTCTATATAGTATATTGAAAAATGTTTTATTATCACTTATACAAAAACAGATTATGAATTCCAAGGCAGGTGCACAGTTTATGCAAAGCAATTACATCCTTTCTTTGAAATAGAGCACCTGAACACAGCAAAATGAATGAGGTTGACAGAGTTTGTGGTAGAGTGAGTTTGAAGGAGTTCATAGTGTTTTGGAGTGAAGTTTAAAGTTCAAGACAAACTGAAGCTTATTATGTGCTTAATTACAGAAATAGTAATGAAATTGCATATAAAGCTAAGTTTTCTGATCTTAGCAACTGCAATAAAACTTGGAGATGTTAGAAAAAAGGAGGTATATTTTCCTATACTATGCAATGTGTGGACCTTACATCTATGAATCTCACTTGCAAAGGAGTTTGAGTTAAAGTATACTGCTCTCCAGCTGTACAAAAAGCGTGTGTGCACTCAGCATGTGCTATTATGAATCTCTACCTTCTAGGAAATAGCTTAACTAGTGCCCCAAAAATATCAGGGCATTTTTCAAGGAAAACCAAGTATATAGTAAAGTTGATAGTGCTGGCAAATAGATTTGCTCATGATGCTTACTGTTGTCCAGGTGTGGTGCCCCTGTTGCAAAAAGGGGTAACAAGGTCAATAAACCATCTAATGGCATAGAAATGCAGTAGGAAAAACCTGTGGATTCTACTGGTAATGAACACACTTTGAAAGCTCCCGAGTTTTGGCTTGCCTGTGTCGTAAATGTGGCTTCTGGTTTTGCCCCACCTCTCTCACCCCCCCGCATCTCTTCACTATCAAGAATAAAAACCTAGGGAATGACTTTCCCATCGGGACAACGTGATGAGGTACTGCCATCTGCAGGTGACGCACCTGCTCTTGAACTTGTACCTTGCACAAAAATATCTTTGGAATCGCTGCTGTGTATAACCCCAGTATTTCAGACTCTTTCTTTTGAACTCTCAGAAGGTGTACTTGTTAAAGAGAATCCCTGGGGAATGCATGTAGCTGCAGGGTATGTAGAAAAACTCCTGTTCTGTTTGCATGGCGTCTGGGTACGGGTATTTTGGAAGGTACTGAGAATTTAAGCTCATGTCTGAAAATACTTATGCATGTGAAAATCTTTGTGCCCTGAAAAGTCCCTCTGAAGTCTAGAGGGCTGGTCACGACCAGAAAAGCTAATCCTGTATTCAGTGTCTATTCAGCAAGGCCTGAGGTTGCTATGGACTTCTCTGATCCACTACTTCCCCCCCCCCCGTCCTACGGGCATAGACAAGAAAGCAGAATTCTGATTCGTTATTTGATTACTAAGCTTTGAATATGACCAACGTGTTTTAATAATAGCTTAAAGTTAACCATCATATTGAATGCTTCTATGATTTTTATCAATTCTTTGGATGAACAAAAAATCAGGATGCTAGAAGAGCAGTATTGCTTAAGTTAGCATTAGCCTAAAGATTTTTAAACCATTTTAATATTACCATTTCTCTGGCTTTTTGAATGTTCTCAGTTTTAAGGTATTTGTTCGCTCAAGGGACTCTGTTTCAGGCTTAATTGATTGTTAAGGGATATTACAGAATAGTCATGCTCTGGGAAGTAATGTGTTAGAAATAATCCTTTCTGAAGAATTGTATGGTTTGATGTACACTGCTGAAGCAGGAAATGGTGACCTTTTATTAAACAGATAAAAGGCCTGAAAAATAAGTTTGACTTGTATAGATTTATTTTGGAAGCAGGATCAAGTATCAGCACAAACTGCTTATGGACTTGTATCTCAAGTGCAGAACAACTTCTTGATTACCTATTGTCGATATTGTTACGATAAATCAGAAGAGATCTGAACACTATCCGAGTAGTGAAGGGGATGAGACATTGAGGGTATTTGGTGTCCCAGTTCAAGAAAGCATTTCAATTCTTACCATCAAGTAGGTCCTCAGGTCTGACTTTAGCAAAATGCTTTTCTGAGTTATGGCATGCATGGAAAATACTTTTCACTGCATGTGTAAATCTACCGGAGTAGTATGCAGATCGTCGTAAACGTATGGCGATTAATGTCTTATTGAAGTATACCATCATGCCTTCCATGAACACTGCATTTCACAGAAATGCCACTGGTTTAAAAAATAAATAAATAAAAGAAACAGGTTTTAGCTCTGATTTTCACATATTTTTATGTGCAAAGCTATGCTACCTTGTGCCTTTGATTACAGCTTTTCAGGGAAAGGTATCTAAAATATGCAGGTAAAAACATCTTAAGATGCAAGGAATTATTGTGCATATCTTTGCATGTTGGACACTTATAAAATTTTGTTACCCTGTAATCTATCTTGAAGAGACTTCCTTGGTTTTAGTGGTATCAAACACCTGTTTCGAGCCTTAGTTGCTCACGATAGGTTATTCTGAAACACTCACTACTCAGAGCGGGCCTCCCCCTCCTGAAAAAGGCTATTTTAGTGAAATTGCACAGTTGAGAAGGAGGATGGAGGGGGCATTTTTCTCTTTGGTTATTTAAAAATAAGTTGTATGTTTGTTGGGAGCTGATCAGGGCCTGTGAATATGTTGGAGAAAGCAGCAGCAAAATTAGAGTGCTAATCAGGGAGCTGATACTCTGTCCACCCAGCCCTCCCTGTGGCTCTTCACTCAGCTTTCTCCCCTAACTACTCTTGTATCTGTGGAAGCTTTTTCCTTCTCTTTTGTAATGCTCATATCTTCCCATTTTCCACGATACTTAGCCATCTGTCTTTTTTTCGCTCTCATCCTCTCTTTTTCTCTTTCTCTGTTTTTCTTCATTATAATGGTCAGTCTTTCCCTGCCTTTTCATTCTGAATAGCTCAGGACTAAGTTAACTTGATATCAGGCGTTTTCTTGACCAGACACCTTGACTGGAAATGCTGTTGTCTTCTGCCTCATTAGATATTTATATTGTTTCATTACCAGTTACTTGAATCCTGGACCTTGCTAGACACAGGGCTGTGGGAAGAAGCTCACTGTTCGTGATTTTGGCATTCTTAGTGTCTGGTGGAAATACAGAATCTTTCTAGGGTTTTACAGTTTACATTCAAGCCAACAACTTTCATCTTCTGGAATTTTTATGCTCTTTCAGATCTATTAAATGAACTGAATTAATTACTGAAACAAGTCATAGAATCATTAAGGTTGGAAAAGACCTCTAAGATCATCGAGTCCAACCGTCAACCCAACAACACCATGTCCACTAAACCATGTCCCTAAGCGCCTCATCTACACGTCTTTTAAATACTTCCAGGGATGGGAACTCAACCACTTCCCTGGGCAGCCTGGTCCAATGTTTAACCACTCTTTCAGTAAAGAC
>NW_008824053.1:431584-440578 GCF_000699105.1 Pygoscelis adeliae
CGGCTCATGTTCAGCCGGCTGTCGACCAGCACCCCCAGGTCCTTTTCCGCCAGGCAGCTTTCCAGCCACTCTTCCCCAAGCCTGTAGTGCTGCATGGGGTTTGCTGTGGCCAAAGTGCAGGACCTGGCACTCAGCCTTGTTGAACCTCATACAGTTGATACTGTATGTGTTGATACAACTGTTGATATATGTATGAGTTGATACAAATCCATAACATTCAGTTCAATGCTTCTCATCAGGGTTTGAAACTGGCAAAATCCTGAGCTCTTGGACTCCGCTGAAGCACGCTCATGCCCAGGCAGCAAGAGGCACATGGCTAACAAGGTGCACCAAAGCCAACCCGAGGCAGGAAAAAGTTAAGCCCTGTAAAGGTACAGAAGAGAGGGGCAGAGCTGTGTATGGTGGAAGGAGAGACCAGCAGGAGAAGAAAGATTACCTGATATGTTGGCAAGTATAGAAGGGAGAGACAGTCTGGAAGGATGGAGAAGGAAGCTGAAGAAATAAGGACTTGGGAAGAGGTACAAGGAAGGGGGTAGGCATGTCCAAGGGAAGAGGAGGTATCTCCTGGGAGGACGTCCCAGTAAAATGGATTACCAAGTGCTGATCCAGCATGTTACACATGCTCTTAACTTCAAACACATGAAGTCAATGCACTTAGAGTAAGTGCATTCTAAGTACCCTATTGAATCAGAGGCAAAGTGCGTGGCTCCATGTTTAATTTAGCCCTTACATACATTTAATTCTTCAGTGGGACTTCTGTGAGCTATAACTTTTTAAAAGTTTGCAGAATCGTGCGTGCTTTTGTGTGAGAGAAAATTCATCCAAAGTAATTTCATTGGCAGCACAAATGTGCAGCATATTTGTTTGTAGATTTGTGCATTTATCTTTTGGTTATTTGACTTAGCTTAATCACTCATTTGTTACTTTTTGAACAGAATACCGGCTCCGTTTTGCTTTGTGCAGTGATAATACGTGGTCTGATCCAAAGCCTACTGAAGCTAGTGTGAAGACTCATTACTTCCGTAGCTTTTAGATCCGACCGGTAATATACACAGAGGCCCAGATGAAAAAGGATAGCTTTTGAATATCTGCAGCAAGAGAGGCACATTATGCAGCTTTAATACTGGAGTGGCATAAAACTTCAAGAACCCACTTTTTGCCTTTTTTGTAAATTAGAGCTATTTTTATTGCACCTATAGGTTTGTAAAAATGCAATTATTCTTTCCACTCTTAAAGGAAGAGGTTAGCACTCTCTGAAGTTAACAAGATCGCTAAGCTAATTATTCCTTCTGTTATTTCCATTTATAAAGGTCTACATCTTTTTATTGCTACCACTGCTGTTGCCTCCAGGGTCATTTTCAGGAACTTATTCTGATTCAGTCTACAGATGTGTTATTGAAATGCGTATGAAATGGTCCTGCTCTGACAATAAGTGTCATGCCAGGATGACAGAATTAGATCTAGTTAAGTTTGCTCCCCAAACTTATGACACTTTGGAATGACATTTCCGGATCATTACACTCTATCAAATATGATAGGAAACTTTCCAAGACCCAAATTGGGGCTAAATACCCAAATGCAGGAACTTTCAAGTATTTATATGCTTTGGGCTTACTTGCATGATGCTACCCTTCGTGGCTGGGACGAGCAGCAGTGGACACAGAGCTAGGAGTTGGGAATTGTCAGTACAGTTCAGGGAATTCAGTAAGCCCAACACAGACAAACTGGGAGGCTTGCAACTGCGCTTCCACATCTGTATGCAGCTGCAGAAATTAGTAGGTTGATTTCCAGAGATGCTGGGCGTGGCACGCTTTCCATTTTCATCACGGAAGAAAAAGTATCTTGTGAACAAAGCACTCAAGATTTGGAGCAGGGCTCTGGAAGAGGTAAAACCAAAGATGCAGCAGGAAAATATAGTGAGCTGTACTGGACCCTTCCAACGCCACTGTGAGGAGTAGCCCTGTCATAGCTTGACACCAAACCTGAATTATGGTTAATATTTTTAACAGTGAAGACAAGTTTTTCTAATGTTTTTTGATGTGGGACACCTCAACCCAGTGGAGAATATAAAGGCTAAAAAACAACAGAAAACTTGATTTTGATGTGATTTAGTGAAAAAAGAAAAACTTGCACTGGCCTTTAGTATGGGCACAAAGTTTTCAGGCCAGTTTCTAAGGGTTATCCGAGATCTGCGATCTGAGGTCACTAGAGAAACTTTGCTGTGATTAAAAGGTGGTTTGGAGGAAAAAAAGGTTTTGAGTCTCAAACTCTTTTGAGTCCTGCGTGCTAGTTGACCCCATATAAGCTTTCAATTACTTGGGCATGTGTAGGCCTCAAATTGGTGCTAAGTGTATTTCCCTTCAGCCTATTTTTTTATAGAGCTTCAGCAAATGTAAAGCGGCTTTTTCCAAGAGCCCAGTGTTACTCATTTTTCTTTCCTGGTGATAATTACTAGAGTTGTTAAGAGTTAGCATGATCTGTGTGCTCTGCCGTGATTCCATTAGCGAGATGAGGAATGGACACTGCAGCAGGAACTCCGGTTGTTTGGTTGCCTACTTAATCATGGCGACTTCCCAGCTCAAGTGTCAGCTGACTCATTTGCTCCCCACCCCAATTTGAGCTGCTTCAACCATTTCAGTTTATGTTCCAAAATTCTTGCTTTCACCTCTGCATGCCAAGGTCCGTAGGTGGCTGCTGCAGGAGTTTGGAGGCATTTCAGCCATTCTTAGCCGGTTCCTTTGCTTATTTCCAGTTCTTGCAGACTAATTTTCCAAGTGTATCGGACAAATGCAGAGTATTTCAGTGTCTGGAGTGCTGCACTGGAAGGGCTGGGTTCATTCCTCATCCCTGACAGTGGTCACATTGTGTAGGTATTTGCCTGTTATCTGCATGTTTGAGGTATGGTATGGTTTCTCTTTGTCGTATTCAGGAAATGCAATACTGAAGTAGATTGCTGTCACTTTTCTTTCATTCCTGGTTTCTCTGTTTTTTTCTCTTCTGTTGTAAACATTACAGTATATCCTGTCAAAATAGCAATTTACTTTGAGACAGACTGTGTTCTCACAAAAACTTCCATCCTAGGGAGTTGGTGGCTGCTGTGTGCTGACTGTTCAGTATTACCAAGTAACAGAGCTAACCTTTATTGTAGAGTCAGGGTACCTATATTTGTAAACCATTGACAACAGGTAGCCCTGATATACTTTCTTTAATAGGATTTCATCATGTTTCTATGAGCAGCTGAAATAAATCGCTTTTAAAAAAGTGCCATATCACATTAAATGGGGTTATGTGCAGTTATCCTCTGTCATGTGAAATAATTCACAGTCTCACAAA
This sequence comes from Pygoscelis adeliae, assembly GCF_000699105.1. Classification (NCBI taxonomy): domain Eukaryota; kingdom Metazoa; phylum Chordata; class Aves; order Sphenisciformes; family Spheniscidae; genus Pygoscelis; species Pygoscelis adeliae. The sequence continues at coordinate 434,918 of NW_008824053.1, forward strand.
ATGCAAGCTGGGAAGCCACCCCCAGGCATTTTAAGATTTTTTTTTTCTTTTTTTTTTCCTTCCTAGCCTTGGAAATACTGGAAATAGCAATTTAAACAGAATCCGTAGCCCTGTACAACAGTAGTCTGGTTCAGACTTTTTTCCTTCTTTAAGCCTGATCCTGCTATCTTTATTAATATCAAAAAATATGCTAACTTGTAAGAAGTTTAGTGAATTCTTTTCAAGCTGTTTTTTATGAGGGTACCTTAACATTTCTTGGCTTATAACAGATTTTGTGTGTGTGGTATAAAATATATTTGGATAAGAAGTTTAACTGAATCCTTTAGCAAATATCAGGACTGAATAGCTGAATTAATGTTATTGATAAGACTATTTTATGGGCACACAAAATCAGCGTAATAAGTCTCAATTTATTATGGACTGTTAGGTGTTCTTTTATAACTGTCTCATTGCATTGTCAATACTGTGTTCAACAGAAGACTAAATGTGAATGTTTTATATCTTAGAAAACTTGAAGTAGGCAAAAGTGTGTGCAACTGAATCTCTCTGTGCATTCTTGACCTCTGAAAGCACAGAAAATATTCCAGAATGAAGGGTGTGTAGTCCTCTTTTTCTTCTGTCATCCCCAAAACCGGCAAGTTTTGGACCTAGTGATTTGATATGTGGTTTTGAAGGAAGAAGGTTACAATTTTTATTCCAAAGAGGTAAACCATTGCTAGCTTTGCAGGCTGCCATCTTGTAATATTTAAAAAATAATTTATTTGTTAAAAAAAAAAAAAGCTGATATAAGAGCATTTTTTTTTTCTTAAGTATAAGCCTGGAGTGCATTTCAACATGCAACGTGACTGTGCGTATTGTCTGTTACTGGTCTCTGACAAAAAGGCTAGGTCAGAATTGTCGTTACTGATATACAAAGATACTTCTGCCTAGAAATACATTGTTCTAGAAGAGTTTGTCACCAGTACCAGCTGCTTATGCTAGAGGTACTGTCACCCTTCCTCTCCCTCCCCCGAGTCCTGCGGAGGCCAGAGAGGCACAGTAGGCTTTCGGCAGACCCTAGCGCTGCTGGCACTGGCAGTACCAGTGCCGTCATTCCCATAGCCTGCGCCCTGCACCCCAGTCTGCGGGATCCCATATTTTAAACAGCAAAATTAATATAGTTCATTTCCAACTGTCTGAAACTGGTTTTCCTAAATTATTTTGCAAGTACTTAATATGCTTCAAGAAATCTAATTGGACTTATGGACTACTCGCAAATCATGAAATAGAGTACATGGCAATGAATATTCTGCTTAGTTCTACGCAGAATTTTTTGAAAATGCCAATAGTTCAAAACATTGCTAAAATGGGCTCTGGCTAACCGGAGCATAAACTGCTTGTATGTTCTGTAAAACAGGGGTTTTCTGCTTCTCTAGTTGTTGCTAAATATGAATTGTCATGAGAAGAGGCAGGAAACTCCGCTATGTGAAAGTAAGGGTGCATGCAAACGTACACTTTGTTAGACACAAATGTAGTCTCGTCTCAGTATCATCTAGATAGCTATTTTCAGACTTATTTCTCTGTATACACAGTATATGTTTATCTGAAATTTAAAGAATATATACAGCCGCTATAGTTTTAAAACTGTACATACTCATGTGTATGAATATATATAAAAGTGGTAAGAAAGCTGTTTTCAGTATTTCCATAGGAGCTTAGTTTTGGTACTCAAAACACTGACATCCCTGAGATCTTTTGGCCTGAATAGGTCTAAAGCCAGTTAATTCATTAGTGCCAACAAGAGTGCTCAAAAGGTTAAAAATGTAGGAAAAGTATACACCCAAATTAAAAGGTGGAGAAAGATAAGTACGCTATTTTTGCACCTGATTGATCCACTGTGGAATATCAACAAAGTGCTTGGAGATACAGGGCCCAGTAACTTTAATGAAAACAGAACCATGAAATGTGATTTCAAATAATAAATCTTTCAAATGAGGATAAACCACTCTTGAATACATGTGGCTTAATAGAACATAATTGTTTTAATCTGTTTGACATACACAGTCATCAACTGTACAGATAATTTCTACCTTGTTTAATAGCATATTAATCCCACAGCTACGCAGCAGTATGTGGCGACTGTGGTATCCAAAGGGTAGTGTCAGTTTTCTTTTTCCCCAAAGCCTTATTATGGAGAGAGAATACTTGGATAGTTACCGGTTTAAGAAGTTGCTTTCATTTTATGTGTAGGAGTTTAAGCTGGTGTATCAGAGCGCTTCAGCAGTGCTCACATTCGCAAAAACACACCGTCCTTCAGACATCTGAGGCCCATTTCAGAAGCATTTTGCTTTGCCGTTTCACCAGCAGAAATTACTGAAGGACACAAACCTATCTACTTTCCCCTGTACACAGAAAAAGCCTCCCAGGCAGAGGTTTCAGTTCAGCACATTCATTACCTTTTAATTGCTTCTAAATTGCATTGTGACCTGCCGCATCAATAGCCGAATCTAACAGAAACTAACGCGATCTGAGCATATGTGTTGTTAAAAGCCTAACTGGCAGTTGTTTTGCTACTGGACTGCATAAAGGACACTGCATGAAGGACAATGTCGTTTTGGGATGTTTTCCAATAACGTATCATTAATGTTGTTTGGAAGTGGCTTCAAATATCAGCTTGTTTATATGCCAGAAATGTTTCATTTGGGCAGTGAGCAGCATAGAACCTTGTTATATCACTATCAGATGTGAATACATATATTTTAAGTTTCACTTCTCACTGACTAAATGTAAAAGTTTCAATGTCAGCTGTGGCATGTAAGAGCTTCCATGGAAAATGTACTTGCATGCAAAGTCACAACTGAATAAAGCATTTTATTTAAGATTCTAAGCCCTGGCATAAAAATCACCCTTGGAGAAAAGATAAGCTTGAATATGTTTTAGGCTGAGCCACAGCAGGCACGATGTCATAAAAGGTAAGCTATCATACCAGCCACTGCAGAAGCTAAGGTATAAAAATCATTGCTCCCCTGGAAGACTTATTCAAAGCTATTTTGCAATCACTTTTAGAATGCAACCACACCATCCTACTTACTAATAATTTCAGCCAGCTAGCATGTGTGTGTTATTCCTTTGTTTTACTCCTCCTCACCACCAAAAAAAAGTAGTTACCCTAAGCCTAAGTGTGATGTGATGTTGACTCTGTTGCAAGTGCACGTTTCCTTTCCTTCACCCTTTACATTTAGTAATGTAGTGTATCAGGTAAGTGCAGCTGTTGCTCCTTTACAGTTTTTTGGAGGATGTTCTTTGTATCTTTTTTTTGCTGGAAGAGTGTTTGGTTAACAGTGAAGAACAGCACTATTTTTACATGGCAGCTTCCTTTGACATTGCCCTACTTCAGGGGTTGTCTCTGTTATAATAGCTTAACACCAATGACTTTTGTCCACTATGAAGACTGTGGCTTCATTTTGTAAGACGTCTTCCTCTTTAGAGCCAGGCATCGTTTGGATTGCTCCACAGTCTCTGCAATGTGGGACACTGGAAGGAGACTCAAAGGAAGGTGGTTTGACTCTGTTCCTAGGTGGTTTTACTGTATATCAGCCAATAGACAAATATACAAACATTTAGATCATTCTTGTGCTGTTTTCAAGTTTTGAGGCCACTGTTTATTGAACTTTTTCATAAGAACAGGCTTTTCCCAAGCATGCTGGGAATATTAGAGGTCCTAGGCGTCCTTGAACTGCAACAGCATCACGCAACTCCTCCCAGGTTACTAAGTGTTATCTCCTCTACTATGGTACAAGAGAGGCCCTTGGAGGCAGTGAAGTGCTGGAAGTGGCGCATGGAGTAAACTGGCAGTGCTAAAAATGAGGAGAAATAGCAACAGGTTTCTCTGCAGTGATTCTTGGCGGATGGAACCGCCAGAGACCGTAAAGAGGCACGTCTTTATGTGTTTGCTGCAGGATGGATGGCTACCACATCCAGACAGAGGTCAAGTCCTCAGGTCATATTCCAGTTTAGCAGCACCACCTTTCAGGTTTTACTCTTAATTTCACGTACTCATTTGAATGTAGATGCCTGTTAGGGTACTGAGAGATAAGCGTGAAGGGTACTGCAGCTGCGAAAGATTTTTGCTTTCTTTTGGACTACATCTACCTCAGCTGTTACTGAACCCCAAATGTCTGCAAAGTGTTCAGGAAATGTTGCAGACCGAAATGGAATGTTTGGCTGGAAATCAGAGGACTGTTATTGCCTTTTGTCTAGTTAGAGGCATTAACAAAATTATTAAGGTAATTAGATTTTCATTACATATAAACAAAAATGCTGACTGAAAATCTGTAGCCACAGTTATGTAAGTAATCAGACTACATGGGTTATACTCTTCAATTCTGACCTTAAAATCATAACATCTATCAAATATATGAAGCATTGCTTCAAAGCTACTTTCAAATTTATCATAAGGATGAATAAATAGATTATTCACAAGCACTAGCCTGGTTAAAGCAAAGTATTAGAAATATTAACTATATCTATATTTATCAACTGCTTCTCTCAAAAACACTTTGCTTTTTGCTGCATTAAAAAAAGCAGCCCACGTTTCCATTCTGTGCCCCAGAAAGCTCTCCTAGTACAAAAGATCTCTTGGACTAATGCATTTCAATAGAGTTCAATGGAGTATTTCAATGAAAGGTCTATCCCTATTTTTCTCCCCATACGGTAGCTTTCAAATGTTGACAGATGTGATCTACTGCAGTGCTCCCAAGCTGTCTGAAATCAAAGATAAGTTTTTGCTCTCCTTGAGCTGAGCAAAAGTTGACCGACCTCACTGAATAAAAAGCTAAATTCAGAAGCATTTAAAAAAAAAAAAAAAGGAATACCAATGTCTTAATTTCAAAAGCTGGATGAGTCACCCCAGGCTCAGGCTTTCACAGGGATTAGTCATTGCACTGTGGGTCTCCACTGTTCTCAATAAGCACCACATGATGTTTGAAGCAAGGACTCAGCTTAGCTCGCTGTCTTACTCTGGCTCTGCCTGCAGGAAGCTGGCTGGGTGCAAACGAGCTTGGACTTGAAGCCACATCTCTCTGACTGCCCTTCATGAGCAGAAGGGATATCTGATTGTGTCTACCTGTTCGTTCATGCATACTCTTGGACCTATTGATTTTTCCAATGAGGCAGGGGTCACTAAAGGCAAAGCTTACAAAGCAGAGTTTAAGCACAACACTTGTGCCTTAAACACTGGATAACATTGGGTGTGATAAGCACAGCATAGCTTATAATTCACAACTGTGATATCAAAGTACTCCAGGAAAAAAGTGTTCAGACCTTCTGCTGTCCAAACATTTATCATATGTGAAAGAGACCATTTCCTTGAAGCTTTCAGGTGTTATTTCTGCTATAGATCCATTCCATCTTCCATATAATGAAAACTGTTCTCAGTCACCGTGCTGTCGCCCAAGGCTCCCTGGCTTTTCATGACTGTCGCCGCATGAACTGAACAAGCAGCTCAGCATGTGTTAGGCATAGGTTAGCATTGCAGCTCATGTGCTAACCCCTCTGTACCGCTCTTGCAGTGTAAAAAAAGTGTGAACTTGCTCAGCAGACGGTGCCGCTGAAGGGATTTCCTTGCTGGCGTGCATCTGACTTGTAGCTAACCCAAGTCTGTTTTGTCCCTGTTCTTGGCAA
>NW_008824053.1:440620-451231 GCF_000699105.1 Pygoscelis adeliae
AAGCTGCTTTGCAGCAAGAGGATGTGAAGTGGTGTCGGGTCCCCTCAGGCAAGGACAGATCTCTAAGCTCTTTAGTAACAGCCTTAAGTTGCACCAGGAGCAGTATAATAGAGGTGCCTTGCTGATGCTTCAAGTTTCTTCAGACTGAGGCTCAGAGGTGCTTTCACTTAATGTGAGTTAGGCTTGGTTTTTACCTTCTGACAATTGGAAAGGTGACATCCTTTTTTCAAGGTCACTCAAGAAGATAAAGGGATCCTGGGAAGAGAAACCAGGTGTCCTGGCTCTCATTCCTATACATTAGTCCTAAAACATCTTTTCATTCTTTGCCTCTACACATTTATCTCTTCTGCTTTCATGCTGCTGGTGGTTTGTTTTTTGTTTTTTGTTTTTTCTGGACTGTACAAACTGCCAAGCTTTGAAAACACAGTGTTGTAGGTAATGAATGGTATCAATTATCTTGCAAGTACTGTGTGTACGTAGTATAACTATATTAACACTGACAAGTTAGCTTTTATGATTGGTGAATAAATCCTGAAGATTAGGTCCTAGGTAAAGTTAATATCTGCCACACAGATATTAACCAAGGGAATAAACTACTACTCTTTGAAATAGTTTTGGTCTTTGTAGGACTGTGAATGTTTAATTTACCCCATAATCTGTTACCAGGAAATATTAATGGAAAAGCTCAAGATATTAAAACAGGCTGAAACCTCCTATATTTTTCTTCCCAACTAAGATACTGAAATTTTGGTGTCTTTTTAAAATCTGAAATGGAAATGAGACAATATGTAGACAAGTATTGCCTAATGAAATACGCACACACCAATAAAATAAAGTAACTTCACTATGGAATCCTTTCATCCTCAAATTTACATAAAGTAATCCTGTTTATGACTTCAGCTGAAATGCTATTTAATGAAAATCTCATACAGTTTGAGAACTAAGGTCTGTGGTGTCAATGGTGTTTAGTGGGAAAAGTATAAGAAATTACCCTGCATATGAAGTAAACAGAAAAAACGATGCCAAAACAGAACAGGAAGGAAATTCTGAATTATGGCCATCTCTGAATCAACTCTGCTTCATAAGGTTTATGTGTTCCAGTAGATAATAAATATTGCACAGTGTTCTGAGCCTACCTAAAAGTGCTCTGCAAAACCACCTCGGATAACCATCTGTCCTAGCAGTGGCAAAGTGAGGCTGAATATATGCCGGTAGCTGAAGTAAGCTCCTGTAATTGTGGGGATGGCAGGGGTCAGGGCTGATCCCCCATCCTGATTAGAGTAGCCTCTAGGCTACTCAATTTTATGCTCAGCTCTCTGTGTTCTCAAGAGCCCACTTGGAAAGGGAGGTTTTCTTGGGCATAGCAAAGTATCATTACACCTGTGAAGGAAGTGGGGGCAGCGTATGCAGCAGTATTATGTCACCCGGGGACCGTCTCATCCTGGGGAAACTCTTGGGGGATTACTAGATTTCGGTGGAACTGGAAGATGGGATTCATTGTTCTGTGTCAACTTTGAGAGTTAAAATATCCATTAAAAACGCCTTTCCCTATGCAACCTCACAACCGCACACAACCACGTAAGAAACGAAGAGGAAGGCTGGGAAGCTCAAATGACTTGTCACTGTGGAGGAGCATTTTAGTCTGTTCTAATACCTGAATGAGGATATAAAAGTAAACCAATTTACGTTTACACATTTAGGGGTGAACAAGGGGATTTTCAATAGTAAATATTCCTTGGTCTGTATCGATAAGGGATTCACAGAACTGCATGAGATTTTCCTGAAGCACTCTATATGTTGTTGTCTGTCCAGTTACTCTGTCTCTTGGGAGTTGTCTCCCAGCTCCAAACATACTTATTTGCTCTTTTTTTCCCAAGTCTGCATTGGTCCTAACCCCTCTAGTCTTTGGAACCGTTACTCGTGTTTCCTTTATTCTAGAAACATGGTAAGCAAACCACTGCAGCTGGGAGGCCACAGCTAATAACACCATAATACAGTTGGATATAGCTGTATAGGTCCAGCAGTTTGAGTCAAAGTACAGTCAGCTTTGCCTGCCCTCTTACACAGCATACATCCTAATGCATTGTAACACACGTTTGCTAATTGGTTTTATAGCTTACTCACTGCCTATACCAATCACTTTTCTTACTGTGCTCCAGGGTGTATTCCCTGATTTCGTGTGTCTTGCTGTGTAACCTTGGAAAGGGCATGAACATTGAAAATTTTGAAAATAGATTTGAAACTAGCTTCCTTTGTGGGCTTTCTTCCCCTCGCTACAGCCTTGCAAGGGAATCACCTTTAGGCTTTTACTAAAATAGTTTGGCTTCTAAAGTATTGGGTAATAAATTGTACATGCTAATGTTATTTCTTTATGGTTGCACCAAAATTGTTTGGAAGTATAAGAACAATGTGCTTGCGACCTCTTTAGAGTTAAAAGGATGGAGAACAGTTTGGCTGGCACACCAGCACAGTTTGATTATCTCATCTGTTAAAACCCCCTATGTTCCACTTGAATACACATTTCCAGGAAAGTAAGAGATGGTTGGGGAGTTAGAAATGACCCTGTGGGCTGTGGGAGAGTGCAGCTGGGGGAGAACCCTGGACACTAGGATCTATTCTCTAGTCTCTTCTGTTGATTTTTAGATTATTACACCTAGTTAGTGAGAGCTGTCTAGATTCTTTCTGTGGGCAATTGACATCCAACACGTTATCAGCTAAAACAAGTGAGATTATCTATTGTTTGGGGATGCGCTTTCTTCTCTCTACACAGTACTGTGAGAGCCTAAATAGCTAGTGTGTACTGCGCGCTTATGCTTTAAGTAGCTCCAGGTAGGTGAGGTGAGGTGAAACCCATTCCTGGAAACAAATTTTGTGTCCGAGGAGGAACTTCTAAATGCATTTGAGAGAGATACTGATGGAATAAGAATGTGCTAACAGGTTACTCTCTTGTTTTCTTTTTTTATTTTTTTTTCCTTCAATATAAAGCTTTTTACTTAAGAAAAGTAGCTAAGAAAAATCCTATCTGGGAGATTAGTGAAAACAAATCCCTGAAACAAGTAGTGAAATAATTAGTGAAAATTAATCTCCAGGTAGAATATGTGGAGATTTCATTACTTGGATGCTCACAATGAGGTTGGACAAATTGTTCACTAACTTCAGTGGATTTGCAAAGACTTGCACTGTCAACTGGGCTGGAGCTGTAGCCTCAAATCCTTATCAGCCCATCAAAACGTGCTGCTTTTGCCTAAATGAGTGTCTCAAAAAAATCAAAGAACAGTCCTGCGTGTACAGAGAAATGAAGGACAGAGAATATATTAGTTGGTCCTCATATTGTTTTATTAATATTGTAGCTATTAAATTTTTACACAGACAAGATAGTGCTTTATCTTTTAGGCAGTTAAGCTTTTTAATTTAGAATTGGTAGGGAATTTTATTGTGTAATAAAATTTCGTCTAGCTCCATATTTGCTGAGAGTTAAGATCCAAATAGAAAAAGGTCATCAAAACTTAAGTAATTCAAGCCTATAATCTTGTGTTTATAATCCCGTAACATCTCAGAAAAGAAACTCATTATTGATTGTGCCTAAGGCTTAGGATAAAGTATGTCTCTATATAGCTAATTGTACCCCACGGTACTGCATCATTTCTGCTGTGCAAGCTCAATTTAGTTTTGTGAAAGTATTACCCAGTAAGATTTGCAGATGGGTCTAATAGACACCCATTAATTAGGTGACCACAGGAAACCTGGAGCTGTCCGGTTGGGAAATGGGACTTCGTAATGAATAATGTTTAGAAGTGCCAGTATTAATGGCATCCAGGCATTTCTTGATATGTACCAGGGAAAGCAAATCAAAGAACTGTTTAAATAGGTTCAGCTGAACTTGTGTTTTGCATTGCAGGTAGGTTAAAAGTGGCTAGTTCAGGATCAGATCCTAATCTGTCTCAGGTCATTGCAACATTAAGCTCACAGGAAGCTTGAGACTGTGAACCTTCCTTATTTATGTCTAGTCATGTACCAGTAGTAGGATGAAGAATAAAAACCATGTCTGAAAATAGCAGAGACTTGTCAGCCTGTATCTTTCTCATTGCAGCGATGAAGTTGTTTACATAGTAGTACCCAGTTGTCTGGATGAGCTCAAGAGCCCGTATGCTCTTGTAAAGAGGCGGGAAACACAGCTATTTGTAGGAGCACCTAAGCTTCCGCTCTGACAGCACTTACTTATCATAGGAATTGTTGCATTTAAGAACCGTTTTGGCAACAGATCCATGTTTCTACTGTTCTTCCTGCAAAGTGGCTTGAAACCAAATGCAGCGTATCACACACCAGAGCTGTGTTAAAGTACTGCCTTGACTTCTGAGGTATATGGCCTCCAAGGAGATGCCAAAAATCTCCTTATTCTTTAGAGTAAGTCCCTTAACACCCTAGTCTGCCAATTGATTGCACCATCCCCGTATTGCATGGCACTCTTACAGAGTGCCATTAACGTGACTTTGCTCTTCTAGACACATCTCTTCTCCTAGCTACTTCTTGCCTGTGAGTTCTCTTTTTCAGCAAGGCAGAGATCGGTCAGAACTTACAGTCTAATAGTATAAAAACTGTACCATTAGTTTCTGTAGCGGTATTTTGCTTGATGTATGCTTTGTTGTGGCACTGAGTGGAAAACAGTTCAAACCGAAAAGGCTTGTGCCCCCTAGGACAGTGTTTCTGCAATAGTTATTCACCTTCTGTGATTAAAGCTTCTTTTTAAAAATGACTGTGGAAAAACAAGGACTACCTTGAGCAAAGGACTTCATTGTTATGAAGATAATTTTTTAAGCATAGTTACAATTAGTAAAGTTGAAACACAATAAACATCTGCAGTAAGCGTCCAAATTGCTCTTTGAAATAAACAATCTGTTGTATCTCTGTCTTTATAGAACGGAAAACTTACAAACTGGAGGTCTTTAACATTTTGGATTACTTCTTTAGACTTTATTTATCCTTCTCAGAGTTTTCAAGTGTTCTGTGGAACTGTAAATTACTTTCCCTCTTGTTTTGCTCAAAATAAGTTATATAACAAAAAAATATTGCCAAGAAAATGGTTGCAAATGTAGCAAAGGGTCTTTGATATTGCATCTAGTCGTCTTCAGCGTATTAAATTATTTTTTGGACTCTCAGATTAATTAGTGCCATATCAAGTTACTTGGAATAAAAGTAAACTGGGTGGAATTTGCAGAACTATATTTTTGCTCAGTGGATGGTTTCCATGGAAAGCCCACATTACAGCAGAAGATGATTTTGTGTGTGTGTGGCAGCATTTGAAGAAAAGCAAGACTACGTGAAAACCAATTCTCGGATTTATAGATTAAAAGAAAAAATTAAAGGTCTGCTTTGCTGTAAGCATCAGTTAAAAGCTCCCAGTTCTTATTCATCTAGCATGCGCAGGTGGAAAACCGCTACTTTCACCAGAGTCAAATATTATCTTTGTCCAGAGCAACACCTACAGCTCGTATATCATTTCACTGAACTGAGTGATTTATGGTCCATGTTGTATTATTTTCCAGGATAGTTAAACAACAAGACAAGAACATGAAATAATGAAGAAATTAAGTTGGCAGGGTGTCTGTAGCTACAGTTCTTACGACTTAATTGTTTAATGGAATTGTGATGAGGTTTCTATATTGTTAATTGGAGGAAACTATAAGCTGGAAACATAATGTAGCACTGCAGCTGGCTGACTGATTTCTATGTTCAGTCCACGTGTACAAAATTTTAGATTAGCTTATTGATTATCTAGTTGAAATACCTACCATGTGGAACACTAATGTTTTCCAAGAAAAAATTAGAAGAAACTTCAAAAGCTCTAATGAAAGTCTTACACAGTTATGTACTTATTAAGGCAGCGCATTCATTTTTTAGGTGCACTTAGTTTAATGAGCCTGCTGCTGCACACTTAATCTTTACCATCTTTCACTTTATAAGCCGGGTATAAATTCTTCACCAATTCTGCATTTAAACAAATGTATCCACGCTTGCAGACTACATAGATAACTTTGTCAGAAATGAGTTTTCCAATGAAGCAAGAAGCAAGTTCTTGTAGGCTAGAGGAGAAGAATGGTTTATAAGCTGTTTGTAACAACTTTGAATTTGGATTTTATAGAAGAAATTTATTGTTTATTCTTTTAAGTGTAGTTGGAAAACATTTTCCTATATGGCCTAAGAGGACAGAGAAATAAAATGTGAGCACTGCCTAAGTAGTCCCTAAAACAAATTATAAAGTACAGTGGTTTGCAGAATATAATGAGAGGACAAGCACAGGTTCACCTTGTCTTTCCGTCATCTAGTGAGGAGCAGTGTCTGAAGATGATGATGATGACGTCTCATGAGTTAGGTGACACGTGCCTGAAACCAGTTAAATGTTTCAGTCAACCCATTAGGGTGTTCCCAAAGACTATTGCACAGCCAGCAGTCGTTATCCTTTCAGAGGCCAAAAGTGTGTTCTGCTTCCTGTGGTACCTTGAGAGTAGTCATCAGTTCTTCGTTCTACCTCTCACGATGTTTTATCTGTGTGGAAAGTGCGGATCTGTCCATCTGCTCCGCATGCTGTGGAGCACAGAACAGAGTAGCTTATCTGTCCCATGCACCATCAGTGCAACAATTGCAAGAGGTGCTGTAGGAAAATGCAGTAATCAAAACAGCGGAAGACTTCCATAAGCGGAAGCTTATAAATGGAATCTTTAATTTCAGTGACTTTTTTTTTTTAGTGTAGCTAAGTGGAATGGAGCACAACAGACTTGTCATTATTTAAAAGCAGAGAGTTCAAAGCAACTCGCAAACGCATTTTTTAAAGCACTTAAAACCACTTGCACAAGATCTCCCTTTTAGGGGAAAGGAGTCATCAAAATACATTTAAAATTAAACTTACTGGAGTACAGGCATCTTTCTTTGAAATGGGAATGCAAATGGATTTTTATAGATAATTACATTAGATACCTATTGATCACTCAGTATCTCCATGGCAGAATTGCAGAAATTCCTGTTGATTTCTGGAGGCTGTTTCAGCACAGTGCTCACTGCACCCCCGTATCTACCTGGGACCTTCTCCACCATTTTTGTCTAATGCATAAAATCCAACGGGGAATGCATCTGCTTAGGAAAAAGTCTGACGCTTTTCTTCGCTTAGGTGACATCTTGATCAATGGAAATTGTAAATAAGAACATGGTTGATTGTTCAGGACCTCTACAACTGTCATAGTGTTCTGCAACACTTGACTAGAAGTGTAGAATGTTCGTTAGAAGGTCAGTAACAGGGAGTTTGATTAAGAAATTGACTTTTTTTATTTAATGGAATTATGAAATACTTAGGCGCAATAAAATGCATAATTTGCACAAACAGGCTGGTGGCACCTTCAGCAAACACATCTGACTAAAGGGTGGCTGGTTGTGAGGACAGAAGGAGGCTTTTTAAAATTTCTGTGAGAAAACAAAATAACCGACAGGGGGAAAAAAACCATTGTGCCAACACACTCATTGGTGGCGGCGGCACGCGCTATGCTAGCCCCTTTTTTTTGGTTACTCTTTATGAAATGCATAAGTAAGCATTAAAAATATAATTATATTAACAAAACCAACGTTTAGCTGTGTCAGGGAGTATTTACAGCTGTAGATCTTTTAACTAAAGCTGTTAAATAAAATACATTGAATGGGTGAATAGAAAGGCTTGCTGTTGGAAAAAACAGATCAAATGAGAGATAACCCACTATATTTTAAAAAAAATTCTGTTTTTGTCAACATAACTTCATAGAATAAATATGTATTTTGCTCAGTGGAACATCTGAATTCTGGAAACTTACTCATGCATTCATTCTTACACTTCTTATGCTTCTTCCCATTGTACCTCAGTTGCTTTGCGTATTGAAGTAGGATTGTAGTTGACAGACAGATTTGAATATATATATATAGACAAACCTGGAAAGAATGGTACTGTGCAGATGAAGTGCACAGCATCAGCAACTGTAAGTGACAAACGTGCATTTTTTTGCTATTACTACTAGCTTTGTGAATGTTTCTGAAAGGAGATTAAAATTTCAGATGGTGCCGCGGATATTTAAATTGTCACACTGCATTTCCATAGTAACATGGGACTACTAACTGACATACTGTTGAACCTGAATTTTCCATCTGATGCGATATCTTGCTTACTGTTATTTTCCTTGGTATCTCATCCAGTTATTTGAGACCATGCTGCTTCGCCAGTCCTTCTCCAGCCAGAACAACCACCTGGGGTTCCTCTGTCCTCCTCTTTCTGGTATCTTTCCATGCTTTCTATTTGAGTGTGGAGTTTCAGCTGCACGCACAGCTATGGGAAGAAACAGGAGGGTCACTGTCAGAGAAGGCAGATTATGGTTTACTTCATGTGTGACCGGATTCTTTTGTCAGAACAGAGGTAGGGCACGCGGATGAGGGGGGTGCAGAGATCTTAATGAAACGCTAGTGTTCAAGTGGTTTGTATGGCATATCTTTGTGCAGCCTTGTCTTGAAGGCACTTCCCCTTGCATTAAAGTCTATGTTGCGTGGCAGTGCACCGAGGTCAGTAACACAGGAATCTTCACCTGGTCTGGCATTTGACGTCTTGAAGAAACCAAGAGAGAAGGAATTATAGGGGAAGAACCTTTCTCTCTGAAATAAGCACCCTCCAAGTTGTTTTGGTTTTGCCTTTGTGATACACTGCTTAGTGGTACCGTGTGTTAGTCAGCATTTTATTTGCATGCATAGCACAGTTGTGAGTAATATGTGCCAACAAACAGAATTTCTTTCTCAAGTCATGACCTTGCACCAAATTCTAGTTGCTGTTTTTTAGTTACGCTGGCAGTTCAGTTTACTGTTGTACCTTTCTGGTTGATCTCGATTTTTAGTTTTTGACAGTATATTTCTTTTCTATCCAGTAATTTTTGGCTGCTGTTGATTCCCTGATGATCCTTGATCGCAGACCTCAATGTCAAGTGAAGCTTCTGAAATTCTCAAACCTTGATTCCTCCTCATCAGCTTCAGCTCAGGTGTCCCTCTTTTCTCATGAGCGTGCACGCTTACTGGCTCTGCTCTAACAGACTATGATTCTGCCTTTTGGCCGAATCTCTGCTCGTATCATTCTCAACATAAATTGCAATTTCTTTTTCAGAAATATCGCTGATTAATTATGGCAGGCTGTTGTATTAGAGTAGAGGCCAAAGATAACACAGACTGGGGTGACAGCGTTCTGGAAGTCTTTAACAGTTAAGAGACTCCTCTCACAAATGTCTGAGGTCACTGTCTCGAAACACTTCTCTTGCATTCATGCCTGCATTGCACAGCTGCAGATCTGTGAAATAGAAAAGAAACTTAAACTCATGCACCAGCAAGTTTGTCCATGTCTCGTCATGGAGGACATGTCTCCAGTAGTATCAAATAATGCATTTTGTGGTGATGGCCTTCCACAAGTCCTTTTCATATATTCCTTCAGTCTTGGTATATTGGACACTTTAATGTCACTCACTGTAGCTTATGGCAAATATTTGCACACTTCAGAACGAATTCTGCCTCGTAGCTGAGAGATTACCAGCTTGTTCTCAGCTTCAAGTTTCATTGAATTGGTGGCATGCCAAAGCGGCGGTCAGATACGGGTTTTGCATGTAATGGGTAAAGAACTTGCTAAAACCACAGAAAAATTTGGGCTACGCTTGGCAAAAACCTAGAGATATAGCACAGTTGGTCTCCTTGTGTCGTATTAACTCAGGGCACTTGTTCTCGTAGTTCAAATATAATGCCTTCTGGCTTATAGATTCCAGGGGGTATCCGCAAATAGTACTGCACGTGGAACCTGAATGACCGACTTTTTCAGCTGTTGACAGAATTTGGGCTATGTATAGTGTACAGAAAGAAACATTAATTGAATAGGTATGATCTAATAACATTCAGTAAGGCTTAGATTAAACCCAAGAGGCTTTTTCTGTACTAAGCATAATATTCTGTACTAAGCATGATGTAAATAAAGCAGGAATAATTTAAGTATAGCAAAGCCATGTGAAAACAATTATTTTTATAACTCTGCTTTGTCCCATAGGAATAAAGAAATCAATAATGCAGTACCCATCTGAGTTACTTTTTATTTAGTCAACAGTTGAATATATATCTAATTGAACAAAAGGTATGTGTTTCTTTGGTTTCCATAACTCTAAATATTTAATTTCTTTCTACCCAATTAAAATTTTAATAGGAAACTCTGCCCTATAAATTAGATGCATGTTCAATGCAGTAGGTGATGGCACTAAGTTTAGGATTTTTCCCCCCAGATTTATAGGTTGATATCTTCAAGTTGGGTCATAATATGCTTTTTGAAATCTTTCAGCTGTCCAAAAGATCCATTTTCTAACTTGCCACCAGTATGTACGAATTCATTGATCTGGGAGCTGCCAAATTTTCAATATACTATGCTCTCTGAACCTGCTGACCCTATAGTCATAATATATACACAAAAGGCAAAGGCCCTTTCCCTGTAACGTACTATCAAAAGCCAGAGGGAAAATGGTATATTTTATGGAAAAACATTAATTCTAGCTGGGCCGGTTGTCAGTGGCTTTTTTGTGTTCTGGGGAA
>NW_008824053.1:451247-457463 GCF_000699105.1 Pygoscelis adeliae
ACACAAAGTGGTCTCTGAGCAGGTATCTGTTCTTACACATTTCTCCACCAACCCTCAGCTGTGCAGCACTGTTAGTAAATTAGTTGTGATTATTTATACAAGTATGGCGTAGTTCATTCAGATTCCACTGCTGCCTTCGGATAAAGATGTTTAGTTCTTTTCAAAGTGCTAGTCCTATCATCATGGCAGCTTCACAGGAAAGAACAAAATTAAGGAAAGCATAAATCTATTTGACCCACTGACACACAGCCACATTCATAGGGGATATTACAAGAGGCATAACAACTATGTTATTACCAGTGGGAGTGGAGCTGTTGTAGCAGATAGGATCCTATTGTAATCCTTCCTTAACTTTTGATATGTATCCAAATCATTTTCAGTAAGTGTTGTGACAAGTTAAAGAAAGTAGGAGGCAATTAAACAGCTTCTCTTTTCCCTTTCAGCTTACACTGCAATATTTTATTCCTCAGGTGGTACTTTTCTTTAGAGAAATATGATTGACTCACCGCCTCTTATGTTTTCTACTGGAATTAGCCAAACTCTGTTTTCCATATTCTGTATCCTCTTGGTAACGTGATGGGAGAAGACCTGAGGCGGGGGGGGGAAGCTTTCAAACAAACAAAAAAACCACCAAAAAAACCCCACCAGAAAAAAAATCCAAGGGTCCTGACAGCAGTAATGTCTGTAGAATTCTCTGTGAATATTTTGTTTTGAAATACTGCAGTACTGGTAATGGAAAGTCTTCCGATTCTGTTACTAAGAATAAGTCTTTGGAATACAACTTTGTATGAGAGTCCATAAATTACAATGAACTTCCATTGCTCCTTTTATTAATGGGTCTGGTTGCAGTTCTGCAATATGGTCTCATGAGCTGTGGCCTCGCTGCTTTGCAACACATTTCCCTGCTGAAGAGGTGAAATAACCTGACTGGTTTTATTTTAGCTGGACTTGCTAAAGTACTGTTGTTCTTCAGGATCATAATGACATGTGGGTTTTCAGTTAGTAAGCAACAAATTCCAGAGTGGAATACCTGCTGGAGGTGCTTTGGTTCTGTTCAAGTGCTGAATTCCAGAAAGATGCAAGAAAAACTTCAGTAGAGGCATCTCTGAGTAGTACGTGATTTGGCTTTAAATATCAAAATCATCAAGCTTTCCAATCCCTACATAAGATTCCTTTCAAAATCAAGACCTTACTAAATTCACAGAAGTAAATTTAGGAGCTAAGCTGTAATTGCATCTGAGCAGCCCACAGCCAGAAAAAGATTTTTAAAAAGTGATTTTTATGAGAAGCTTATTAAAGGGGAGCCTAAGCCGTTTATCTGATTGTGACTAATGCAGAATAAACAAGCGAAGGTGGTGTTGAAAGTGCCGCTGTGCCTGAATATGAGGAGGAAAAGAGCCTTATACTGATTCATGTGCGACTAATTCCGTATGCATGCTTTGTTATTCACAGCTGGCTGAAAAATACAAGGAATTTGAAATAAACTTGATGCAATTGCCATGCTGCTAGCATATGATACCTTTTTAGACAGCGGGTAGGGGAAAGCTGGAATGTACTTTTCCGTTTCTGTATGTCGTGACTACTGCAGGCAGTCAGGAGCTGGCTTCTTATTCCTATAAGCGCCTGTGCACAGATGAAGGGCCAGGACTTACTTTACAGCCAAGCCAGTGCACGTCTGGATTAGGACTGATACCAGAGCAGGAGCGCAGAGCTGGAGATAGATCATACGCTAGGGAAATGCAACAAAAAGTGGTGGAAAGTGCGGTGGTTTAAGTCGGGTATTGCTGGGTAAGGGTCCGCCGTTGGGGAGGGCGTGAGGATGTGTGTGCTTGGAGAGTACAGTTGGAAGGGGTGGAGAAGCATACCTGATCTGTATATGTGTCATCTGGTACAGGGCTGGTATCTATAGCTGCCGCCAGCAATACGTGTACCAAGCACCACCATCCCTCCCCCTACCATCACCCACGGCTGGCCATTGCCAGTACTCGAGAAAAGCAGGTTTGGGAATCCCTGAGACAGTCAATATCCAACCATGGCTCTGAGTGGTTTCCGCTACTAAAAAAAACCTGGCACTATCAGATATTTTTTTGTTTCTTTATAAAATGCATATAAGTTATCCTGCTTCCCTGAATACAGTAGATGTTTTCCTTGGTGCAGTTCCTAGGCATCCCAGTGCCTCCTCAGCATTGTGTTTTTTAATGTCTTCTGCTGTGTTTGGAGCTTTCTCCTTGAGTTCCTATTTTTTTTTCTGTTTTCGGTTCAAACTGACCCATAAGCCCACTCCTGTGTGCGGAATTAGCCACTTGGGAAGGGCTGCTTTTCTCTCCCAGTTAGTTCTTGCTCTGTTATTGCCACGTAGCTCCCTATCTTTAATGGTAGCATTTGTTATTTTCTTTATCTCACTCCATAAAGAAGCTTAATTGTTTTGTTTCAGGCTTTTTATTTAGCCTGAATGATGAGCGTACTAACTGCACTACAACTTCAAGGTCTGTGATTGCCTATAGATCAAAGACACTTACGATGCCAGCCAAGAGGTTGTTTAGCTAGCTGTATATTAATGCTGCTTAGCAGGTGGATGTGAAGCAAACCAGCACGATGAGACAGTGCCCAGCAGACCCAACCCCCCCAGTGTGCCGCAAACCACGGTGTTTGAGGGTGATTCAGCTGCATTAACTGGGCTGACTTTCAGTGGGTAATAAAGCCCAAAACCACCACTGCCTTTGTGTGCTCATATTTCATATTGCTTCTACAGATATACAAGGATGGCTATTGTGTCCTTTCAGGTAACTTGTCAAAATCACAATGGAAACGACTTTCTGGATTTGTTAGAACTGGAAATAAACGATAATGCTTTTTCTGAAGAGTATTCTTCATAAGAAGATATTTCTTATGTATCAGTGATTCCTCTGATTCTTTCCATAATACTTCAGAACTGTGAACCCTGATCTAGATAACTTCTAATTTGGACAAAAATAGCAGGGAGTTGGCCTACTAGGAAAAGAAAAAATGCACTACCCTGCTACTCATGACTTTTTTTGCTGGGGCTAAAAAAAGCAAAGAAGGCTCTGCCAAAATTAAAACATGGCTGTGTAGCTGCAACTTCAGCGGAGCTATCTAGGATTTGTTTAAAACAAACAAACAAAAAAAACCCAAAATAAATAAACAGAAGAAACCCTGCTATTGGAAAGCACCCTGAGCAACAGTGCTGGAAAGAAGCTGGCTGAAAAGGATGAGGTATAGCCTTAGACTGTAAACTCTGAACTCATTTTAGAGGTTTCAGTAAGCCCCTTTGTGAAAAATGGTAATTTTTTTCTAGAAAGAAATTGATTTAGAATCTGGCGAGAACTGTGGACGTGGTAGTCATTTAAAATGGATGATAATGCCAGGAAAAAAGGAAAAAAAAGCTTGCAAATAGTTCGAATCTAGGACTAGGAGGAGGAGTTGGTCAAATGCATCAAAAAGCCCCATTTACTTTGTTTTAATAGATACTGCCAGGTACCTGAGAAACATTCACGTGGCAAACCTTTTTTCTTTTTTTCAACTGGAAGTATTAAAAGGGTTTAAATTGGAAAGCTAGAACCTGTAAGGACTTAAACAGAACAGAATGTGGAATATACAAAGCATCTATCAGGAAATAATCAGTAAAACTATAAAACACCAAAGTAGTATCCCAATTATCTGGATAGAAGTAAATAATCTGGACAATGTAGCCTGAAATAATACATAAGTAATGCCAATTCTAATGATACGGGAATAAAAACTGTATCCTAATGCATATTCCAATGTGCATCTTCAGCATGGAGCGCCCCCTAAAATTACAGTGATAGCAGCCCTTTCGATTACTGTTGTAAGTAGTCCGGGGAAAGACATGCAGATGGTAATGGGGGTTCTGGTTTATTAACAGTCATCAGTGGGAAACTACAGGGCTAAAACAATACCTAGAATTTCAGCCAAAAAGTGGGTTACTTAAGACCATTCGTCTTGGTGTAAATATTTTTGGCTTAGTTTTTTGATTCATGCTTCGGAAGATTCATTCTATGCAATATCTTCTCATTCTGACTGGCTGTGTCTGCCTTTCCCCCCACCCCCTCCCCAGGAAAAATATATGCGGCCACATTTGATTTGTAGAATGAGAAACCTGCTGTTATTTGATAAGTGCAGTCTTTTGTTTCAATCGAAGGTTTGTGCAAATATCCTAAATGGGACTCCAATAAAGGAAAAGAGCATAATGAGAAACCGACTCCTTCCTGTCGTGAAAAGGTACATTTTACTGATAGAAAAGGTACATATTTCCTGATAGAAACCTGCTAACTTGTAACTGTCACGTACATTTTGGAGATGGGGAGGGAACCAATGTAAATTTTGCATATATGAAGTTTATTCACCAGCACGTTGTCTTATACATATGTATGTGGTATATGTATGTATTTACGTCTGTGTAAGGATGTAGCTCAGGGACTGAAATTCCAGCACTGATATCAGAAATGATACTATAAAAGTTTTTCCTCTAGTCAGTGCAGTATAAATGGCTTAGCTGATTCAAAACAAATCATTAAATCCTTTCTGGTTTGCATGGCGTGGTTATTTTTATTCTCTTCCTTCCTTTCTGCCATCTGTCTATAAACCTATTGATTTTCCCAGTATTCTCTGGTTTTTGCTGTTGATGCAGTATATCAGTTTCCTTTTTATTACAGGGATATTTTTTTTTTCCCCCCGATCTTTGGAGGACACTTACGTAAACTGAAACAAAAACAACATGATGATGTAAGCAGGAGGATAAAACTGCATTGATCCAACATTGACTGCGGTCAGGAGGAATAAATCACACCCTAGAAAAAAGGGATGGGGTCAATAGTTTTGAACATCTTGCTTATTTCATATAATTTTGATACATTAAAGTCTGGTTATTTTTTCCCTATGTTACTGTTTTATTTACCAGAAGTGGTCTTGACAGGATTAAAAGAATATTGTCGAAGGCCTGTTGAATATTTTTAGAGAGAGACATTCTAGCATGCAGATTCAGGTAGTTAACAGCCTTCTGGATAGGCTGTGCAGCTCTATCAAACCGCTTAAAGAGAAATGGTGGATCAGGCTCTACGTAACTAAAATAGCCTTATAATTATATAGGTACAGAATTAAAGCAACGAGCTCTTGTGAGGCTTGTTTCCAGATTCTTTTTAAAGTTACCTAGCAAGCTCTGTTCATGGAAGAACAAGGCAAGTAGGGATTGATCCTAAAAGTCAAGGTTCAAATTAGAGCAGATGCAATAAATCATGTCTCTAAACAGAAAAGCTGTATTCAATATATTCATCCTTATGAAGCCTACACAGAAATTAAACCTAGCAGCGTAACTCTAGAAAATCAGTCTGTAAGTAATATTTCTGGTGCTTCTTTGAAAGTACCCTTGCTTAGGTGGAAGATATCTTTCTGTGGTATTTTGTCAGACTTTTTTTCCCATGCAAATATTACATAAAGGGAGTGTTCTCATATGATTGCTCCTGTTATCCTATGGATGAAAGCCCGGAACATAACTCAGAAGAGTGCCAATAAATTACAGTCATAAGTGCAGATCATCCTCTTCTGTGTTTTCAAATCACACTTTTCTTAGCAGTTAATAAGTTGACTTCTTCTTAAAGAGAGAAATCACTGACCTTTTCTCTTTCTAGTATTTTGATGGAACTCAGGCAGAACTGCTTATTTCTAACAAAGGATATTTTCTGATCTTAAGGTCCGCTGATTCAGTCTACTGTGCTATAGTTTGTGGCAAACTCTCTTCTAAGGCACGATGTTGTGGAGGTCAGTGCTTCAGTGGTGGAGCCAATCCTGTGTCACAGTGAGGCAAAGAAAGTATAAATGGGTTCAAAAAGAATTTGACAAATTGGTATGGGATGGGTAGCTATTAATACTACTGCCTAGATGTAACCTCCAACTCGACAGTGCCTAAATTGCTTGTTGGAAGCCAGAATGTTATTTAAGACTAGGATCGTCTTACACGTCTTATAATCATTCTTGTAGTACCTGCTACTAGGTCCCCTCTGACACAGTGCTGAAATAGAGCTGTCGGGTGCTGTGTGGTTGTTCCTTCTCTGTTCTGTATTTTGATTCAAGATCTGGGATTTACTAATTTTTAAGTTCATATAACTACACCTGGGAAGGAAAAACTTTGGCAATCACCAGAACTAATAAAGCTCTTGCAGAATTTCTTAAAGTTCTCGG
>NW_008824053.1:457473-466230 GCF_000699105.1 Pygoscelis adeliae
ATGTGGATTTGTTAAAATCAAGTCTTCCTTGCAGGAATTATATATTAGTTCTGATAGGGACGGAGTTCTAAATCCTCAGTCTCCACAGAACAGCTGATGGATAGAAACAAACCTGCATCTCATGTACCCATGGAGAGTGCCTCAGGGGCTTTCCTTCTTTCATGCATCAGCTCTACTTGAAATGGTCCTGAGTTCATCCTGGTGAGATATGAGAAATCTTTGCGAGACTGGAAGAGAGTTTCACATTCAGATTTTTCTTTATTATAGTCATTAGATACTTGTTATTTTGTTAACACCTTGCTCAATAGTCTTCCTTCACTGACTACAAGGAAGACAAAGCTTGCATTTTACCTGCCTCACATAATTTGGTTGGATTCACCAAACAAAAATGTAACCGTTAGTCTTAAGAGTGAATATATATTCGTAGACAGTGATGAAGGGATGTGTCTGAAAAATATTAGTTAGTTCTTCTCAAAATGGATATGGAGAATTTTGACAAATTGCACATTTCTGCAGAAAATGTTAATAGCCCTGTTGTGCTTAGGTCTTATATTTTTGGAGGACCCAACAGCTTAATCTAAAACAAAGTTTTCTATGTTCTTGAGTTGTAGATTTGAATAATTTGCTCCCATAAGACGTTTCTCAGCAGGGTGTTTAATTAGATGACTTGAATTACCATTCAGACTGGGATTTTCCAGAGGAACCTAAGGAAGTTTAAACAGATGCTCGGAAAATGTTTTAGACCCGCAGGGTTGGCAGCCCGCCCCTAGGCTGGGATCCCATGCTCTGAATTGCATGAGCAATGAGGTCTCCAGAGCGTACCTGGGGGTGTTACATGTACTTCTAACATTAAGATATTGCATCATAACTTAAAAAAACAAAACAAAAAAACCAAACCCCCAAAATATCCCACCACCTTTTCACGGTAAACCACTACGCTTCTTTCATCAATGAAGAAAAAATAATGAATTTTCTATTTTTTTTAAATCACTTAAGGCTAGCTTTGTTTTCTCCTTTCTAGAACTCTATTTCTCAACAAACACAACTAAAACAGAGGGCTGTTTCAGAGAGATATTTTTGCAACTGCAGTTCTCTTGGAAAGTGTATTAATTTGCAAGTAGCTCTTGGAGAAATTTCTTTTTTTTTTCTTTTTTCTTTTTTTAAGCTCAGGAAATCAGTGGCTTTTGAAAGACGGCTGTTTGGAATCTTCTGTAGTCTAATCTTGTTTCTTCCTCTCTTGTAATAGCGATCTCATTTTTTCAAGAGATACCAAAATCCTCCTCCAGCCAGTCGGTGCAAGCCCAAATTGTTCTGTGGAAAGCTTGGGCACCTTATGGTTCTTCTCTTCACAGGTGCTTTGCTTTCTCTTTGAGAGGGTGGGAATGTCATCTTTGGCCTTCTTACTTGACTTGTCCTTGATAATGAATTCTCTTCAAGAGAAAGGAGGACTTTGGTCCCCAGCTAAGGAAAAATACTAAGAAGGCTTTCTTATGACAACTGTATAACTCTGTAGTTTCTGTTACTTAACCTCTGGAAAGGAGGAAAATATCAGCTGCTGTTGCCTCCCAGTGCAGGAGCGTAAGGAGGGGTTGTAGAGTGGCTTTTAGACCCACCAGCTGTCACCCTCAGCTCTGGTGGTGTCTGTAAATGAGAGGGAAGCACGGGGAATGGGCGAGGGAGCTCTGTGGTTTGCTTTCTGGGGGCACGTGGGGAGAGAAACCTTGAATGTTTACGTACATAAAGCAACGGTGGTGGTAAGAAGACAAAGAACTTGAGGAACTGAGGGGGGGGGACGACACAAAAAAGTACAGAAGGATATATTTGAAGAATACAAGAGAGACTAAAAGAGAATTAAGAACAAACCAGAAGGAAACAATAGTGAAAATACAGAGGGAGTATAATTGCTTGTGGAAAAACAGGTTTAGGTTCATTTTGTTCTTGTACTTCTCCCTTAGAAAAGGGAGTTAAAAAACAATGAAGAGGGTAGGCAAGAAGAAACATAAAAGGAGGAGAGGAATCATGGATTAAATGCATAATTAAAGAATTAATGTGGAAAATATTAAAACAGGTGACTGTATGAAACATTGCCTTTCTCAATTTAAAAAGGGTATGCATAGGGATAAAGATTCACCTAGTGTACAAAAAGCAGTAAGGACAGTCTTGGGTGCTCTGTCTGTTTCTCTTTCCGGATGTTATTTCATTTTTTGACTACTATTTTTCTGACTTATACATCCTGCCTTGAGTTTTTTTGAGAACTATTTTATGAAAAGCAGAAAACAGTAAAATGCACCCAATTATCCAACTCTAAGCCTGGCTTTGTGTTTAATATTTGGGGCATCAGCAAGATCCACACCAGTTCTTAAGAAATTGATTTCATTTCATTAACACGCAGACTAGCCACTTGTGTTGCAAATTTATTTTATGGCATTTCATTCAACAAAGTTATAACGTACTCTGCCTTTATAACATACCACACCTCTCCTTGTTCATATCGTGTCCTCAATAATGGTTTGTATTTTGAACACACATTGTGAAATCACATGCTATGTTCGGTGGGTGAAAACTCATTGGAAAGTTGGCTTTGTATATCTCTAGCCAACACAGATTTAATGTAGACTATTACCTACAGCTCTGGTAATTACCTGAAACCTTTGGTACAGGACATTCCTGCCAAAAGGTCAAGACAGTGAATTACTAGCCTGGTACTGTTCTCCTTATGACTTGCGGTATTTAATTTTTTTTCATTCTTCTCTTTAAAATTGGAAAAAAAAAGAAACCAACTATTTGTGGAAGGCATACTAGTTAAAAAGGCAAAGCTGCCTGCTGTAGCGTGATGAGAATACTACCTAAAATATAACAATGTGGGTATGTGTAAAAATGAAATGCATCCAATTTCTTTTTCAAATGAAGATGTGAATGAGCTTGACTTTGCTTTGTATACTTAATTTTAAATATGCATTTTTGTTTGTTTTGCAACTTACCATGAGAAACTGATGTTTGCAGCTATGAATTTTTCATAATAATCCATGTAAACCTCTCCAAATTATCTGATATCAGTAAGAAGAAGATATTAGAGAGGTTATATCTGAAAGCTTTGTTGACCATAATAAGGCTTTGAAAAATACAGGAAACCAGATCAGTTCAGTCATTTAAGTAATTTTTTTCTAGAATACTATTTAGCAAAATATAAAATGTTGCTCGGTAAAGATCACTTCAATGGCTATGGAGACCTAAATCCCCTTAGCTCTAATTCAAATAACTAATTGTATTCCATAACCAGTTAAAAGCCAAGAATTTATTACAGGGAAACCCAGGAAATAAAAATTGCTAGTAAATAACGTTACAAACAGCTTTGCATGATCACACTTCAGTGGTTTTGATTTGGTAAACAGAACAATGATATCAAATTGAACTACTTAGTCATTAAAGAAAGAAACGTGACCTATACAAGGTAAGTCTAATTAAAATACAGTGTCTGTGCACTGAAATTTATTGCACCTTTTGCAAGCTTTTTGCTTTCAAAACTAATTAGAGTGACAGAAAGTGAATGTGTCTTGATTTTGGGGACCTCATATTCATAAACTTGTGGTACCTAATGCCTGTTCCATCCTTGTGTCTTGCCTAATTTATCCTCAAAAAGTACGTGTGCTTTGTGGCCCGCTGTCGTCCTTTCACCATGACTTTACCCTCCCTTTCATTTTGCGTGCCTTAGTTGTGCTGCCCTCAGAACATTCTCTTCAAGTATGGGTTTTTTTGGGGGAGGGTTTTTTGTTTGTTTGCCGGTCGGTTTGGTTTGTGGGTTTTTTTAAGAAAAGGGGATTGCCTGTGGGAAATGGTAATTTCTAGTCTCTGGGCTGCACTTTATAAATGCTGCCTATCCAATTTGCCTTGCAAAACTGTACACAAAGAGGGAACTAAACTGACATGTTAGTAATTTTCAATATCAACCTGGCTCTTTTTGTATCTCTGCATTCCATGCTCCTTACTCTACATCAGAGGTTTTAAAAATTGTTATATGCCCTTACCCTGTTATAAAGTAAATAAGGATACTGGCTTTATAAAGTAATTTAGAGCAGAATTTATCTGAATGCATTTTATCTGCCTATCGGGGAGTATTTCACAGCGCTTACAACTGTGTAGTTAGGAGAAGACTTCACCTACCACTGGTGAAACTTTGTCCATAAGGGCATTTTATATCTTCTGAAGGACATGTCCTTGTTGGAGGTAGGACACAGCACTAGATGGATTATTGATATCATCTGTAATGGCAATTCCTGTTTTCTTCTGTGCTTATAGCTCAGTTGTAGTTCTTGAGTTAGCCAAGAGAGAGCAGAACTTGGGCAGGGAATGGCACAATCTGGATACCAAGCTCTGCAAGCAGCTGGACTCCTAATAAATGTCATTTGAGCAATCTCTAATATTTAATAGGACCTATGAGGTTGCAAATGCCATTTTCAGTGAAGCATTTCTTTAAGCTATCCTATTTTGATGTATTTTCAGGATTAGACATTATCTTTGTGTCAGTGTTCACGGTGCAGCATGTCTCGTAACGGGAGAGGAAAAGACTGCGTTTATTTAGACGCTCTCGACGCGTCTAAAGTGACACCTGCGGAGGTAGCCTCTTCTACCAAGCACCACGGCATTCTGCACGTCTACAGAACAGCATCTCTACAACTGCTGTTAAGCTCACTCTTGCTTTTAGGTTAAACACCGCGGTTAATCGCAGAGGTGGACTTTCAAGTCACCTACCCATTTGCTAATGAGTATGACACTGCAGTCAGCTATCCGCTGCAGAGATTACAATAAGGCATTCACTGTTGGTATTAAGTTGTTCTGCACTACTGGTTAGAAAGTAATCAGGGTTTCAGAGAATCTGGAGTTTATAGTGTTTTCTGTTGCGGATAAAAAGGTATTTGTAATATGGATATGTTAGTAAACTATTTCTTGGCTTACCATAAACCATTTGAGATCACAGGCTCTTGTTAATGGAGTAACAACAGCTGATCTTGTTCATCACGTGTTTGCTTTGGAGTTTGCAAACTGGATAAAAAAGACATCTCAGCATCGGGTAATCTTACAGAATGTTACTGTATTAATGGTGTGTTTTCAGAAATCGTGGCAGGCTAATGTTTGACCTGTCTAACCAGGGGCATGATAATATTTAAATGCTTTAAGGGAAAAGTTTAACAGTAAAATGGAAAAATACTGTATATGGTGTGGCGTGCATGGCCAATGAGTGAAGTTTGCAAATGCATGTGCCAGTTACAAGGTTTAAGAATAAAACGACGTATTTTAGGACTTAGTTTAGAGACAGGAGAAGCAGTTTCCCTGAAATCTCTGATATCCGTTGTTCACTTTGCTCTTATGAAGCCAAAGGGATTGTGAATGTGACAACCAACTGTTAACATTTGCTTCTTTAAAGTAACTTCTAGAAGTTACTAACAAAGTACTGGCTTATTTAATTGGTTTTACTTGGTATATACGTAACATTTTCCTCATTTAAGCTTCCTTTTTTTATATACCTCCATCACAGCCGCCACCAGAGGCAGACTCTTCCGGAGACTTGCAGTTCTTGTTTGAATCCTTGAGGATGCTAGAAATGAGGCTTCCTTTGTGTACATCCTGGCTGATATCCCTCCAGACTAGAAACTCTGTTTCAGCCGTTTTCTGTGTGGATTTAGCATACTTTCCTCGATGACTTGTTCAGATCCAGGGGAAAAAAAAATGGAGGTAGAATACATTAGGAATTTGGTTTGGGAGTTTAGAGTAGGATTTTGAGATTCAAAATATAGGTACCAAATAGAGAACTCGGATAGTGAAGTTGGGTATTGACTATGTGGAAGTCACTGAGATACTTCTGGCATTTTCTGGAATAGCCAGAGAGAGAAAAAAGTCTAAGTTTTTTAGCAGAATTAACAGATGAAGCAGTATCTGGGGCAGGGAAGGGGTTAAAAAAAAAAAAAAGGCAGAAGAGGATTTCTAGTTCTCAGTCTCTTAATGTAGTTTACTGTAGATCACTTGAGTATTATAATCCCAGAGCATTTTCTTCACCACACATGACAAATGCATACACTGAATGTATGGCACTATAGCATCTGAAGACCCCTGTTTACTTCTTTATTTTAACTTTTAGTATTTTTCATTCCTTCTTCCCCCAAGATTGATTCCTCTGATTTGTTAAAGCATTCTCTGCTCAAGATTTAGGAGGGCATTTAGCAATGCCATCAGCCTTTTATTTTACCAGGGTAATGGCTGAGATGAAAATGCCTTTAGCAATCGTAGTTAATTTTAAGTGTGGTGATATAGTCTGACAAAAATAACTTTGTCGCAGTTTGTGTACTTAATATCAACCTGACTCAGGGCAAGGTAAGCTTGCTTTAAAGATATCTTTTTAATAATGTGATATTCCTATAGATCTCTATAAACAGATATAGATGTAGAATAGGTCATCTTGTGTCCAGCAGGTAAACATTTTTCTATTCCTTTAAGCAGATAATTTGTTGTCATCTTGGTTTTAATTTTATAGGATAGTAATTAAAGTAAGTCAACATTTCTTCGTGCAGGTGAGATACTTAAGCCCAGGTTCACTTCTGCCTAAGCATAATTGAAGGCAAGTTTTTCAAGTGCTTGACATGTACCTGCTTTCACCAAAAACAGGAAATCATTTGAACAGAAAATGCTAGTATATGTAATGGCTCCCCCCCAAAAAAAAAATCTTTTCATATCTAGATCTGCACTTTCAGATGCATGTAGCGGTCACTTTTAATTGTACCCGGAGATAAATTACGGTAGTGACATGGTTTTGTTCTAAGCCTTGCGATCTCCAAGGTGTTTTCGTGACTAAGGTGGGTCACTTCATATGTTTTGGGGGCGAATGAATTCTGCATTTCTCTTTCTTTGTAACAGCTGGTGTAAAAACCCGTTTTCATATTTCCGTTATTGGTTTTGGTCCCCTGAAATGATAAACAATTGGTATTTTCTGGAAATCCATCTCTATTGTGTTTCACTGCCAGCAAACATGAGTGCTAGTTGCAAGCAGTAAGATTTGGCTTAGAATTGAATTTCCGGTGCTTATTTCTCTAGTTCTTCTGTAAGCAAGTCTTAAAGTATGAAATTAGAAGATAATATCAAATTATTTCTGGTGCAGTTGTATTTATTAACACAATTCCATTTTACTGACTTTCCCTCATCCTGATGAGGGATGTTGTGTTAGATCAACATCATATTTGTTTTTCTGTCAAACAATACTGGAATATAATTACAATTTAAAATATTGTCCGATTTCGCATGCTAGTTTTTCTTTTTTTTTTTTTTAAGAGAACAATACAGTATACTTAAGATAGATTAAAAAGGAAAATTTGCTGCTTTTTAGGATTTTGTTGTCATAGAGCAGGACTCCTGCCTACTCCTTAATCATGAGGAGATGCTGTTTATTCAGACTGTTAGATATAAATCCATGTGGGCTTCTCATAAGAATATGAGCATAGTTGTTTAATATTTCCAGCACAAGGTATTTTGTGATCCAAGTAAAATGATCCTCAAAAAACAGAACTCTGTGTAGTGTTCTGAAACTTGGGAACAGCAGAGCAGGGTGCACAAGTTCTACATTCTTTCGGTGTAGTTCAGCTAATTTTTGATTGCTATTGAATTAACGGATTTTTTTCCAAATTCATGATTTGTGGTATTTTTCAGAGGTATTTGAAATTTCTGAAAATTATTAGAATTTTGTGTCTGATATTTTTGAGAATCTTGGTATAACACTGGAAGGACCTCCTGGTTACTTGATGGAATTTTGCTGTCCTACATAACCGTGCTGTATTTTCCATTTTCTAAAGCAACAGATATGCAGATGTCTTCAGTTTTAGAGCCAAACCTTGGTTAGCATAAATTACTAATCATTCCTTCTATAAGGTGGCCTCACTCCATTCCATTTTTTCTCTCCTTTGCTTTCAGGACAAGAAAGACTTTTTACATCCCATCAAGCAATGATCTACAAATAAATGTATTTACCTTTAAGGAAACTTCTCCCTAGCCTCCAAAGTCCTTCCAAACTCTCTTTCTCTCCCTCTCCTCCTTACCCCCTGCCCCTTACTTCCCCCTCTGGTCACTGGATCTAATCCTTTTTTTTGTTTGTGATGAAGTATCATCCTAAGTTGATGGGAGCTTTGTCTTTGGCTGAAATAGCCTAGAATGTCAAATCTAGTCGTCAGTGCAGAGCTTTGGAGGAAATGAGGATGAAAGGAATGGCTTATTCTAAGATTGTAAAAAGCTATCTAAATCAATTCCAAACCTCAATGAATAAAGTAACAGATGAAAGATAACTCTGAGAACACTAAATATACTGAATATCATAAAAGACCTTAAAGATGTTGTCAACCACAATTCAAATTTGTATTTCATGTTCCCTGTTGAGGGAGAAATGACAGAGGATGTTGCCTTGTTGAGAAGCGTGAGGAATACAGAAGTGTCATTCATGTTTCTTTAAATTTTGCCATATCTCTGAAAGGAAGAAGTATAAAACATCAGCAGTCAAATGAATCTTGAACTTTGCTAGCAAGGTAGATTTGATGCTTTCTACAAACAGGCATCTTGTTTGGAAAAGATCTTGCCTCCAATTTCTTGTCAAACATGTTGGTTTCTTGCTGTCAAAAAGTGCTGTTCCATTTCTGGTATTTCAGCATCAATCTTTTGCTGTTACAAAGCTGGTGCCGTTGGCTGTCAGGCCTGCACAGTCTCAATTGGCAGAGTTATCTGTCT
>NW_008824053.1:466245-518852 GCF_000699105.1 Pygoscelis adeliae
TCCTTCACATGATGCTCCAGCCTTAGGCTGCACCAGCCCCGGCAAGCTTGAGTACATTAGCTTCAAAGAAACTGTCTGCAACCTCTTCTGACAGCATGCTCTGCAAAGTACCCTCCAATCTGTTCCTCAAGCTGTTTTCTCTGTCTCTTTAATATTTACTCTTTGTATTGTATAAATACTTTACCACTTGTCTCTGGCAGTTAAGTTTTGTAACAGAAAGTGTTAGACCACTCTTTTTACAAGTTTACCTTAGTTATGTGCTAATATATTTCAAGATATAATGGAAAAAATAGCAGCTGGTCCAGTACAAAATGTTCCTATACTTGGAATCAAAGATATACATGTGGCATGACAAGACAGTGCTTATTAAAGACCTTGCCAGAATTGACACTGTATCCTGATATATGAACAGTTTTCTTCAAAACAGTTAATACCCTCCATGGCTTTATTTGGTGGAGAAAATAAGAAATAATGTGACCGTCATCTGCGAAGCTCTTGTCATCAGATTATTTAGGCACCGCTTCTACTATTGCAATCTTATATTAAAAGAGCAAAACATAACTTCGAAACATATCTTCATTAGTCTGTGTATATGCAGTCATGCTCGTGTATTTATGTATACATGCACAAACTTACAACTGCACATATATAACCTTGAATGAACGTTTTTTATTTTCTAGGAAACAGCATCTCACAGAGCAGTCCCAGTTTGCATGTAAAATAGTAGGCCATAAATTGTGTTTATGCTTTTTGGGTTAAGCTGTGTTGTTCTTCAAATAGCCTGGTGTTACGTATTACAGCGCTTAGTGCCTGTGTAACCTACTTGTTATCAGTGGTTGCATTGCTTAAAATCTACTTTTTCTCAATAGTAACATAGTCTGCCTTGTATTTTATGTCATTTCAAATTATACATAGCTCAACACCAGCATATCCCAGCTGAGCCGTGATAACTAAATAAAACTGCAAAACTTGAAGTCAATAATATTGCCAAAAAACTTGGTATTTAGGTACCATGCAAGGTTTCTTACTGTTTTGATGCACAGGAGAAATTAGATGTGCGCTCACTGTGAGAGCATCACTGGTTTTATTGCTCTGACTACGTAGGGCAGGCAGGGATACAGGGAATATGACTCTGAATGCCTCATGAGAACATGATGCCTTGAAAATCCCAATTCTAACTGCAACTGTGTTCACAGTGTAAAAACCATTGTACAGGCAAACATGAATGGCTGCAGAGTGCCTGTCCCTTTCTACTGTGAATATTTTAACTGAGGAAAGAAAGAGGGGGGAAAAAAAAATAATGTGTCCTTCCAAGGGGAATTCATTCAAATTGCAAACCAGCCCAGAGATAAATATATATTTCTCTGTACAAAACTTTTGAACATAAAATACAGTGATATTTCAGAGTGTAGAGTCACATATCCCCATGAATACACACACGCATTTTTCTCCATTGTTCTTGGAACAGGTCACCAGAAAGCAAAAGTGTTTCTGTTACGATACACGCGGAGAGATATCTATACAATTGACTGCTGCAATATTTTTGAAGCTGTTCCTTTGCTAGCATACCATGCTAGTGGAGCTATCTGATACTGCATTGGACTTCCTCATGTCTCCAGCAACAGGAGAGTTGCAAAAAGGAGCCAAGGAGTCGTTTTCAGCTTCAAGCCTGTACAGCATATAGTTTTGTGGACAAGGATTGATCCTTCTTTCTTGGCTTCTTGTTGCTGTCGCAAAAAGTTTCTTTTAAAAATAATCTAGATATTTAGCTTCTCTGAGATGGTGATTCTTGTCCATGAAATTTCATATTCAGAGCAGACATGAAGCTACAAGAGACCATGTAACTCTTTGCAAATGTCACTTGAACACTGAGATAATTTTTCTCTAATGCAGGTTTCTTACAAACATGCTTTTACAGCTGAAACCTTACCAATCCAATCAAAAAGATGAGTATTATAGAGCATGTACAAAAAGTAATGATTTTGGAAAACTTCAGCTCTTGGAGAACAATACACAGAGAATGTGTTCAGGATGTGTTGAGCTGATCTTTCGCAATGATAATTCTGATGAAAGTTTGTGGGTTTTTTGGTTTGTCATTTTTTTCTTTTGGGTTAGCAGCGAGCAAGTTTTGTCAGGGATGCATCTGCAACCTTTTCTATACAAAAATATCTATATTTTGTTGAGATAAGCTTTGCGATTCACCCCTGCTCAGTCAGGCTTTGCTCGGGCTTTGCAGCTGAAGATCTCTGTGTGGTTGATATGCAGCAGCTTGGGACTGAGTATGACTGCAAGACTTAGCCGGTTTCAGTCATGCTGGGCTTGATTTGAGAGCAGGAAGCTTGTTGCTCTTCTGCTGTCAGTGCTAAATGGGAAGTCAAAAAGAGGATATAGCTGCCAGGTTTTAATGCAGAAAGAATACAGAAATTGGACTGGGGCTGAGAGTGGCTGCAAAATTAGCATCTGTGGTGTCAGAAAGGTAGTGAACCGAACTGTTGGATAGGGAGAGGCTAGAAACCTGCCAAGACGAAAGGAACAAAAGATACACGTGATGGCGGGGGGGGGGGGGGGGGTGGGGGGGCCGTGGGGAGTCCAATTTAGCTTTTAAGGGTACTAATTCAGAACCAGCACAGGTCGAAGTTTTAGCAACACTAGCAGAGACAGTGTTTTGGCCTGAAGCTGTTTATAAGCTCTAGCTGTAGCGCTGGAAGATCTATGTATATGGAGGATTTGCCACAGTGACTGGGAGCTTAGATACTGTATGTCTATGATGCATTTTATATGAAAGGTGTGAGTATCCTTGGGTGTTTCTGCTGTGTTTCACAGTGTATGAACTGGATCCTTAATGGTTTATTCTGTATGCTGTCAATCAAGGGGCATGGTTTTAAGGCAAGTTTTCTCATATGCAGTAATTAAGCCAGTTTTCCTACTGATGTTTGTCCTTTATTCTTTAACTTCTTATATCTGTGAATAATGTTGTTTTCTCCACTGTGAGTCCGGAGCTATCCGTGTGCTGGATGGCTTGCCATTTCCAGGGTGTAGATTAGTCAGTCGGTAGCTGCAAACAGGAGATGAGCCTACCTGCTTTCCCATCTGCGGGAACACTAATTAGAATTTTCTTTTTCTGTTTAGCCACCTTTTTTTTTTTTCCCCTGAAACCTGTAGGAACTTAATTATCTCTGAGAATTTTGCTGTCCCCTACCCTGTGTCAGCTGGATTTGGATAAATTTAAACAGCAGAGTTTCTTGGTTATTAAGGTAAAAACAGCAAAACAGGCAGTGCGGTCACATAAGTTGCATTGCCCTAGGAATCAGGGCTAAAAAGATTATTTATCTTACGGCAACACTTCACCAATACAGCTACACTAGTCCTAAGCCATAGGTTTCGGTCATGTGCAAATTTTTCCTTCTGTCAAGTATGCATTTTCATAATGGTACAAAAATTAGATTCTTCCCATAATGAACGGCAGTGATACAACTGCATACGTTGGCAAGAAGATGGATAGGATGGAGCACACATGCTGCCCAAATATTCATTCTCCCTGACTCCACTGGGTTATTTTTAAAATATCCTTTCAATTAATGTTATATAAACAAGATGGTTTTGAAGGGTTTCTTCTTTTACTTAATCTTTATGAAGGTTCTCAGCAATGACATTTGCCTAAATGTCTGATCTGTGTTGTCCTGAAAAGAAGCTGTTGCAATGTTAACGAGACCTTCGTTTGTCCTTTGTCATATGTTAACACCGGTAATGTTCTGATTTTGTGACTACAATATAGTTCTCTAGGGAGTAATTTGTCCCAGCTAGACCATCTGAAAACAGGTACTTCATGCTCATTCTCTCTCAGTAATTCAGCTATACCTTCAGTAATTAATGCTATTTTAATTAAAATTTTATATATACCTCCCTGTATGTACCTGGGCATAACCTAAAGGTATCCCAAAATTTTTATGTCCCCTCTTTCTTATTGCAACTTTCTCCACAAATGTCCCTAATTATTACAATAGTAAAATAATGAAACTGGAGCTGTGCAATGGAACAGCTCATTCCTGTTTATTGTACAGGTTAGAGTATGTGCCTGGGACCGCTCAGGATCAGGCCACACACTTATCTCTCTAAATAAATCTCTAAACTGCAGTTAATATCAAATTCTGTACATCTGCTGGTTTGGGTTTTTTTTTAAATCTGCCAGAACTTGCTATGGTAAGTTTGTACAAGCACCCAGGAAAACATTGCAGCAAGAAGTATGCAGTGCAATAAAATAAACCATTTTTCTCAGCATGAAGTCGGAGCCACTCTTTCGGCCTGCAGTTAAACAAGCATTTAAACACATGCTTAAGTATTTGAATTAAATGTACAGCGATGGCTAGGCCTTTGCTTTGGATGTCTAAATGAATAAGAAAAGTTTGATTTTTGTTTCTGCTTATAGTACTTACAGAAGTATATTATTTATGACAACTTCAACATTCTTTTATGGGAAATTCATTTAATTTGAAACATCTATAAATTACCATCAGGGTAGGAGTTTTTGAACTTCTCCCCTACACAAACACAGGCACTCATCTTTTTACGAGGCTATAGACAGGCATGTCTTCTCAACAGCAGTGCTACTTCTGGTGCAGGAAAGTTGTTGAGCATGTTTTCTTTATTCTGGTTAGGAAACTAAGCTTAATAGCACACAAGAAAGACAACGTTTGACAGCTATTACAAAATGTTGTCTATTGCTGCTATTGTAGGCTGATATTAGAAAGTACTTGGACCATTGCTACATCATTAAACTTCAGAAAGTGATTCTGCTCTACAAACCGTTTCTGTGCTTTAGAGGGAAACAGCAAATTTTTGCATTAGGGCAAAACTTTCAAGAGTGTTTTGTTGTTGATTTTTTTTTTTTAACCTTTCCTCCACCCTAAAAATCTTTCTCTCAATATCAACCTTGAATCTGAAATTCAAGGTAGGTTCTTCCTGGCACATATTTCATCAACAATGAACTTTCTGTAATCAGAGCTTGGAAGTGAAAGCATGAAGACACTCAGCAAGTTTTAAATACAGTGTCTTTGGGGAAAACAAAAACTAACTGATGGTTGAAGGTCTGAACCAGCTGTTTTCTGGAGTTCTGGGAGCTGTAGGATTTGCTGATGCTTCTGTACTTTGATGGTTTTGTCATCTAATTCCCTGCTTAAGACTGTAAATACTTGTAACTGGTAGAGACGCTATTCTCTCTGCCTCTACTTACTTTGCTCCTAAAGGAAGAACAACTCAATGCTAGGATGTGTCCTTTGCCCTCCCCTTCCCTCTGGCTTGGCAGCTGTGACAAGTTTTCCCACCTCTTTTAACTGTCTAACACTCAAATTTGTGCTCAGAAAACATAGGCGCTTTACAGAAGAACAGCAACCAAAGGCGCGAGGCTGGATGATTTCGCCACGGAGGGGAGCTGGGGGGGAGGCTGAGCTGCCTGCCCTTGCCTCTAAAGCACCACGTTATCAGGCTCCTTCTCTAACAGCTGCTGCTTTGGCTAAAGCTCACCCGAGCACAGCTTGTCCAGATATGTCCTCCCTTCATCCCTGCCCCAAAATCAGGAGCGCCTCCGGCTGCCTTGAGACGTCACTGCCGCTGAGCAGCGGGGCTGGCTCAGGCTGTAAGCAGGGCAAGCATCTTGCCGGCAGCCTGCGGGAGCGCTGGGCTGCCTGCTTTGCACAGGCCTCGCGAGACGACCATCGGGTGGGTCCTTCCAGACCAGGGCCCTGTGCCTTGGCAGAGCATGCCGGGCAATAGCGCAGGCGGGGGACCTCTCCCTCAGCAGCAATCCCAGCCCGGTCCGTCTCATGCTCCCGCCTAGAAGAGCAAGTCCTGCTGTTGGTCCTTTCCTTCTCCCTCCTCAGTCTAGCCAACACGCTGCCACAAAGATTGAGTGTGGGCTCCTTTGCAAGGAGAGGGAAGTGGGTTGCCGTTTGTAGCTTACACCTGGAGATCAAAAGGAGGATGGTCATACTGGATCGGAAAAAGATTGGTTTAGCCCAGCAGAAGGGTGGTGGGAACGCACAGGGATGGGGGACAGTTAAGGGAGGATGCCCGTGCTTGAACAAAGCGTGGGAAAAGAGAAGGTCCTGAGGAAGAAGCACCAGCTGGAGAGAAATACCTGTACCAGCAGGTACTCTAAAAATCTCCTGCCCTCTTCTGACTTCCGTGCCACCCAGAGTCCTTGAAACAATGCTGTCCTCCTCAAGTTCCTTTAACTCATTTCTTTATTTAAGAATTCGTCTGAACATGTAACTTTATTTCATTGCCCGTGCAAAACTCCACCTTATCTGCTGTGCAGAGAGCTTTGAGATGGCTTTGCTGGTCAGTGTCGTGGCACCCTACAAATACACTGTGCCCAGGTGGCAGTCAGTGCTGGCAATGTCAGCCTTCATATTTCACAGTCATCACTCCAGGTGAAATAAAGAGCTATTTTACTGTGCTGGCAAGAAAGAAAAACCTTGCGCTACCCTAGCTGTAGCAGCTTTAAGAATTGCAGTCCAGAAATAACGTTTCTTGTTTGATCCTGCCTGAACAATGCAAGCCAGTTGGGGATTAGGACTGTCGAGATACAGGCATCTACTCTTAGTTAGTCTTCTTGGTGAGAAACAAGTAGGGAGTCCAAGGCTGGGAGGAGCACCTGGCCGTTCTCCCTGCCAGGTTGTCCAATGTCCCTGCCTTGCCTCCACAGAATGCTTTGCAAGCCTGCACACATATGAATGCAGCTTGCAATGTCTGACAGTCGTACCCTGTCTGGTTGTTCCCTGTCTCCTCTTTTGGACATAGTTCCCCAACAGTTTCTTTTGAATCCAGTTTGTCTCCTGCTCCTGACTTAGTTTGATGCTACTGTTTCTCCAGAAGCCAGATCACTTGTTCAGTTAATGCTATGCTGTATTTTTTTCTTATTCCTTCTCCTCCTCAGCCAAGAGAAGAAGAAGCACCTGAGTGTCCAACTGGAAGTCCGCAGGGGGAGCTGACCTTGAGACTGATTGTTCTTATAACAGTGTAACAGATCTCATTTGCTATATACTGCTGAAGTGTGTGAACTGTAGGCAATGAACAGGTAGTGTCCCGCTATGGCTATTGTGAGCAGTGCAAGCTCGTACTCCTGTAGAAGAAATTAAAAGGTCAAGATAACCTGAAGAGATCTCTTTCAGAATTTCCCTCCTTGCAAAATTTCAGAATTGCCTTCCAGCCCACTCTGTTTATCACTGCAAATGCCTTGCCTCATACTTGTGACCGATGCTTTGTGTTTGGTGTGAACAACCGAATAGCCCTGTAGCCAGTTGCAGGGGAAAAAAGATTCCTTCCCGATCTCGTCAGAAATCCTATCTTGAAACATCCCCCATCTTGTTATTGCAAATACCACAGTCCCAAGTGTGATTGGGATGACCCATCTTTTAGAAACCAGTTACAGATTTTGAAACCCCAGGTGAGGTAAGTCCTGCAGTTCCCATCAGTCTGCCTCTTTGTACAGATTTCCATCTTTGGTAGTTTTTACTTAGCCGTTTCTTCACTTCTTTAGCGAGAGAATAGCACTCCTCCAAGTGCTCGAACAGTGACTGTTTGGCTCTTTCCGTGAGGCCGGTGTAACACTGAACCTCTTGTTCATGCAGAGGCAAAGCAGTCTGCGTGTAACCAAGAACGAAGCAACACGGGAAGAGCGATACTGTTTTAATGCTCTTCTTGTTGACATCTAATTCCCTGGATACTCTTTGAAATAGTTACTTTTCTATAAAAGCGACGCTGTTGTCGCCATTAACAGACTTCTTGATGTGTCTTGCTCCGAGGGAATCTTTAGTAGCCATACATTACGTACACATGTGCATGCCTGTGCATAGAAATATAGTCACTGAATTTATGGCACGAGCTATTACTGTTTTCTTTTCTAAGCACTCACAAATGAGACTATGAAAAATTAAAGGCAGCTACAGTGAAGCTGTTGATCCATTAATGTAGAATTACTCAATCTACGTCTAACCAGCTTGATCCATCCTATCAATACCAAGATGAAAGGATAGTTTCTGCTCTTCTAGTAACTAGCCTTGCAAACGCCTTTTTAAAATTCTGTCATGCTGAATTACATGGCTCTTATCATTCGCAGATCTTTGTTGAAAGCAGCCTCAGGTTACATGCATATTGGATTACTGCGCATCAAAGAGATTAAAATAGGTGCGTTATAAAGATAAGGGCTTTTTCTTATTCTACTTGCAAAAAATTGCATTAAAAAGACCCTTCAGAGAAAACAAAAAAGGGCTCAGAGGAACCAAACTGGAAGAAGCAGCTCATAGAAAATTGCAGAATGGCTGACAGATTCCTGACAATATACACTGGTGCTTTGTTTCTTGCTTTAATGTGTGTTTTATATCCTCATGAAGAAGCATAAAGTTGGGCATTAACATGTGAGAATAGAAACTACTTACACATTATCGGCTCATTTTATAGTCTTGTGAAATTATAAAGAAAACCGCACTTACTTTCAGATGCTAATTTTCTCAGGTACTCCTCGCTGACAGACCTGATGTGAATTTATAGGTGACCAAATATATTTCAAAGTGCAACATGTGAATTTATTCAGCAATTTTAGAGGAAGAGTTGAGGTGAGCATCTATTTTTAGAATTTCTTTTATCTTGAGGTCTGGAAATTTGCAAGTTGCATTTGATCCCATTACCTATCAGCAATAAAAAGCCCACAATATGAAAATGTGAAGAAATTATATGTTGCTATTCGTAAAAAATATTTCAAAGAGTGCACAGAAGGATCAAAACCAATTAGGAGATCATTGAAATTGCAGTTAAAATGTGAAAGAAGAGTAAGTTTAAAAAAAAAATGTTTTTGAG
Organism: Pygoscelis adeliae; assembly: GCF_000699105.1. Taxonomy (NCBI): domain Eukaryota; kingdom Metazoa; phylum Chordata; class Aves; order Sphenisciformes; family Spheniscidae; genus Pygoscelis; species Pygoscelis adeliae. The sequence continues at coordinate 475,099 of NW_008824053.1, forward strand.
AATGACATATACATAGGTGTCTGCCTCATACTCTTGTTGACTGAGGGAGAATCCAAGCTGTGAGAAAGGCTCTTGCCCTTCACGTCAATAATCCAGTTCTTGAAAGCTGGCAGACTATCTGATGTTGATGTGAGGAGCCTTGGAGGTACAATGTTTGATGGGAAGGTCTAGGATACTGAGTAACTCGACTTGCAAGATAAACAAAAGCATGAAACATTATGAACTGTATCAAGTATAACCCAAAAGCGGTCATCTGTGATTCAGGATGTGCTCTGGACAATCTAAAAAGGACCGGTTTTGGAGGCTTTATGACCTATATAATCTGATTTTACTGACCTTTAGTTGATTAGTAGTTATTTTGAAAACACGTATACCTCCAGATGATCTGAATATTTTTGTTTAGAGCATTATAAGGAATCAAATATGTTAGTCTATTTTACCGGTGTCATAAACTACTAGTACGAAGAAAAGAGTATTAGAAGGAAATAGAATGTAGCTAAGATGCTAGAAGATGGAGGCGGGGGGGAGTTCATTTGGGGAGGAGGGCATGTATTATATCAGGCGTCTTGGCAAAGAAGGAATATTCAGATTCAATACTAAAACCGAAACAGAGTGGGAAGCACGTAAACCCTGGTGGTCTGATCTCGCTAGCTTGCCCCAGGGTGCGCGAGGTGGGAGAGAAGGCACCGTCCTCGTGCCCCCCGGCAAGGGCCGCAGGGGAAGGAGAAGCTCCCAACCCAGTTCTTCTCGGTAAAGAACACCTGGGGGAGAGAGGAAAGAGTTCTCCATCTGTTTGTCCATCAGCGCAGTAACCCATTCTCTCTGAGGGAAAAGGTGGTTTGGCAGACAGCGTCTGGGAGCTTTACGGGGCTCTGCCCAGTAACGCTGCTGGCTTTATATAATAGCGTATTGCCCCATCCTTCCCGCCCCTGCTGTGCTTTCCGTTTACAATAGCATGCTTTGCAGCTCAGTCATAGCTGTGTTTTGTACTATGCTCCTTCTCGTATATATTCCTGAGTACATCCTCGAGACTATAGGCTCATCCTTGTAATCAAAATGTCATTCAGATTGCACTTCAAGACCAAGCACTTTATTGCACCAGTAGCAGTTTATCTCTAAGGCGGCCCAGTACCAATCACTAAATCCATTGATTTGGGAGCATTGACTGAAGACGAACACACTGACCAGTCAGCTTTTCTAAAGCGCCATATCATCTTAACAATGGTCTGTGCCTCCCACGTGCGTGACCCTAGATCATAACACAGCAAAGGGAAAACATAACATTTGACTTTTTCTTAAGGCTGCCATCATCTTATGAGCCTACAGATAGCACCTCTGGACCCATCTCGCAGGGACGGTATTCATGCCGGTTGGCTTCTCTAAAATGGCTTCTGACAAATTTACCCCTTCCCAGGGACGTGGCCTGCCTACGGGTACAATTGGTGCTGGACTTTGTGCGGTTCCGCGGCTTTGGGATGGGGCCAAGCCAGTGGGATTTACAGAGGAACAACTCAGTTTGCTGCCTGTTTATCAGGCGATATTTGAACACGCAATATGAATTGCTTTGCAGCCACAAGCCGATAGTTAACGAAACTCTAACACAGAAAATACTTCGATATCTTGGCATATAACAGTTTCTTGTAACCTCATCACCTGCAGTGTTCATAAGATCATTATTTTAAAATTATTACCTAGCAGTACCAACCTGTTTAATAGACCTGGTAAATTAACCTTTGCAGCAACATTTAGCATTAATTCTGACTCCATTTTTGTAAAATAAAAACATAAAATTAATTTAATCAGGAGACTGAAAAATTCTCAAATTTACAGGACTGCATCAATATTAGAAAAAAAAAAGTCAACTAATGCATACTGACTAATGGTTTTGTTTTTCATGTTGATGTTTCTGGGCAAAAAGAAATCTCAGCCAGTGTAGGTGGTTCTTCATGTAAGGAAGTCCATGAAAATGTGAATGTGGTGATTCCGAGCTAAAAAATATTGTTAAATTTCATATGGATACAATACAATAATGAGTTTTTGAAGTCTCCCTTCCCATTACTCTGGAATTACTTACAGCACTAAAGTTATTTCAAGGGAAAGAAATTGTTTGATATCTTGTTTTATTTCCTTATTTCTCAGTTAATTTATTAGTATTGAGGTGGGGAAGCTGACTAGTTACTACTGGCTCCATCGTGTTATTTCTGAGCTTATAAATGTTTTATGTTCATTTCTTTTAAGTGGTCGCTAAGAAATTTTGTATCTATATTTTGGACTCCAAGCCAGAGTGAGAAATACATTTAAATAAATTTCAAATGCATTACTAGTTTTGAATAAGAAACTTCCCGCTAGATTCTTGAGAGCTTTTGTGTGTGGACTAAGGTGACAAGGGACTTTAGGGTCATTAGCAAACAGCGGACCTCGCCTGGAGCTTTATTAAGATTTGTCACCCACCAAACTAAGGCACCTTTTCCTTACAGATAAGGCTTGTTGTTTCCTTCTTTTGCAGACATATCTTTAGTTATGAGATTTTACTCCCCTTCCATCACTTCCCTGAAAGCTCATGACGCTTAAACCTTTCAGTCCTCTGCTTGGTGCTGCTCACTCCTAGCCCAAATAACCTGTGTCCAGATGATTATGATGTCTTAATTAAAGAATTTTCATTTCATGTGAGGAATAAGGATCAGATGAATCAATAAAAGCTGAATATCTTTTTTTATGCTAATAATTTTCAAAATTAATGGCAAAGGAAGAGAATCACAGAGTTATATGTCAGCAGTTTAGTATCCTCAGTGCAGTGCATCAATAATTTTTGAAGATCTTGTGGGTTTTTCATTTCATATTTAATTAGACTTTATAATTCTAATAGTAACTTCTTTGAAATAAATACATTGGTGCATTCAAATATTGGACTTCAGCATTTGGAGTGGAATTCCAGCCTCTTCTAAGATATCACAAAAATCCTATGGCAGCACAAGAACTAAATTCATACTTCAAGGAGTAATTTCACGCATTGCTGTCTGGTTCTTCACAGCTACCAGCACCTAGCTGAACAAAAGATGCCTGACTGTTCAAACGTCCGAATTTTGCTAGCTTTCCTCAAATACATGTCACTTATCTCCAATTCTCTGGATACTAGTGTTAGTACTGTGGGGGCGCGATTCCTGAATCATGAGTTTTGAAGATCTCACATGGCTAAGAGCCCCTGGAGAGATGAAGGGACAACAAGTGATGGTTCCTCTGCAGTGTACAGAAATGGCTCTCCTGGTGTAGTGCCAGTCCATCGTGGGAAGGGCAGGACCAAGACGATCGCTGCTGGGTGCAGGGGCTGGCTTCAACCCTTGATTCGCTCCTTCCCACAGCCAGGGACTGGGATTATGACCAGCTCGCCAGTCATGCTGTTGTTAGTCAGAGAACAAATCCCCTGCGTTACAAGTGTGGCTGACTGACTGAGAAGCCACGTGCAGTTCAGGAGCCAGAGTTTGACCTTCCTGGCTGTAGCATCTCATCTGCACCGTCCTATCACACACAGTCGTGCAGTCACAGATCTCATGTTTTGTTCACTGGTTCGATGTGTGATCTCAAGGAAGTCGCTTCACTTATGATTAAGTTGTCCTACTGATCGAACGTTAATGACGGCATCTGTGTAAAAGAATAATAAGTAATCTGTGGGAAATATAATCATTGCCATATAACAACTGATGGTAAATGCTACTCTTCATGTTTATTACAGCGTCCAAATTTTACTCAAAGAGTTTCCAAACAACAATTTTGGAACGCTGACTTCTTGAAGTAAAATATTCCATCTTTTTTCAGTTCGTCCAGGTATTCTTCCTGTAGTCCAGTCCATGGGAATATTCCTGGGTTTTCAGTAGCTCTCCATCAGGAAAGCATCATTTTCATTGTAGATTTTTTTTTTTTCCAACAGTTTTTATTTCAAAATGCAACTAGAATGCTAGATCTGTTATTTAGTTTAGCTGTTCCTGGAAATGTTGTTACAATGGGCAGGCAGAGTGCTTAAATAGTTCCAAAATCTGCAGTAAAAACCTAGCACGTGTCAATTTTACCCCTACTGTTAGACTCTCTCGTCTCTCTTTCTACTCTTACAAGAATTCTGAAAATATTGGGAAGTACTTGCCATAATTGTATTTTTGATATTTTGCTGGATTTTGTTTTTTTCTTTACCAGACACATGTAAAATAATGTCATTATTGTTTTCCATTAAGAGCATAATAGTTGTAAAAAGAAAAGCAGGTGTTGCAGTTATGCTTAATGCCTAAAGAGTTACAGGTCCGGCAGCAAAGCGGAGGACCTTTGGTTCAATACTGAGCATGCCTGACAGTAAAGCTCTGCTTTGATAAATGATTAAGTATGCTGAAATGTATGTTGCTTAAAACATCTGTGGTTGAGTAGCATTTTTTTTAGGGCAGTATATCAAGGGATTAAAGTAAAAGAAAGGAGTTTTTATCATATGATAATAACTCTTTAGAAATAGGCTTTAATTCCTGTTGCATTCAGGAAAACAACAACGCTCTGATTTTTCATCTTCACTCTTCTGAGATGACTTTTGTCTTTGTCTTTATACAACTGAGTTACGCATTCTTCTAAATAAATTCCAAACGGCTGGTTAGCAGGAAAATAAAAGCAAGCCTGAACTCTTTTTAGCATTAAATTAAGGACAAATTACTAGGATTTCTTTTTTATGAATACTATCTGTAGTAGAGTTTAGTAAAACCAATCGCACAGGGGAAGCGTAAAAACTTTGATTAAGAATTAATCTTCTGTAGTTCAGATGGCATTAAGCTATAACTTATTACTGGAGAAACTGGTTCAATCTAATTTTCAGAATGGTGGCGGTTTTCCGCTCAACCAAAACAAAAATCTCAGTAGATAATTAATTAACTGTAGGTTTTGAGCTTCTCTGGAAGAACAAGGCTAAAAGGTATTTTGGAACAAACAAAAATAGCGGAGCAAAAAATAGTTTGTTTACATTTAGATTTGTCTGTAATAAGAAGAATTTTCAACAGGGCAACTGCAACAATAGAAATGGAATATCTAAATACGTGCAAGTAAGTAGGTACAAGAGTTTTGATTAGCAAACATACATCATCAGCTTGCTTTCAAGTTTCAGATCAGTGCTACAATTACTGAACTAGAAATCCAACTCTATTTTATATTTTGTTAAACATAAAGCTAGAATTCTGACAGTGATTGAACAGATGCTGCAAACAGGAATCTTAACTATCATATTGTTTGGTAGAGGGAGGAATGAAGGACTTCAGTTCTTCATTCAGTAGCATTCAGTAGCATTCAGCAATGACTAATACTTAGGTTCTTTGGTGTGTTAAAAATCATCCCATATTTGCTGCAGCACACAGGTGTTCTGTTAGAAAATGTGTTTGGTTTCTCAGTCCTTCTTAAGCTTTTATGACCGGCCTTGAAATGCCACCAAAGTTTTATGGCATAAAAGTGAAGGCACTCACTTTCCTTGAAAGGTAATAAATTTTAAGCTCCAGTACTGCTGAAACATTGCCAATCACGTAAGACTTGATCTGATGTCCGCTGAGGACAATGAGTGTGCTTGTGATGGCTTCTAGTGGCCATCAGATCAGCCCATGCTTTTCAGTCTTCACTTATTGTGTGATTAGTGTAGTTTTCGAAACCTTTCTACATATTGATTAAGTTCTTAATTGAGATAAATAATGGATCAGAAACTTTTTTCCTTTATTTTTTTAAAGGAAAGGAAAGAAATATTGCAGAGGTATTAGAAGGAAATTTAAAGTCCAGTAAGTAGCAGCTACCATAGTGCTACCTGGAAGGGCACGGAGAACAGGAGCAGAAAAGCAAACAGGCAAAGTCAAACAGGTTTAAATTGACCTGAGGAACTGCTAGTAGCTGTTCTAGTTGTTCCAAAAGACAAAGATGGGAGATCAGTCAAAGGGGAAATAAATATACCTCTACAGCTCATGAGTAGCTTTTTGTCAGAAAATAACCTAAGTGTGTTAACTAGAATAGTTAAAGCTTCTTATGTTAAAACCAATTTCCAACAAAGTCAGGCAGTCATCAGAATAAAATGAAGTTAGGATTTCAAATTCCCATTCCTGTAGAGAGGATTTCAGATCAAAAGTGTATTATACAGTGGGTATAGCAGTGACTGTGGGAATGGGTACAAGCTGAACCTGGTTGTGCACTATAGATGCCCCTCCTTCTTTCTGCTCATTCGTTACAACCTGTGATGTGGTACCCCCAAATTCAGTACAGTGGTAACAGTACAGCAGCTACGTAAGGAAAGCGTAGTGCCTGTCGTTCATAGAGTGCACAGAGGAGAGCAGCAGCTGGAGGATATTTCCCTTGAAGGATGTGTTGCCAAAGTCTTCCTGGGCACTAACTTGTGCACGCTTCTCCATACGTGTGTAAATTAGGTATTCATTTGTCCTCTTGCAACATAATAAGGAGTCCAGTATTTGTAATGTATAAAAAGGATTTAAAAAAAACCCAAAACTGCAATGTCAGCTGAAAAATATCTGCTTTTTTTTTTTTTAGGAGAAAAAATGTGCTAATATCCTAGTGAAAAAACTATATATGCATTTTGAATTTGCAGAATAAGGTGAGTATGAGCAATTACTTTGCACTGATGAATGAAGATCACAATCAACAGGGAGATAAATAGTGTTTTCCACAGAATAGTCTCCCTGCTATTACCCCACAGGTATCTGTAAGTATTTAACACGGTAAAAAACAGGATCGTGGCTCACGCCTGTGGAGTATTGCAGAGAATTGAGACATTGAGAGGACATGTAAAGAGGTGACTTGCTCTATTCCTTTCTTTTTGTCACTTAAAGTTAGGGTGGGACAGTTCCAAACCTGATGTGCAAAAGAATACAGGTGTCTACAAGATGAATTAGCAAACTACTTGAAATGCTATCCTTTCCCTTTATCAGCAGAGTTGGATGCTTCTGAGGCAGGAGGAATGTTGACTGCTTCAGCCTATGAAAACATGGGAGACTGTTCCCATTTTAGCATGATGCCATCAGCAATTCCTTATCCGTCAGGGACGGTGCATATTTGTTCACGCATAACTACTGAAGCCATTTAATAACATTTGGCCTAATGAACTTTAAAAGCTTCTGAAAATAAAAGCTGCTGAAAATATGGACACAGTAAGCAAGACTGGCTTTATATGTCCCCAGATTCTCACTACTATAGTATGTGTACAGCTCATAGTCTTTAATATAAAATTCCCACAACTTTTTCTTTGATGCGAGGGAGGTGATGTTTTCTCCATAAGCTAGAATGTATTCTGCTAAACTTTGAAAATCAGAATAGATATGGTGGATCAAAACAAAGGTTTACCCAGGAACATATCTAATGTTAGGAAAGATGACGGCTGGAATTTGGAGAAGGGTACAAAGCATGTAGGTTGATGATTCAGTCTGAATGTAGGAGAGCTGGGTTCAAATGCATAAATGAAGCAAATCTGGCTATCGACTGTTTTGACTAGTGCACTTTTTATAAAAAGCTTCAAATAATTTAGCTTGCATTTGAGTTAGAACAAGGGAAAGAAATTTAAACATCTTTTGTTTTCCCATGCAGCAGAATTTGTTTTCTTCTTCTGCTAACTCTGCTTCATGTACAGGAAACAAGGTCTTTGCAGTTCCCTAACAGACTTTCTGTGCATATCAGGGATTTGCATTAAATTCTTATGCTAATGCATTAACCAGTGATTCACCTTTTCTCTCATCCCATTTGAACTGCTGGTGTGCTAGATGGCAGGAGAACAACTAAATTAGTACTTTTTTGAAGTTGCTTTACTTTGGAGAGAGAAGGTAAAGCAACTCCTTTCCTCTACCTGCAGAGGAAAAAGTCTTGACAAGAGGCAAATTGTTAGTGTCGCTGGGAAATAAGACAAAAGAAACAAGTGCAGAAAGAGAGAGACTCATAAATGTCAAACTATAACCATGTCACGAGGAAAATAATTTTTTTTCTCTGTGACAATGTATACCCTGGTGATCCTCTTCAGGTGACCTAGGTCTTGACTGTATCATGAACATAACAGCAGAAAATTACTTCAGTGTCAGAAAATAAACTATCCAAAAGAAAAATTATTTCCCCCTAAATGTTGTTAACAAGCAGTCCGTGAAAGTATAGCATAGGGAGGAGATGACTGTAAGGGTTAAAAACCTGGATGACCAAGTCGCCCGCTGTCAGCCCACTAGCATTTTTTTTAAGCTGCACTTTTTCAATCACACTTGAGCGATGACATTATCCACACAGTGTTATGAAGAGTAAAAAATGTAACGCTTGTTGGGTGCTGTTTATGAAAGAGCAGTATAAGGCAGTCGAAGAGTCATATTTTCAAGGGCTTTTAACCTTGCCTGAACAACGAGCCATTGATGTGAACCTTCTCTCTTTCTCTGACCGATTTTTTTTTTGCTTTCTTTTTTTTTACTTTCATGTTAAATGTTGCAACTGATATCCGATGCACCGGAGTCATGAAATAAAACAACAGAGAGAAAAATCATGGACTTTATCTACAGAGATGCTGAGGTTTTCCTCAGGCTTGATGAACTGAGGAAGACAGAAATGAGCGATATTAGGTCACGCGGTCCAGACTGGTCTCTAACATACCTTTGAGCAATTTGTCACAGTCCTAACGTTGGTTAGAAAAGCTACACAAATATTATTCTGACAAACGGTGCTTGGTACAGGACCTTATATTCCCTGTTTCAGAATGCCAGTATCTATTTCTGGTCAGTCTCAATAGAGTCCTAAGCAAAATCCCATGCTAGCAATACCTAGGAAAGCCCGTTTCCACACTGAAGCAACCACTTTTTTGCCTCATAGGTGCTTTTTAGTTCTGGTGTGCTTTGGATGTGATATAAACATTTTTTGATGATTTAGATTGGGTCCACACGAGGTCCTTGGTGAAGAATGAACTCATTTTCTTATTGGATGGAGTATTTATTGAAAGCAAATGAATACTCCATCCAGTACTCCCTCTCCTCCCTGCCGCATGCTGCTGAAGGTTGTTGGAGTGTGGGAACATCAGTTTCCCAGAGGACTGGGCATAACTTTCCTTCCAGCGGCTGAACCGGGGTGATGGCCTCTCCCTAGGGAGTAAAGTGTGATATTTAAAAAAAAACCAGGGTTGGTAGGAGATGGTCTTGGTGTTGCAATTATATATAGCTCAATCTAACCAAATGAGTAAGCAGGGCGTTTTCACAGATTTTGAAAGAAAACAGTAATGTGCAAATGAAACGTGTTGATAACATGATTCGTTAGGCCTGGGATGCAACAAATGAGCTATCATGTACTAAGTGCAAACCTATGCACTTAAGTAAAAACAAGAATTTCAGTAATAAGCCAGGAACTTTTCAGCCAGAGGAGCAGAAGGTCCTTGGAGCATTAATTAATTAGAGATTGGCTAAGGGCCAGCTGTAAGATGCAGTTATGAAAACCACAGGAGTATCAGCTGAACTTCTTTCAGCTGAGGTAAAGCCAATCTCATCCAGAATGCTATACACTGATCTAGTTAAGCATGTTTGAAAGGTGTTGGAACAGGTGAAGCGGAAAAGTTTTGAGATGGATGCAAACGAGTGTCTGGAGAGCCCCTGCTGGACTCCAGAAAGGAAAGGAGGAAAAAAGGTCTTTACTGGGTCGCAAATCTGCCCTTGAGGATTTGCTCAAGCAACAGCACAGTTCCTTGTGACAGGAACAGTCTTGCTGGGATTGTGGTGTGGAGTTCTTCTTCCGAGTAGGTCTACTGCTTGGTCTAGGGTTAAGGGACTGTATCTTTTCCCACTATATGAATTCTGTCAGCAGGGAGAGGCGAGAAAGTTCAGTCTCCATGTTAATATCTGTGCAATATCTGCCTCGTAATATCTATCTAAGATCCTTTTGGGGCTATTCTAACAAAACAAGAGCTGGGCGTAGATAACTGTCCAGCAATCAAACCAGAAGAAGGAAAACAAGGAGAAGAAATTGCGTCAGAAAAAAAACAAAAACAAAAAACCAAACCCCCAACAAAGCCCAAAACAGTGTTGATGCCCTGATCAGTATACATTTATACATGTATAACAATATTTAAAATTGTGTATATTCTCACATGGTATGAATACATGCTGTGTGAAAATCTGAATTTCCAGAGCCCATAGACTAATACATATATGAGTGGGATTATATAAAATGATATGCTATAGTAGGATATTGCACTGAACGGTACCGAAAAGTCCTTTGGGTCATGTAGACATAAAGTACTGGCATTTAGAAGTTTGTATCACACACACAAACAATATTTGTTATTTTCTATAATGGAAAATTTAACTTAATCCTTCCCATAAGCAGCACATGAAACGCCCTGCAACAAGTACACTTCAGTTTTATAACCATGTTCCCAAAAACCATACGCAAAATTGTAATTTCATGCAGCCTCAAACTCCTAGAATAAATGAGGATTGGTAATTAACTATTGTTTCTGTTGGATTGTCTTTGGATATATTTGTCAGACTAAGTCAAAAAGCTAGAAATGTCCTATTACGCGGTTGTGTTCAGTAAGGTATCTAAGCTGTTGATGCTGTTAGTGCATCAGTACAGAAAAATAGGTTCTTGATTTGCTCAGCTATTAAAATGCATGGATTATGCACCACATCAGGGATAAAGGTTTGTGAAATACAGATCCAAAAAATGTCTGTTGCCTTCAGAATCAAATACAGACAATAGTGCATAGAAATACTCTTCAGTGGAACCAAGAATTTCAGAGATGTTTGAAAGCACAGGTTTCTATAAAGTATAAAGTACTTGGGACAGGGACCTTTCCCCCCCATTCTTTCTTTCTGTTCTTTGAACAACTAAGTTCTGAAATGTAATTTTTAGAGCAGTGGAAATCTACCATAGATATCAAAATGTATAGGACATTTAATCAGATAACTTTTGCAATCCTATTACAAGTTAACCTGTGCCAGATGCTGTATCTCCTCTTTGAGTAAGAAATAGAAGATGTCTGTGCAGGATGACATACGCAAGGAGAGTTTCAGAGCTTAAAAGCCCCAACAGTCTTATAGCACTATTTGAAACATTCAAGTGTCTTGTACTTTAACGCTTCAGTTAATTATGGAAAACAGTGATATCACCAAGAATCTTTTTGTCTTGAGTATATTAGCATCAGAAGCTGAAATTCCCTCTGAAGGTGGTGATAGTAGCAAATGATGTAAAATCTCTATCTGAAAAACTCTGAGCTGGCGTATCTTGTTGGTTTTTGTTGCTAGCCTCTTGAGCCTTTTCGGGAAAGGAATGTTATTGTTAGGGACATTAGAGAGAATGATACGTTCCCATTTTCAGGGGAGAAGAATGAATTTCATTACTTTGGCAGTCTTATTTTAATGCAATTGTGGAGGCACTCTGCACTAGAGACAGTAGGTGGTATTTCTCCCACCTACCCACGGGTGAGGTCAGCTGGGGGACTGCAGATTCAAGGACTGTCTGTCCCAAAATCTGGACAATGATTGCTGATAGAAACAGTTTGATGTTGATTTTAAGCTCTTCTGTTTTGTTTCATTCTGGGATACTTCAGAGGCTTGCTCTGTCTATTTGTCTTTCCAGAAGTTTTATTCATATGGGACGTTGTTGGCCTATTTTAGTGGGAGCACTGGGAAAGATAGATGTTAAGGATGGAGGCGTTGCCAGTGCTTTCAACAAGCTGCTCAGAGCTTTTTCATCAAACCTAAGTAAACAGTTACGTATTGCCCCCTCCATGGCTAGTTGCTTGCAGTCTGAATAAGACTTAAAGTATGCTATTGGTATGCAGAAAGAAATGATGGTAATACGGTGGATAGGTCCTATCCCCTTATTTTGAGATAAGTTTTTTTTTCCCCACTTGTTCAAGAGGTTTGATGGGGTTTGGGGGCTTATTTTTGAAATGTGTAATACAATTACCACTGGGTAACCTACGTCATGATTCACGGTGTTTCTGTTGGAACAGCTTTTCTGTTATACGTAAACATTTTCTTCCATATGAGAAGAGCCTACGTCTCTCTCCTGCTGGACAGGTTATCTCGCATTTCACGTAGGTAAGGTGCTGTGCCTAGCTAGTTGCTGTGAAGCAAATGTCTCTCTTCAAGTCATTCTGTACAAGTATCCCTCAAAGGGGAAGCCCAAGAGTGGATGTTCTTTAAATTAAATTTTGCCTGCCTATCCATCAAGTATCTGATTTTACTCATTTCTTCATTTTGTGTAGAGCAAAACAGTGACTCTTATCCGCAAACCCCTGTGCTTTGGGGATTCGGGTTGTTTTGATGTCTCTCCTTCTCTGTCTCCCTGTTTTTTAAAGAGCTTTTGTTTTATTTATGTGTATGCATTTGGAGACATTTTCAAGTGGCATATACTAGAGAAGATTATAAACGTTTTATAGATTGATATATTAAGGCACAATATGTGTTAAGTGTGTGTAAATCTAAGCTTGCTGCTTATTTTCATAATCAATCTTGACTTCTTTTCCACTGACCCTCATTTTCTCCAAGTAATGTTGCAAGAAGGGACAGCAATTTTTTCAAGCCATATGTTTTCTGAAAAGAATTGTACGTCAGAATTACTAAATATAAGGCAAATATTTATATAACCGATTGTAAAATGCTCAGTAATGCTGAGTATTGCAATGTTGTCTTGTTTGCATACATCTTATTTTTATTACCTTAATATCTTTCTATTGTTCACATTCTTTATCTACACTCTCTATTTTTATACTCTGTTTTTAGTTAAATTAGAATATTCTCAGTGAAGGCCAAATTATTCTGGGATTATAGTCTCTGTCAGTGGCGACTTTTTATTTCTTCTTTTGTCTTTTCCTAGGTCTTTTTGAACGGTACATTTAAAATTACTCTCTCTAGTTTTGGCACAATAAATCATGAGAGTTCAAATTACCTAAGGTCAAAAACCTTTTTCCAGAAGGACTTGCATACTAAATCTATTAAGAAACACGTTGTAACTCTTAAAAGGCAAAGTGATGAATAAGTTATCAAAGGAACTTCTAACAAGAGTGGAAGTAATATATATCCCACAGGAAGCTATTATGAGTCCATTAATACCACAAGCCAAAGTTTTACTTACTGAATATAATCTAAATTGCATTGAACTCATCAACTATCAAGGGAAATACTCGGTTGCTGTGGTCTTGTGGTTGACTCATTGCTTTGATTTCTCCAAATATCTTTCTTCCTCCCCTCTTTGTTTACATGAACAGATGTAACAGTTCAAATTCAATTACATAAGCCATGCTGATTTGGAAAATCATTGTTCATAACAGGGTGATGTTCCTTGGTGCCTATGAATAATAGAGAAAATTTCCTTGACAATCCACACGTGATGCATCCAAACCTTAAGGTGCTACGACTTGAGCCGTACAGTGCTCCACGTGCAGTGCTCTTTTAGACCCTCTGAGCGTGTTAGGTTTTGGGTGCACCCTTCACGAAAGGCTGGGAGCAGCGTGGCCAGCACAGTGCTGCAGCAGCTGCTCGGCTTTGCTGGAATTGGTACTTCTCAAGTTGAAGGCGTGCTTGGGCAGTCTGCGAAAAGGATGGCCAAAGGTACCTCCTGACTTACCTCACCTACCCACGAGTAAGAAATGGTGGTTAAGGGAGTGATTTCTCTGCTGTGCAAACCATCCGCAAATCATGAAAATTAAGGTGCTGTGGGTGCTAAAGCGAGTGTCCGTGCACAGGGAGAAGAGGAAGCCTGTTTTGGGTGTGCAAAACAGGGGGTTGATGTACCCCTGTGCGTCTGGATGCATCTATAAAAGTCCCTCACGAGGGAGCACTTGCCTGTGTGCATGTTTTGGGATGAGGCTGGCCCCAGCTGGAGGCACTGCTGGAATCGGTGGTGGATGCTCTTTCCTGGCCATGACCCAGGCCGGTGGCTGCGGTCAGCACCATCCGCACAGGCTCCCAGCTCGAGGACCTGCACAGGCAGCATCCCCAAAGCCTCTCGTAGGGCAACTGTGGTCTTCACCTGCTTTGCAAGTCAGGGCCGCCCGGGCGAGCGTGGCTGATGGTGGTTGCGCTGGGCGGCACGGCTTGCCACAGCCCTCGTCCCACCTGTGCTGCGCAATCCGTCACCCAGCAGTCACTATCATCTGTCAGCCCCTGGGCCATCTCCCAGCTGGTGATGGCTGTTGTCTGACATCCTCCCCCTGCAGCTAGATGACGTCAGGACTGAGCATGACTTCATGGCTGCTCTTCCCTTTCCCCTCACTTGCCAGGGGACAGTGGCAAACAGCTGTTTCCTCATGAGCTCTCTCACGTGAGCACGGCGACACGCTGGGGCTTGCCTGGCCCCGCTCCAGGCAGTTTTAAGGTACACGGCTTTTCTTTCTCGTCCTTTTTGGTAGAGAGGTTAGCTCATCCTCACGAGTTTAAATAAATGCATCCTCATAATAGATAGCGTGCTACAGTTTACTACTACCAGCATTGATTTAACCTAGAAAGAGTTAACCCCATTTGTTCTCACAAAACCACAAAAAGGCGTATTCATAGAATCATAGAATCATTAAGGTTGGAAGAGACCTCCAAGATCATCGAGTCCAACCGTCAACCCAACACCACCATGCCCACTAAACCATGTCCCTAAGCGCCTCATCTACCCGTCTTTTAAAATACTTCCAGGGATGGGGACTCAACCACTTCCCTGGGCAGCCTGTTCCAATGTTTAAAGACAGGATTTTGCACTTTTGCTGTTTGGGATAGTGAGACCTAGTTCTGGTATATTTAAGGAAAATGTCTAGGTCAAAGAAAAAAAGTTTCTCTTTGGACTGAGTTGTCTCCAGAAGGCAGTAGGACAGGGGCAGGGCTGCAGGGCTGCACGCCTGCACGTTCCAGCCCAGGTAGTTAAAGTTTCCGGCACTTTGCACAGCTTTGCTTTTGAACCGGGTCTCTTGTAGCGTTCTCGCACAGGAAAATTTTAGAAAAGAATATTAGGCAACTTGAGCATGTTAAAATTCCTCACGGCACGTAAATGTATGATTTCAGATACTTCTTATTTATATATTGCTTGTGTGTGTGCACTTACCATTGCTAAGCAGTGAGAGGAGCTCCACTGTGAAGCATACCAGCTACTGAAAGTGGCCAGTCTCAGCTTCCCTGCTGCTGTGAGCCGAGTCAGAGAAGGGGCTGACTGAGGGCATGTCAGCCGAGCTCAGCAGTCCCCATTTGATCACTACCAAATATCCTTTACTCACAGATTGTCTTTAAAAAAGGATGAACGTGGACTAAATATGAAGCAAAGATCTTGATATGAAGAATATGAGGCAACTTGATCCTTCATGCTTGACTCGGGCAAACTCCCAGCACCTAAGAGGTATCTTGAGGCAGCAGAGAATGATCCCTAAATTGTGTCTTCCCTTAGCGGGGAGGCAAGTTTATGCCATTTCTGGTCAGTGAGGGAAGCCTTTGCAGTTACTTTTTTTTTTTATCATACAGGAGCTAAATATAGGCCGTATATTTTATGTTACTAGTTCCTTAACCAACCCCATCTAAAATATTTATTAGTGTCTCGATTATATTTTGGTAGGCCGTTAACCCCACTTCCCCTTTCATGCTCACCAAATTAAAACATTATCCTAAGATACATAAGAAAAAAAGCAATTAAATAGGATGAACTCTCAGACAATCCCACCCCCTCAATGGAGAGAACAAAGCTGAGCGTTGAGATGGTTTTCTAACAATTAGTTTCAGTCGGACAAAAGCTTTTGAAGGATTCTGCTTCTTTATTTATCCTTTCTGTCCTGCATTTTTAGCGTGGTGCATTCAGCAATCAATCGTACAGTACATACCAAATAGCCAAGCAGCCCTAGTAGGTACTTATTATGTATGCCCTCCACATTTTTTGGCAGCTTCAGTTCTATGACTCATTTTTTCATGAGCTTCCACTTTGATGGCCTTTAAACTATCTATCCATAGCTGTTAAAATGACTGCAAAGTTTGAAATCCTTTCTTGGCATGACTTAATTCTATAACCCAATTTAATCAGATGGTGTCAGCTGTTTCTTGAGCATTCTTGCTTCTATCCCTTATTGCTCTATCTTCAGCTTTTCAAATGTTAAAGTTTGAGGAAGCCTAAAGTTTCTCTCTCCTTTGTTATCATGGAATGCAGCTAAAGCCTCTTCGTCATGAAAATGTATTTGATAAGCACTTAATGGTTAAAAGATTTAAAATAGAGTGTTTAATTTGTCCATGACAAACTTGAAATGTATTTTTGGAATATGCATCAGATTCTTATGAGCATGGCTAGATTAGATTAACATACCCTGCTGGGTCAGATATGGGCTCTAAAATGTCTGTTTATAGCTGCTGTTGCTTTTCCTTTCCAGAGAGAACCCTTTACGTGCACCCTGCATATCCTTTTTGGTTGCAGCGTGTGTGTGTGTAGAATGAGAAAGCGTTCTGCGTGAGCCTCTCTGTATTGTTAAAGTAGAAGACGGCGTACCTCTCTTTAGCTTACATTAAAATGGTCATGCTAAACAGAATGACCATCTGTCTGTGCTTTAAGTACACCCTACTCCCATTTCTCCTTTGATTCCTATGTAGGAATCTGCTACCACCCGCTGTTGGAAACAGAACGGCAGGTCTGCCCACGTATGGCAGTTCTGCAATTCAATTTCAGATATCAAGCCCCGTGATCCCAAGCAGGCAGGAGGAGCTGGAGTTATTTAGTTATTTGTTACACCTAGGCAAATGTGAGAGCAGGTTAACTTTTGCCATTCGCTTCAGGGCAGGGAGCAGCATTTGTTCCTGCCTAGTGTTCTGCTGCTCTGTCTCCTCTCTGCTTAAAGCACCTCCAAGCTGACTGGTGTTTTGGAATGTTCTTGACAGTTGTCATGAAGACATTAGGATATTACAGTGATAGATATCTCTGTCTGGGGCCATATAATGCTAGATTTTTCTTTGGTGTGTTACATGTAACAACTAGAACCTTATGATGATGAGTTTTACTCCTTTTCTTTGCAGAATTCGTATGTGATGTTATATGATGACGTTCTCGTGCTTAACTGAAGTGGGATACTGCTGAGGTAGGAGGGAGTTTTGTCAGCAACAATAGAGAGCTAAAAATGTTCTTAACTGTGCTAGAAAACCTGCACTAGCAGCAGATCACCCCTATTGTAGATGTAACCGGTTATAATTTGGTAGTATACTAATCCACATCGGTGGCTACGTGAAGTTGATTTTATAACTTGCAGGTCTTTCGTGCACAAAATTGGTTTATTCGGTGTTTGATCTAGACAGTAGGAGAAATAACTTTGAGAACTTTTCTTTAATATGTTTGGATAACTTCATGCAATGCGTATTTGAATACTAAGAAGAGAATGTTGCATATATTTGTGATGGTTCTGAGAAGACATCAGTTAATTTTTATAGTATATCAACCCAAGATTGGCATTAACTCTTTTTTTCCCCAGGTAAGAGATGAGTGGTGTGACATCAGGTTGACTTACACCAGGTGAAAAAAGGAGCTAGTGTCAGAGCCAAAGTGTAATTATTAATATTCCCAGGTTCTCATACATTTAATAGGAGCACAGCTTTTTCTTGTTCAGTCTTTATTGCTGGGGAAAATCGTTTAGAGAATACTTGTCTTCCTTGATTGTATTTGGGTATCATGTCAGATAGATTATAAAAATTTAAACTCTTCTTCAGGAATTATGATGTATTTCTCTGTTCAACCAGAAGCACAGAAACTGTGGAGTTTTTAATTGACAAAATTGGACAGAATCACAGTGCTAAAGAGATTTGAGGGATGTCACCCTTCACTAGTATTTTCTATTAGTTCGGTTTTAAATGCGTGACACTTATTTGCAGAGTTACTAATGATATACAAGTGTGGAGGCCAGATGGTGACCTTACTCTCCCGCTGAGTTCATGACATTCAGAGGAATCAGGATGGGTTTGTGTTGCTATATTTCAAGTTTTGAATTTGTATCAGATAAGCTATTTATAAGTCAACCCACTTTCTGTAACAAAACAGAACTTTTCTGAAACAAAACCTGCTTTATGCTAAAAACTTGTTTCTTTTTTTGTAAAATCGAGTTAAAATTATTTATTGTCAGGACTCTTTATTAAGGGATGACTAAGAACAGAACATTTGGGATAACAGAGGATGTACCTGTACAAGTATTTTAAATGTAAAGTGTATTTTATAATTAGAAACAGGGAAGCCTGGAGGAGGTAATAGTGGTTATTTAAAAATGATCACATAATCATGCTTTGAAACCTGTGCACACTTAGGATTTTCAAATAGAAAAGGGGTTGTGGAGGTTTATTTTCTCATTAATGCACAGGGAATTTATGCGTATTCTGCCAGTTAGCATTAACAGGGGATACCCAAATAAATCTCCTATTGCATTGAGGGGAACTCATGGAGTATAAACCACCAATGGCATTTTTATACAAGTGGAAATGCGAAAATGTCTCTTTACAGACCTGAACATTTAAAGTGAGAATGCTGCATTAGGTGTTTATGGTGCATAGCCAATGACGCAATTTAAGGTACAGTTTTCTCATGATCCAAAAAGTGGTGACATGTAGCAATTTTTACTGTTACTATGCCAAGTGTAAGTAAATATAATATTAAATATGCAAGAAATCAACACTAGTCATTTATGAAATTATCTAGATGCAAATTAGCACAGTATGTACTTACTAAATCTTAAGGACAAGTACATAAACTCTCTGAGTAAATGAAATGAAGCAATTTTATTGTCTCCTTAAGGGCGATACAAGCCATTGGAAACAGAGAAATCTTGTCCTTTGTCATACTTTGGGCAAATAAATGTATAAAATATCATCTCCTAAATATGTATGAGTAACATAGTGCAGTGCTTGATAGGATGATGAACATAAAGATGTCAAAGAACAGCTAAGTCTAACTGAGAAAAATAACCTTATTACAAGAAAGTGTTAGTGGCAAAAATACAATCTGGGTCGTCTTTGGGTTTTTAAAGGGACAGGAGTTTCTAATGTTCTGCTTAATGCTTGTGCAAAAAGGGACTCGGTAAGCGTGGCAAGTGTCTATACCTAATCCAAACTCTTCTCCGCTTCCCTGTCAAACCTCTTGGTGCACGATGCTTTAGATGTCACGTCCTTTGCCATGCTGAGGACCCTCCCGTTTCCCAATCTGTAGCATGCCTTCCACTCCCAGCGCTGTAACTTTGCAATAAGCTGTTGTAGCAGTGTTATTTTTCCAGGGCCTCTGTGGCAGGATCCTTTCCCTTGTTTCATGCCGCTGTCCTTTTGCTGTTATTCTCGTAGCCTTGCACCTGCAAACCCTAATACTGCTTTTATGGCAGATTCTCATGGGAAGCAATTGCCACTCCTGTGAGAATGATCCCTTCTTTCCCCACCTTTTCTTACTCATTATTTATGAGCTTTTGTTTAGAATAGAGGAGGACCAAAACTTAGTACAGAATACAGAAAATAATAGGTATTTGAATATCTGTTTAATATTACCCATGCACAAAAGCTGAGTCACCAGTAAGCATGCAATACTTGTGTCAATGTGTACATTAAGGCTGCTCCAGTCCCACTAAAAACATCGTAAATGGCAAGTACCAACAGGGATTTTGAGAGGATCCTGATGAAAAGTGTTTAGTGTTGGGGGAAATCATGGCCGTGTTCATCATCACCACACTGCTCTGGAGAGAGGAGCCTGAGGAAGATATTGTCCAGGGAGTTCATCATTGCTCTTCCCTGCTCGCCACTGGGGACAGTTTTCCTTTTCCTCCCCCCACCCCCTCTTTCTCACCTCCATTTGTAACCTGAGGTAACTTTGAAGTCTTTGAACTTTGAATGTATGCCATGAACTATGGACCCTGCTATGCGCCCATCTCAACATCTTTTGTGCGACGTTGTTTTCCACTTATACATGAAGACAAAGGTGTACATGGCAGCTTTAAGAAATAGAGAACTGTTATTTGTGTAACTGTAATCTGGAGGCTCAGACTAAATTCAGGACCTACTGCCTTGGGCATGTCTGGGCACATAACGGGTATGTTTACACAGTGTGGTGCAGTACTGTGCAGAGATACCTGACAAGTATTTTTACTACAGGCTTGCTCAGGTATTTGAGTTTTATAGCCATGACGCTGTTGAGAACACAGCCTGGGGAAAGCTCTGCACTTACACAGCTGCATGCCTTCTGGTACCCAGATGAACCTGGCTTCTCCACTTTGAACTGGACTGTGGACGTTAACAGCAGTGATCACGAGTTCCTCCTCTTAGGGTCTTGTAGTTTAAATAGAAAAGATGGAAAGTATTCCACATGAAACGTTATTCCAAAGCAGATAAATGGCGAAGCAAGAATACTGGTCTACACTGCTGCAACTTACTTGTGCTAAAATACTTTACATAGTATTCGGTTCTGTGCTTGGGAACTTTTCATCCTGTTGCATAGAAACCTGTTCATAAAGGAGTTATGATGTTACTATATAAGCATTAGCACAATTAATCTGTTAGATGTTTGACTAAACAGTCAACAGTTGGAGTTAAATTGCTGTTCTGCTAAAATGAATGCATTTTTTCCTGGCTTACTTGAAAGCACACGACGCAGGGCCGCTAGTCACCCTACAGTGAAATTCCTCTCAGTTTCATCTCTCTGTTTTGGGGGCTTCTTATCCTAATTCCAGATTTCTATATGCCTTCAAAATACATGTAGAGCTAAATACAGAACAGGGTCATGATCAGGCTTGGCTCGTCTTTAACAACGTTTTCAAAAAGTTTTGGCAGAAGGCTGGAATGGTCAGATGTAGCTTGATAATTCTGCTTTTCCTCTGAGATGAATGAAGATAGCTGTTAAAAAATCTGACGCAATCTAATCTTTTGATGTCCCTTAACTCCAAAGAAAATGGATTCTTTCTGGAGGGAAGTCCAAAGAAACTCCAGAAAGAATTTGGAAGAGCTTTGGAAATGATAACCAGCTGGTTGTGAAGCAGCAGGCTGCTACTACAGAAAGTCCTGCAAAGCTAATAATAGCCTGGAAAGAATGGCCAGCGAAATTATGCTTTCAGCATATCTGTCTGAGTATATCCACTTCATCCGATACCTAAGTGGTTCAGCTCAGAGACCACCTGTGTAAATCATCCTTTTCAAGAATGTGAGGTATAGAGGCATACCATGTAACATGCGTTCTTCACACTAAATAATCCTAACTACCGTATCTTTAGTTGACTGGCTTCTGACACATAACATGTAAGACCATATTATTCTCATTTAAAAAAGAACGCTGTATATCCACACAGAAAATTACTTCTCTCTTTTCTCTAAAAGATGGAAAGCTATATGGCTTATAAAATGTCAATTTGATTGAGTATACTTATAAAATTATATGCTTTACTTTGAATGTCTACTCTGGTGGTACTTGGGCCCAGACAGGACACAGACATATGGGAAGAGTTATTTAACACCTCAAAGCTTTACATCGATACTGAATAATTCACTCTTTGATGTATTACCCATGTGAAATAGGTTACTGCTAAATGTTATTCCATAGACTGGCTCTTCCAGCCTCAGAGAGACTTGAGGGTATGTGTACACTATGTAACACTAACACCATGGAGACAGAGAGACCTGTCCTGAATTACGTCAGAAGTCTGTAGGAATATTGACAAATAGAATCATAGAATCATAGAATCATTAAGGTTGGAAGAGACCTCTAAGATCATCGAGTCCAACCGTCAACCCAACACCACCATGCCCACTAAACCATGTCCCTAAGCGCCTCATCTACCCGTCTTTTAAATACCTCCAGGGATGGTGACTCCACCACTTCCCTGGGCAGCCTGTTCCAATGTTTAACCACTCTTTCAGTAAAGAAATTTTTCCTTACATCCAATCTAAACCTCCCCTGGCGCAACTTGAGGCCATTTCCTCTCGTCCTTTCGCCAGTTACTTGGGAGAAGAGACCGACCCCCACCTCACTACAACCTCCTTTCAGGTAGTTGTAGAGAGCAATGAGGTCTCCCCTCAGCCTCCTTTTCTCCAGGCTAAAAGGTGGAAGTCCGGAAGGGTGGAACTGCATCCATTTTTAATTAGTCCTACTTGGCATAAAACTAGCTTAGTTTCTTTGCATGATGCTCAGCTGTATCGCGTAGCCCAATATACCTGTCATATCCATGCTTGTTACTTTGCTCCAGTGGTAGCAGCACTGTACCAGCTACTAGGAAGGAAATTAACTCTTATCGCTGCCGAAACCAGGACAGTAACCCAATAAATACAAAGGAAAACCCAGGTAATAAATACAAATGGAGCTGGCTTTACCGTGCATCTTTATAATGCATTGTGTCACTTAATTTCTCTGGTTGCACTGACACCTCCCGTTCTGTGCTGAAATGCACGGGAGTGCCTGGCTTGTCACTCTGCTGAAGGGGTGTGTTTGTCAGGTAACACAAGTAGTGGAAGGCTAATCTGGGAAGCTCAGGGCATGTTTTTCCTCACAGACCGGCCAGTCAGAGGTATGCAGGTATTCTTTTGGACTGGATACATCACCCCTAATATGTATTTTGGGCTGTCCTCTAAAGAGGATGCCTCAGTTTAGGAACTAGTGATATCAGGTGATGAATTAACAGAAATGAGCCGCTCTTGCCAGATCCTACCCAGGGTCCCATCCCACTTCCATCCCCAGACAACAGGAGGGGATGAGAGAACATTTTACAACTATGCAACCGTCACAACGTTATGTTATACAAGCGCTTTGAATGATAGGCAATGAGCTTATAAACAGGGGGCCAGAAGTCTTGGCTTCAACATCTCAGCTCTTCTACTATATAAACAGTGCCACAAGTCATGCTCCAGGTAAGAAATCCAAAATATTCTGTTCATTGCTGGAATATAAATTGGAAGAGCTGCTAGGTCAAGTGCTTGAAAACTAAGCGGGTATTTTGATAAGTTTAAGCCATGAGGAGAAAAGGTTTCCTGATGTGACCGCTCAACACTGAGAAAATGTGAGCAGACTACCATGGATTGTAAAATGCTTTGAAATAAGCAACTGAATAATAAGTGGGTAAGGAACTAAAGAGACGAAAGAGAAGAAAAAATGAGAATGAACAACTGAATAATAAGTGAGTAAGGAATACAAGAGACCTAAGGAAAAAAAAAATGAACACAAGCAGAAGAGAAGAATTTGTGAACTAGAGAGCACAGGAAGAGGAGTGAGAATTGGCTTCTCACAGAGTTAGAGTCCACCAGACGGAAAAAAGAGTTCTGCAATAATTTCAAACCAAAGTACCTAGAATTTGATATCTAAACCTAAATGTCAACACTAAAAATCAGTGGTCTGATTTCAAAAGCAGTACAGGGCTTACTGGTCTGAGCTGATGCAGCACTGCAGACACCCACCCACGTAGTCTCAGAGGCTGTAAATTGGGATGGGATAGTCGCGCTGCTTTTTGCAATGCTTAAATCCACTGCTTTATTCATCCAATTGGAAACAACTGGTCTTCTGTTGCAGTACAGTAGCAGTCATCGTAAAAATCCTGTAACCTGTCCCACTGATTTTATATGTAATTAAGATCCAGGTTTTAGAAATATTAATGGTTTGATATATTTATTTGTTCATAGTTTACTGGTTTCCTCTGTAACTGAGTTACAATTTTGTTTTCTGTTAATCAGAGGAAAGAAGGTGGCAAATCTAAAATCTTTTTTGTCGTACAAAGAGACAGTGAATGTTTGAGGTGGGGCAAACATAATGCTGGTGTTAATACATTGCTTGTACTTCTCCAGAACTCTGGAATTCCCACTTCTGGATTTTGCTGTCCTTTCCAAATGGCTTCCAGGTTTGCCTTGCATCAGGCAATATTGTGTCATAACCAACACACTGTCACTCTTTAAACATGTGACAAGCTTTGAGGTCTTCAGCCAATTATTTGACGTTTCTCATGCTTTAAATCTGATCAGTGAAAATCATCTTTCTTGTGTATAAGACACAGAGATGTGCTAGACTTCCATGAGAACAGAAACGCGTTTCAGATGTGTTGCGGCCAGACTCCGCAGGAGCTCAGAACAACATCCACTGTTCCCAGGCCATGTGGCATCTTACCTCTTGCACATGGCATAGAATCAGCTGGTGTTAGCTTCATACCTGATGTGCGTGTGTGTATGTAGAGAGACAGATGTATATATACACAGTTGTACAACTAGTAGTTCCGGGTGATTCTGGCAAATAAATAGGTCCATATGTTTGAAAGGAAATAAAAGTATGTAACGCAATTTGACCATTCAAGTGAAAGCTGACCACTTGGAACATGAACACAAAGACTGCTTAGTTAACTTTAAAAGGCCTCCTGCTTCCAAATATTTTATCCTTTCTTTTGAAAGGATATAATTGTACAATGTGATATCTGTAAATATAAGGTAGATTTTTTTAGAGATATTAAATACCCATGACATCCATCACTATTGATTTAGAATAGTTAAAAATAACCAGTTTAAAGATCACTAATCTTGCTTTCCAGAATAGTAAAAGAAAGTGCTTTTACATATGCATATTGTATAAAGTTGCCAATCTTACTAGGGGAATTAAAACACAGAGGGAAATATAGTTAGTCACTGTACGAATGCTCCAGCAGGAAGAAGACAGAATTGTTTTAAGAAACTTTTGTTCACTTCTTCAGTCAGAAATATAAGACAAAATATTTATTGAGGTTTCACCAAACTGAACTTAGGTTTGCCACATGTTTATTCTCTATATTTACAAATATGCCAGCAGAAGTATAAGACAGATATAAGTGGCAGGAAGCCAGACAGGAATGAAGCTGCAAAAAGTTCTAGGAAGAAGCACTAGGATTCAGCAGCGGTAACGATAGCACTATTTGCCTTGTTCCGCTAGGATCCTTAATCAAAACAAAACACTTTTTTCCCCTTGATTCTTCATTGTTATTGTGTGCACACATACATATGCAACAGTTAAGTAGTGCAAAGGTAGCGCAGAGCCCGTTTCCTCCCAGTCTAATCTTTAATTGTGAGTAATGAAGAATATAAAATAACGTGCATGTAAAAGTAGGAAACATCTTTGTATATTTCAATTCCCATGGAAAGCAAAATCAAAGCTGTATGTATGTGCTTTACAGCATATCTTCAATGTCTTCTCTTTCTTTGAGAAGCAGCCTCTCTGTAGCAAAGGGGTTTTTACCAGCTTGGAATGTAGTCTGGCAACAAAAGCTTGAAAGAAACACTTCTGGACTTCAGTAAAGCTTTTGATATGCTGTCACCTGGGAAATCAGGTAGATGGAATAAAATGAGGACCAGGAGGAGAAATATAATGTGACTGAAGGGCTGCTTGGAGAGCAGATGATGAGGTACATGGAGGGGAGCTTACCAAGCTGGAGAAGTTCCTTAAAGATCTGTGTTGGCGTGGTCCAAAGAAGTACTAAAATAGTATGGTGATGAAATTGCCTGGGGAAAAAAGCAAGCTGGAAGGCATTATTAGCATATTACACGTGAAAAATGAAATTATTTTGTTTAGTGAAATTATAGAAAGAAAAGTAAGTTTAATAACACTAGTTATTAATGCACATTCAAGGTTTAATCACGCGCTCTTCAACTGTGTGACAAACAGTTCTAAAAACTGGAGGTTCTCATCGTTTGATGGTGAGTGGATTATCTGAATGTATATTTATGCATCCCAGATGACTGGGAGCCATGAGTGTGCCAAGAGCACGAACAAACCCACTGTGACCTTATTGTGTGTCAGGTGATCTGTTTTGAGTTAGGTGTACGGAACTGAAACTATCACTGTTCAGAGCACTGTTAAGTTCTTACCTGAAATGCTGTCTATAATTCTGGGAAAGTGAATTCAGACTAGAGTGGAGAGGAGCTGTGGTATCTAACAGTGCTTGCAGAAATACTAGCAGCTAACGTGGAGTGGTAGCTCCATAAAGAGCTGATGCCCACAGAGCACAGCAGAGCTCTGCAACCTCACCAGCTCAGTCCTGGAAGCTGTACAGTGCCCTAACACGGCACTGCGCCTGTCCTAATTAGCTCAGGCTCTCTGCAGGTGAATTAACTTGCAGAAATTCAGAAGAACTATTGAAGTTAAGGGTCAGTGTTGGTACACGAACAAATAAGCATTAAGCTGGAGGTAAATAATTTTAGGCTGGAAATGAGAAGACTGTTTCTGGCCACAAGAAATGACATCTGAAGTTCTGAGGAACAATCTCACCACCAGGCGCTGAGAGGTTGAACACTGTATGCTGTCTAAAGATGGATTTGATATATTTAAGGAAAAGACTACATTTAATATTATCAGCAGTGTAGGGGATTGAATCAAAGGCTGCAGGCAGTTTCCCAGTCATCTTGTAGTGAAGCTTATTTGTTATTTCCTAGGTGCTGATGTTATGCTTCCACTTTTTTTTCGCTCAACCCGACAGAGTTGTTTATAATTTTTGATTAAACTAGCACCAAATTTTCTTTCTTTCTCTGCCCGCCGTAGCATCCACTCAACGGGACTATCAACACAGGTTGCCTAAGTAGATACAGCATAATACTCCTGTCTTCTTGCACATCTCCCTGGTATCTGCTTTCAATGTAATGATAAAGCGAAGCCTGGTCTTTTCTACTGCTTTTCCCTGGGCAACAAGGAAATGCTTTTTTTCTACTGATGAAAAAAATTTACTCTTAATGTAATTTTTGTACATAAAACTAGGACCAGGCTGCATGGAAGGCCTCACACTCCAGTGTTTCTAGCTGAGTGTTAGTTCTCATGTAATATTTGACAGTATGAAATACTCAAATCCAGTCATAGGATATGCTTCCGACCAGGTTAAACAGATGTCAATGTAACGCTCTAGCTTACTCTTTAAATTGTAGAGGAAAGTCAAGATGTTGTTAAGTAATACGTTAACTAGCTGGATTTATTTCAAAATTAGCTTCTGATAGATTCTTGTGATGAGGTTGAATGTTCTGCTGTGCAGGTGACCCAAGGATTTCCCACTTTATTTGCTGTAGAAGGGGTTCTCTTACCCCAAAACCCAGCCCATTCCCTGTACTGTCTGGAATGGTTTTTGCAATTCTAGTGTCTGTACAGAGGGATCAGCAAGCGAACGTCGTGTCCTGTCAGATGCCATCTCTGCTCTGCTACTCCTCAAAGACATTCAGCTCAGGTCAATGTTTTACCTAAAGCAGGTTAAATAAAAACAGCTATTTTATGTTGTATTAATATTAACGATTGGCTTGGTGTTGCATTAAGCAGTGAACTCCTTGGGCAACAAATCTTTGTTTCAGTTGCTTTCTGTTGTAGTTTTGTTTAACATTGCTTATCCGCTGGTGCAGTGCTCTCTCACCTTTCAGGATTGAATCTGTTGTGCCTATTAAACATCCCTTGATACAGTTTTGTGCGTCGTAAAGGCCCTTGAAACTGAATTTGATGTACTTGGGAATAATCTCGATTCTTTCAACCCCCTTGTGTGCAATTTGAGGAAACAATGGTATCTGTTAAAAATTTAGAGGAGAAAAGCAGTGGATTTACAATCCCTGGGAGAAGGTTGTAAACTCTTACTGGGGTGCTTATAAAAGGACATTATCACATTTGAAAAGCAGAGGCAGTGGAAAACAACCTTCAGAGCTGTAACCTTCAGGGCTGCTTTTTCTCCTTCAGGAAACCAGTTTTTTGTAACCTGTATTTTTTTATGCAAGAAACTTTTTTTTCTTTCTTTTTTTCACTTTGTTAAATTCTCATGTCAGGTGTGGTGGTGGTGGTGTAGAGCAGACACTAATAGCTTTGCAAATAGTAATCCTAACCCTGCACTGATTGGCATCCAGCGAGATCGTTTTTGATAGATATAGAGAGAGAACTAAAAAGACTTTTAACAGCATATGAATGCTTTGTGGTTTTAGGCTAGGACAGTTCAGTGCGTGTGAGCCTCAGCTAGGCGTGCCATGGCTGAAAGACAGCATAATTGCATTGCGCAGCCTGCTCTGAGAGAAATTAATCGTCAATCTCAAGCTAGTTGTTTGCTGGTCTTGCTTCCACATTACAAAAAGTGAAATCGTCATACTTCCCACTTTTTTTGGTGACATTAGAAGAAGAACTAAACAGGAATGAGACATGAAGACTGAGCTATCCAGTGATATGGCTTGTTCAAGCTGTGAGTGCTGGTAATGAGGCCCAAATCAGGTAGGAGAAGAGGGGTACTTCTAGTATATCCCTGCTCTAGCAAGCAAGGATATACTATCTATACTATATAGAGGGAACTGCTAATAATAGTAATATTCACACAAAATAGCTTCATATGAAGGAAAGAAACACCAGAGTCATCTGTGTACCTACCTGTTTCTGCATATTAGTAGCCATTACTCTTCCTTTTATCCGGGCACCTTAAGCACCCACTTTTAAGCGTTCATCTCATCACTGTTATGAAGTATTTCATGTTTTGTTCCCAAAAGATATCAGAAAGATATCTGACGGATTATCTTTGAAGATCACGCTGAGGATAGTCAGGTGTAATTGCAATTCCTCCCTGTTACGATGTTAAGAAAGAGAGGAAAATAGTTGTAGCCTCAAAACCGTTAGCAACTTGTATAGCTGCCTGTGGTTCCAGCTTGGAAATCAAAAAGCACCCTATGAAAAACTAAATAAATCCCTTAACTATGCTATAAAATGGTTGTAAATAACCTCAAACGTGTGTAGAATTATTAACTGAACAATAAAGAATACAAACATTTGCCGGTAAAAAGTTAAGCTTCATTTTGCTCACAGCTATACAGACAAATAGTAAAGGGTGTCTGCCCAGATAGCTCACTATCTGCATGATATGCCACCATTAAATTATTTGATCAAATCAGTTGACATGATAACATAAAGGATTCTCATTAACACCTGTCTATCATATTTAGGAAGAATCCTGAGATTTGAAAATTTTATGCATGAGCTAGAAAAAGATTGTACTCAGACCAGTAATTAAAATACCTCTTCAGTTCTAATGGTCTAATATTGAAATTCCAGCTGTGCAAAAGGCTTATATCACTTTGTATCTCTGGCTTGAAAGAGCTGAAAATTTTTTATGTTCAAAAAATAATAGGCTTTCCCTGAGGAAGCCATTAGATAGCTTTCTTCTGTATGGTTTTTCCCTAGTGCTTCGGTTCTTTATAATCTTCAATTCTGTAAAAGTTAATATTGTCTATTAGTTTAATTTGCACCAGATAAATGGTGATTCTTTTATAAACCACTTAAAGCAAAGCCATCCAAATGTAACGGAAGGTATTATACCTTGGAAATACTTGAAGTTAACAACCCATTCTTCACCTGAAATGAAATGTCCTTTATTGACACTCACTCCTGTTTATGTTTGTCAGTCAACTCTTATTACAAATATAGTCTCCTTATGAGTGAAGAAAATATAGAACCATAGAATCATAGAATCATTAAGGTTGGAAGAGACCTCCAAGATCATCCGAGTCCAACCATCAACCCAACACCACCATGCCCACTAAACCATGTCCCTAAGCGCCTCATCTACACGTCTTTTAAATACTTCCAGGGATGGGGACTCCACCACTTCCCTGGGCCTCTCGTCCTTTCACCAGTTACTTGGGAGAAGAGACCGACACCCACCTCGCTACAGCCTCCTTTCAGGTAGTTGTAGAGAGCGATGAGGTCTCCCCTCAGCCTCCTCTTCTCCAGGCTAAACAACCCCAGTTCCCTCAGCTGCTCCTCATCAGACTTGTTCTCCAGACCCCTCACCAGCCTCGTTGCCCTTCTCTGGACACGCTCCAGCACCTCAACGTCCTTCTTGTAGTGAGGGGCCCAAAACTGAACACAGTATTCGAGGTGCGGCCTCACCAGGGCTGAGTACAGGGGCACGATCACTTCCCTACTCCTGCTGGCCACACTATTTCTGATACAGGCCAGGATGCCATTGGCCTTCTTGGCCACCTGGGCACACTGCCGGCTCATGTTCAGCCGGCTGTCGACCAGCACCCCCAATATAAATACTTGAACACCAGTAAATGTCTTGTGATTAATATTGCAATAAACCTTTTGACAGAGAGGATTTACTGTGTTAGATTTATGAATTAGCAATTCTTTTTCAGAGAATTGACCCCTTTTTTACTTTGAATTGTTTGCATAAGGATTTTTTTTATTATTTGTTGTGTATCTCCACCAGCTTTTTGTTGCTTTCTGCTTCTATATGATCCCTGATCATGTCTGTGCATTTCTTTTTACTCACAAATTAAGATCTTGTGCTACATTTATGAAAATGAGACGATTGTGAAATGTCCCATAGAAATGTATTTAAGCCACTTTAGTTAATTATTTTTCTTTTAGTTTGAAAACTGAGAATTTTAGGGGAGCTTTAATAAATATAAACACATTTTGACAAAACTCTCGCACATATTGACACTTTTAAGCGATCGGCCTTCCAAAAATGGATTAACTGCTATATTAGTAGATGCTGTTGCTTGGGTGTGTGCAGGAGTGTTTCTGACAAAAGTATGACTTGGTCTCACCATTCTAAATTTTTTTTAGACACTTACAGGTACTATACTGACAAATAGAAACACATTTAGAGCAAAAAGATCCATCCTGAGGTTTGGTAGATGCAAATTTTTATGCAGCTACTGTTGCATTGCCAAACGTGTGGCACTGTGAAGAATAATATAGAGGTAACTCAGGTCAGACTCCTACTTTCTACCAAGTAAAAGTATCTATCTGGATGAAAAGCTCTCCATAAACATCAGATTTGATTTGATTTTTCACAGTGAACTAAACTGAGAACTTCCAAATTGCAAATATTATACTTCTGCAGTAAGGGGTTTTGAGGTACAATGTTCTTGTTCAGATGGAAGAGATAGCCCACTTCTAGGAAGCCATGGGCAATATTTAGGGCAGGTCAAAGGCTGTAGAAAGATAATAGTTTCTCTACTGGGGCTATAGTGGTATAGCTTAGGTCACTTTAGTTGTTGCTCTAAGGCCAGGTCTGGTCTTGCCTTTTCCTGTATGCACACAAAGCTGGCTCAGGAGAAAATGTGTCCTCTACTTTCTTCATCTGTGGCATCTTCTGTAGCAAGGAGTCTGTAATACTTTCCATAATATAATTTTTATCAACCCAGAGCTTTTCAAACTATAGGAATCTGTAGGCTGAAACCTTTAGCTTTTATGTTTATGAAAGCTACTTAAAATAAAATATCTTTTGTAATCCTTGCGTTCTTGTCTAGTAGAAGCTGTATCTTACTTTTAGGGAAGATGCTACTGTTTTTCAGCTCAGTTTTACCAAAGATACGAGATACACATTAATTCTCTTCTCTGGATTAGCACAAGTAATTCCATACGTACTGCGTTTATGCAATAGCTGTGTAAGGCACAGTCCTTCAGAGAATACTCATCAGTGCACACTAGAAACGCCATACGGAGTAAACTGGAGTAATAACGATGAAGATGAGCTCTAGTAGGTATCATACCTATTAAATTGTATTTGACCACTAAAGGATTATCATGTAGAAAAGCTGAAAATGAAATTAATAGGCAGTATGTATTTGTCTTTTTAGACGGTAACATCGGCATTTCTGCCTGCTATTTTGCTTTTGTTGTATGATATAGGGAGACTTGTTATTAAGGGAAAATGTACTGTCGTGCATTTGAGTATCCCTCTTGAGAGAAACAGCTGAAGCTTGACATATGTATGTGTTCTTGAAACACGATCATACAAAGAAAGCATCTCTGCTGGCATACCTGCAACACTTAGAGTTGCCACAAATAACTCCAGTTTTCAGTAAACAGAATCCTCTATTCGAAGCATGTTTCATACATAAAGAAGAATCAGTTTCGTTGTAAAGATGTCTGAACGTCAACACAGATGTACTGTCAAAATGGTTACCCCAGGTAACCAGTCAATAACAACCTGAGACTTTTATTGATAGATAGATAGATAGATAGATCGATCGATAGATAGATCTTATTTTCAGTATATAAAAGAAATTGCTTTTTTTGGCAGATCTTCTCAACCAGTCCCTGCTCTCTAGCTGTATTTATTTGAGATGGACTCAAAGCAGGACATGGACCTGGACACCTGGCCTGCAGTGATGGTCAGGATCTGAATCATGTCAATGGTCTTCAGCTTAGCTATAAAGTGAACCAAGCAAAAGTCCTGGACCTGAGCTCATTATAATTTTGAGATACTTGAAATTAAAAAGGTTTATATTGTGCCTTTAACTTATGAGTCCTGATCTTTTATTTCTGTAGTGTTCTTTTAATTAAAGATCTGGATCTTTCACAAAAGTGGTATGTATCCCTTATATAGAAGCACTACTTGAGTGACTTTCTGTAATAAGACTGATCTGGAAAATATGTATCATGATCTAGTCCCCTAAACTGCAGTATTTCCCACATTTAAATGAGAGGTGACTAAACAGCTATATTTGAACAGTTGAAAACACAAGTAGATATTTCACAGCAGAAAACAATCAAAATGCCCCCGTGTGTTTTAATTTATAGCTTTTTTTAATATCAAAAGCTGAGCTAATTGTAACCAATGCTACTTTTGTTTGTGTTCCTTATATATGTGATAGCTATTGGTACCATAATTTTCTCGGGAGAAACATGACTGGAATAATGGCTCTTCATTAACGTTCTGGTGAAAGGATACGGTTTTCCTCACTACTCTCTTTAACTTATGGTTTTACACCTGTTTGAAGGTACAATCTGAGAGGACGTTTAGCAGGTGTGACCAATGCAAACACACTGGGTCCTAGATACCAAAGTGTCCCTATGCTGATAGGCCTTTCTCATCTCACTTCATTGAGGAGGTGACCCTCCTTGCATCTGAGCGCAGCTGCCATTGTTAGGGCCTTTTCTATAAAAAATTGTCTACATTGTAAAGCATAGCTTCTATATTTTTGACCTTTAATAAGTGTATTCTTCTCTATCTGTATAGACCAATAAAGGAATAAAAGCAAGCTAGAATTGGAATCTCCCTTCTCCTCGGAAAAAATAAGGTTCTAGTCACAATCTCCAAAACTGTGTTCTGTCATGGTTTAACCTCAGCCAGCAACTGAGCACCACCCAGCCGCTCGCTCACTCTCCCCCCGCCCCGGTGGGATGGGGGAGAGAATTGGAAGAGTAAAAGTGAGAAAACTCGTGGGTTGAGAGAAGGACAGTTTAATAATTGAAATAAAATAATACTAATAAAAGAATATACAAAGCAAGTGATGCACAGTGCAATTGCTCACCACCCGCTGACAGATGCCCAGCCAGTCCCCAAGCAGCGGCCCCCCCGGCCAGCTTTCCCCAGTTTATGTGCTGAGCATGATGTCACATGGTATGGAATGTCCCTTTGGCCAGTTGGGGTCAGCTGTCCTGGCTGTGCCCCCTCCCGGCTTCTTGTGCACCTCCAGCCTCCTCGCTGGCAGGGCAGTATGAGAAGCTGAAAAGTCTTTGACTTAGTGTAAGCACTGCTCAGCAACAACTAAAACATCGGTGTGTTATCAACATTATTCTCATCCTAAATCCAAACCACAGCACTGTACCAGCTACTAGGAAGGAAATTAACTCCATCCCAGCCAAAACCAGGACATGTTCTTGTTTTCATAGCCCTTAGAAAATATAGGATATGTCTTCCTTACCACTGGATTCCTTGATATACCTCACATATACCTTCCTATACCTTATGGCATACCTTGATGCCCCTGGGATATTCCGGTTCAGACTGAACTTTAGTCCTTTCAGCTGTCCAGAGTCATTGTCTTTTCTACCACCTTGTCTTTAGTCTCTTCCAGTGTGAAGCGTCAACCGTTCTGACTTGTGGTTGGTTATTCTAAATGCTTTTTCTTCTTTTATTCAGTTATTTTCATCACCACTGTATCATGTCCCTCTAGGGAACACCACATGCTTTGCATGTGAATTAGACTATTCTGTTCTGTATGAATTTTTGTAATGTGTTTACTACCTCAGGATCTGAGCGCTTCCCAGTAGTACATTAAGTAACCAAATCTGTCACAGGTTATGTGCTCCCTTATCCTCTCCTTAGACTTGCAGTGGAATATTTTCCTTTGGTGTGGTTTTCTGTTGTTATTTTTCAAATGTGAGACCTATTTATTTGTGCTACAGAGAGAGATATGAAAGAATTGTGTTTTGCACTTGCAGCAGAAGTGTTGAATTCTTGGTTCCCAGGGATATTCAACCCAAAGTCAATTCCCAAATAAATAGGAGTTGCCTACCTTCACAAAGGCAGAGCTGTGACTTTTTTTTAGTAAAAATCTAATAATTATTACTACTGCTGATATAGAAATATATCTTTTGGCTACTCAGAGAGTGCTTTTAACCATGAAATTCACAGTATTTTACTGATGAATCTTAAGGAAAATAAAAATTCTAACTTGCTATGTAGCAATGTGTCTAAAAATGTTTCCTGGAGCGTCAAATGTAATTTTTGTTATAGATAATGTAGCCAACAATATTGTTCAGAAAGAGGGATGAGTTTTGTTCCTTAATAGATATTTCTCTTTTCTTGGCTTCTCTAATAAATTTAGTAGTGGTTACCTTTTATAAATGCAATTATATATGCAGGTTACAGCTTATTTGCTTTTGTGTTATCTTCAGATGTACCGTATTGGCTTCATCACTGTCATATACTTGTGTGTAGTGGTATTGTCGAATGTGACATACTTGAAATGTGAAATACCTATAATGAAAATACAGATGAATACTAGAAACTAAAATAAATATTTTTTTATGAACAGGATGCATTATTTGTTTTACAGATTTTTCAGGTAAAATATTACGGGGGAACTAATCCGTTCATAGCTCTCAGAGAATTGAGTCAGAACTGGGTTTACATTTGTTATCTAATAAGGACTGTTGATGGTATCGTCTCTCTCCATCCCCTGAATAGTGAACACCGAGGCTCTTCCTGCTCTGAAAGACTTATTACTGTTAGATTGGCTGCTAAACCAAGCTAATACAGGTCACAAAGTGTGGTAAATTGGCAGCTGCTCTAACTGATGAAAAAAATAATTGCAGTGTGAGGCAGGAGAAGTTCTAAAGTAATTTTTCCTTAGGAGAAAATAGGTATTATCAAATACAGAGAAAGCTATGTTAAAGTAACCTTGAATTTTTGCCTTGAAGCCAGAAACGGCTGGAATTTTCGGTCATGGTAATGGCTCCATCTGAGCGGCTGCATAATGAAACTCCAACATCTAAAAAAGTTTTCCGCGTATCCCCCACCCAATTCAAAGGTGTTACTTTTCCAGGAAGGAAGCCTGTATAGCTAGGGCTTTCTTTCGCACCCTTCAGAACGGTGTCCTTGAGACCTTTTTAATGTTCTGATGTGGGCCAGACTGGTAAGGCTGTGTACCTGAAACTGGCACATAACGTCTAACTTTAGGAACTCAAAATCAGGTCATTGTAATTTCAGAAGAGCTAACATTGAGATCTCAGCATTAATTATGAGCATAGTCAGCAAATTAAAAAAATCAGGTCATTTTGAATATTTTTTCTCAAATTCTCATGTGTAGTCAAGAAAATATGTCAGTTGCTAATTGGACAAAATATACAAGCGATGGTAAGAAATATGAGGAGGTAGTGAATTAACCCTTGCTGCTTTATGTCATGAAGATCAGAGGCTGTTGGTGGGAAAGTAAATGTGAATAAGGTCAGAAAGGATTGAACAAACATATCGCCAAAAGGTGGAAGACCTAATATACTCTGAGGAGGAAACTTCCTTGGTTTCTTTCATCTCTGTGACTTTTGGTGACCCAATATGAATTGTAAATGAGCAGACGATTGCTAGGCAGCAAAATCTTACTGCATGTTCTTCACCCATTCTAGCAACAATGCCTTTTAAAATGCCTGCGGACCGTTTTAACACAAACTTCAGTATAATTTCCTTTCTACGAGACACACCATTTTGCTCTAGCAGAAGGAATACTTTCAAAAACTGAGGTAAATATCTGATGCAGCTTAAGGATACACCCTGAAGCAGAACATAATATTTGCATAAGAAATGACTGACTTATCACATAAATTTTCCTGTGTAATTTGCTAGCTTGCCTCCAAGGGGTATGTAAACCTGAAAGAGAGAGAAGTCAAATGTAAAAGAGGTATTTCTGCTTCAAAAGAGCAGCCTTATCTGAGGGGTTAGTAAGTTGTATCCTGATAGGAAGGGGTTTGTCTCTCTGGGATACATGGAAAATTTTGTAGGCAACTTGTGCATCTTGCTGGTTGATATATTGAAGATGTATTCCCCGTATGTTATGATGCACAAGTATGGTATCTTTATATGTCCTTATGCTTCTTAGAAACTGAATTGCAATGTCAAGGATATTGAAGATGACAAAAGTATTTCTATATAGCTGAATTGCTAGGAACTGGTAATGGTTTATCAGAATATTGTATCCCATTTTAATGTAGTGTAACAAAGAAGCTATTTTTAAAAGGAGGACAAACTGATATACGTGAGGTAAAAACGTGGATTAACTACACACAGTCATCCAAATCATTCAAGGCACATACAGTAAAAGATTGAAGAAAAATGGTGACTGGCTGATGTTGAGCATGCACGTAAATAGATTACTTGGAGCTGAAAATACAACTCTAAATTAATAGCAGCAATGAAAGAAAAGTGTAAAAGGGATGGGCTGGTAGAGAGTGATACCAAACATCACTGCTTTAAATATTTATTTTTATAAACGCTGTTGGTTGCTGGCTAGGAAAATTGGAAAGTATCTTTCCACTCAGTATATTTTATTAATCACACAGGTTTTTTGAGAGGATCGTAGTTGTGTGCCATTGGTGAATTTTGAACGTGATGCCTCTCCTGCTTTTGATAATCAGGGGTTCTTGTGTGTGTAAGCCAATGTCCATTTGAAATCGGTAAAAAAGGACATTAAGTTCAATGGGCAGCAGATCAGACTCTTACTCATTTACCATCAGAGATGTTTTTATCATTGATTCTCATCTGCTTCTCTCAGTCAATAGACTACACACAGCACTATCTGAAATATCCCGTTTTGCTGAGGTCAAGTGTCTTCCGCATGTCATGAAGTTCATGACATGAATGGCTCAGAGGTGCTTTCTGGAGAAAGGCAGTGATCATCTGGGATGTAATTTAAGGGACCTTGAGGTTACAAAACACAAAGAAGGGTTTCTTTAGGAATTAATTTTTAAATTGATGCTTATTAAACTCCGTGAAGCAAACCCAGGCTGCATCACTGACCCATTTGCCCGTGCAGTGTGCGTATTTCTTCCCATTTGTCCAAACCATTGAAAGCCAGAAAGATGCTGTTTCTGTAGGATTGCCTGTAGTCATACGCTGGAGAAAACTTACGCAACTGTCAGCATCTGTCCTGTGGTTATAATCTATTTGTAAGATGCAGACTGTGTTTTCTACTTATTTGGTGTTTGTGCAGAACTCAATGCATGAACGTTCAGACTCCGTGAATCACTCAACATGCTCCCAGTGGCCTCAGCGGAGCCGGTGGGTTTACCCCAACAACACAGAAGGGAAAATGTAGCTCTTGAAGTATCTTCAAAATGGTATTGTCTTTGTGACTTTAATTAAAGTCTGGGTTTGTACAGTTGTTGGGCTCAAACCACAGTGCTCAATAAAGAGAGGTTCTGTTGAATAACTGGAAAGAGTCTTTCTGGCCAGGCTTTTGAGAGCCGTGCCGTGTTGGTCTCTGCTGGAAGCCATATTTTGCATATCTTACAGTAGCAGCATTTTCTGTCAATGCCAGAACCGTTGTACTCAGTCATCGTTCATGGAAATGAAAAATCTTTGTAACGCCAAGTGGTAGAAAGACAATGACACCAGACTCTTTGCAATGCATGACACACGCATATCCTAAGCATATGGAAATATCTGTGACTGCAGATGGCCACCTCCAGCTCCTTTTAAAGTAAGCATTTGAACATTTGCACGTCAGAATGTGTTTCACTAGACTGTAATGCTGTAAGATGGTACCATATAATATTCTTTCTGCCATTAGGTTGGCCATGAAATCTCAGTGCTACCAACATATTATGAGATGAAATGACCCACCAAAGGACTAAGAACAGACTCCACCTTATTAAATGAGCAATAAAATTGAGCAATATCATTACCAAAATAAGTGTGAGGGAATCGGGTGAAGGTTAAGAAATACTGCACTAATTTAGCAGTCACAATTACATTGTCACAAATTCAGCTTTTGGAGATGTTTAATGTGTTTATTTCAACAGTGAAGTGTTGCAGATGGCAGTTAACATGTCAGTCTTGTTCTTGTGATTAAGATAATAATTGCAGTGTTGTCCTGTGATAATACTGCAAAATCTGAAGCAGTAGTATTATTCATATTAAGGCTGAGAACATAGTTTGGATGCGGCTGAAACCGGCTCAGTCTGAAACAGAAGCTTTGTTGTTCCAGGCAGAAAATACAAACAGAGATTACAAAGTCGGAGTTGCAAAGATCACACTGGTGCCACCGCCATATATACTTTATAGTATCAAAGCAGAACTCACATCTGGCTGCCATGCCAAAGGTTGCTTTGCTTTGCTTCCTTTCAGAAGCTACTTTCTTTTTCCTTTGCTGCGTGAGATGCTGGCATTGCTCATCTGGGAGACGGATCTAATAGCTTTATAGAGTACAGTGTTTTCATGCATTAGGACAGTCCTCTGCCTGTTGTGAACAGACTGTCTGCTTTACAATGTTTGGGCAATGTAAAGAAACCAGATCATCACCATCAAAAAAACCTCTGGCTTCCTGAATGTCTGCCTGCACATTTCTCCCCCAGTAGTTTTTCCTCGGGAATTCAGTCTGTACTGCCAACTGGTAACACAAAGCCAGATTTTGAAAAGTATTCTGTTGGCTAACATGCAGATGGATAGCCAGAGGGGCCTCTGAGTATGCCTGGGCACAAACTCCCGTGGAAGCTTTGTCAGAAATAAGCTTTCGATTGTGATCTATCAAGAATTCCTTCAAAATAAGAAATAAAGCCAGAGAGGGGCCTTAAATAATGGCACAAAGAAAAAAAGATCAGCTGGTTTTCTCACAGTACAGTGCTGTGAGCCAAGCCGTCATTGGCACGGCTATAGGCTGTCTCCATCGGCTGCTTTATCCTGGAAGAATGCTTTAATATCGACTGTTCATCTTTTCAACATCTGCTTCTTTCAGTCTTGTCTCATCATCTCTTTTTTGCTCTCATCATTTCACCATGAAAGGATTATTGTAGGTGAAAATTTTTTAAACACATCCCGTTCAGATTC
This sequence comes from Pygoscelis adeliae, assembly GCF_000699105.1. Classification (NCBI taxonomy): domain Eukaryota; kingdom Metazoa; phylum Chordata; class Aves; order Sphenisciformes; family Spheniscidae; genus Pygoscelis; species Pygoscelis adeliae. Next base: position 514,298 of record NW_008824053.1, read on the forward strand.
AGTTGAAACTCACCATTTCAGAAGCCTTTAAGCCTTTACTTAAAGCCTTTAAATTATTATCAGCTCTATACCGATCTCTGCTAGAGACCAGGTATATGATAAAAACTATGCACTAGGGGAAAAATTCGTAATGCCGCAGTGAAGCCAGCAGGGATGGTGCAGATCATAAACCTGTTTCCGTCTGTAAGCGTAGTGATTGAACTGCCAATCCCTTCCATTCAAGGTGGCTGAAATCGGAGGACATTTTTTTTTCTCTCTCTCTCAGAATTATGCTGAGCACCGAGATGTCGCACTGACTTTACCTGGAGCTATGGTACTCGGCAACCTTGGCAATCCACTCCCTGCAATTCACTGTAAAGAGCCCTTCAGGGAGAATCATTCTGAGTTCAGATGTGTTACCTGGGCCAGTAAAGACTTGTTCACATTGATGAAGTACCCTGAAGAGAGACGAGCATTGGCTCACAGACACTCAGCATTCAAATGTTCATCTAAAACTACTCAAAATTTCCAGGTGTGGAAACCAGCCTGGAGATGTTACAAGGTCACTTTGCGTGTCTGTGATCTCCTGTGGATACAAGAAGTTCCTCCTAGGGATATTTCAGTATTTCTATGACAAATAGAGAAGCACTGATAGTAAGCAAACTAAAACTATAGCCATCTTTCCTCTTTTGTATTTCAATATCAGATGCATACGAGTTTGGCAGAGATTTCCAGACTTCAGCTAGTAGGTGTCCAGATTATTTCAAAACAAAACAAAAAAACCTCTTGGACGTTATTATACGGGTTTTCTACCTTTAGGGATTAAATGATTTATGGCAAACAGTTGCTGTGGGTATTTGATACGCAATGTTTGACACCAGAATTGAATTCTGATTGCAACTCTTTGCCTAAATGAAATAGTATTTATTTTATTCTGCCTTGTTTTGCTTCCTGGCTGGGTTTACCCTGATTTTGCTAGTTGGGCTGAAAAAGCACGGAAATTAGTGAGCCCTTTTTTCCATCATGGAGAGGTGGCAGGAAAAAAAGATTAAATTTTTTTTTAAATGTAAATTTTCTACTTTGTAGTCCTCAAAGTCTGTGCTGTCGAAAACACTGGTCAAAGTAGATCAGTGAGATTCTGCAGGAAGACTTAATGGTTTTGTGCAAAGCTAAATTTTATCCCTTTCATCTACAAAGAGAAGTGTTCTTCCTAAGGTGTACGTTTTCATCTCTGCCAGAGCTGCAAAAAAGAGTGTGGGTAGCGCACTCTATCTGTCCATGTACCATCATGCTTCATATTTCCTGAATTTATTCATCTGCGTTTTTCTTCTGGTTTACAACTTGGTTCCAAATTTTTGTGACACTTTGAGGAAATCTGGAAATAAGCTTTTTTTCAGTCCAATTAATAATCTGTCCAGATTATTCAAATGCCTTATGCACACCCTTGCACATCTTTTTAATAAATATTTTTCTGCAGTAAAATGTTTGTATCTTTCCCCAGTCAAGGAAAAATGTCTATCCAAGATCTTTTCTTTCAGTAGTTGTTTTCTTCTGGAGACGTGTTTATTTGAATGGACTTGCATTTTTTCAATACATATCAATATTCTCCACAGATTGTTAACAGTGGATCCTTTCCTAGGTAGATACACACTAGACAGACACTAATTCACTGATGCTCATTAGTGCAGAAGTGTGCTTCTCTCTACTAAAGATTAAACCAGAAAAACTTTCTTGCTTAGCCTCACTGGAAGATCAAGTTGATTAATCAAAATGTGCTGAACAGAACATCTGCCCTTAACAACTGGGCTGCAAAGGGATGCCATCTTCACGCAGAGAGTACAGCTGGGTGTGCTAATGCCATCTACTCCACTGGCCAATAACCTTTTTTGTAATCTAACCATTTTTCTTGGATTATGTGTAACCACGTTATGGTCACTATTCTGCCTGCACAGGTTAAGAGGTCCTTGTTATGCCTGAAATCTGTTAAAAACCATCTGCTTTTCTCCTACTAACCTGCGCTTTCCACATAGGTGAAGCCGCTGATAAACCGGTGTATTATCCTGAAAGTACGTGCTTTTCTGATCGAGATCTCTTAGAAAAGTGCAGAATTATAGAAAGCTAACAGTGGAAGAAAACTCCAGAGCAAGGCTCCCTTTCACATGTTCTAAACTGATTTTTGCTTCTTTCGCAGTAGCCTTATGGTTTTGGTTCACGATTGTCCTGTGGTCCACTACAGATAAACCAGGTAATTGTTATTGTCTACCTCAGGATCTAGGAAGGTCCACTGCAGCTAAAGGTGGCAGGAAGAGTTCCTGTAGCTGTATGTAATATAATAAGAGAACAGGAGTGTCTGGGACACCTGCGGAGCTATCTGGAATATAGAGTAGTCAGCTCAACCCCCCTATAAACCAGAGAGCATTTCTAAGTTCAGTCCTCTCACATGGGGAAAGATAGTAATGACTCATATCCACTATCTAATTATCAACAAACAAAACTACAATTTGTGTAAAGGCAGGCCCTTCTAACAAGCTTCAAAAAAGACTTTTACCCCACCTTTAGCATGAATTTTGGTTATGTCATTCCAGCCCACCTATTTCTGTTATTCTTTTGGTATTCACACACACTCTGGCAATGATAGCAGTGTGGAAGTGTTATGTCACGAACATTAAAAAAGCATTTTCTACTAGAAATTACATCCTGTCCACAGCTGGCAAAACGGTATATTGATTCTTATGTGGGCATCAAAGGTATCTAATTATATGAACAAAAAACCCTTTATGAAGAGTTGCCACAGATATTTGCTGATGATATAAGGAAAAAAAGCTTGCTAATAATCATGGTAGCCTAACGTGAGAAAAATATTTTTCTTCCCATTTATTGTGTATCCAAGCATCTGATTCTCAGACCATTTAAAAAGTAATGGAGTCGTGCCACATGCCTGGTATTCAAAATTTTGCTCAGCGCAAGTAAAATAAGTCCATTGCCTGAAGCTCATGTAAGGTGCATCTGAAGTTATGCCAACTGGGAGGTACAGTTCTAAAATGGCACCTTTCAAATAGACAGAAGACAAATACTCCAAAGAAATCAGAACCATTTTCTCTGAAAACCTCATTTTTTTTCAATACTTCAGTGCACAATAGTGAACAAATAAATATACCAAGGAGGACCAGAAGAAGCTGTTCTTCACAACAAGGAAAACTAACCACAGTGCAAAAGAGTTTTGGATTGACAAGTTGAATGTTGTTATGTTATCGATTGATTTAGCACAGATGCATAGAACAGATTCCAGTAATGTAATGAAATGAATGCAGTTTTACCCAACTTGCGTCACTTTTTGCCTCTTTCCTTTTGACCTAAGACTGAGGTGGAGAGCTTTAATTAAAATGGTTTATTATAAGTGAGTCCAAGTACAGGGACAGAAAGATTAGGAAGCAGCAGGCAAGCGAGGAAGAGCATAATAACCAGAGAGACACTCAGGTTTTTGAGAGAAGAAAGTACTGTGGCTACTGCTGAGTTTTCCTGTAGCAGCTTTCCACTGAATAAATAAAGGGAGGTACGTTATAAAAGGCTACACAGGTCAAAAGGTGAGTTTACTCTTAATTGGAAGATGGATAGCAAAGACTTTATCATCTTCTGCAAAGATTTAATTGCTTAGACATTTTCTGGCTTAAAACCTATATTAAAGGGAAGGAAGACAAAGAAAAAAGGATTATCTAAAAGGCAAAATTCACACATATGGATAAAAAAAGGGGCTTTCCTAATTTTGAAAGTGGAATGGGATCATTAAACAAAGCAGATTTATAAATTCAGATATGAATTTATCATTCATTTGTAGTGTGAAACCAAGCTAGATTTCAAAACACAAAATAAGCCACACCCATCGGTGGAACTAAGCTTTAACAAAATAAAGGCTTTGCATTTAAAAAAGATGAAAGTTTTAATTCTTGCTCATGTGTTCTAAAATCTCTAGTATATTATGAGTTTTGCAATAGTCATGGGAAACTGTGGTCTTTGCACTCCACAGGCATATAAGGAAGACTAATAATCAGAAAATGGCAGTTTTGCTTTCTTCCCTCTCCCCCCCCCCCCCCCCCGCCCCCACACCCACCCAGAGCGCACTTAATTTTTAAGTTTAAATAGGACAAAAATTCTACTGGGTTTCGGTTTTTTAGTTGGTTTTTTTTTTTGTTTGGTTGGTTGGGGTTTTTTACCTAATGAGTGCAAATAGTATGACTCTGGTATCTACATCAAATATAGGAAGACATCTCATATACACAAATAACAAGTTAGTTTGCATTCATTTTATGTTTGTTGTTACTATTTTTCAATATTTTTGTCAAAAAGACTGAAAACACACACTCTGTGACCTTTTTACCTTTATCGCTGACGCAATGGTCTCTTGCTAAACCTGAGCAGAGACTGTAAGGGATATTTTTGTCCTTGTAGAAGATCCCAGAGGAAATTTGAGTTATCTGGGTCAACTGTTAGGCAGGGACCTCTGCATTTACAATTGAAAATCTCCAGGCAAATTTATAGATGGTTGATGATCTTTCTGAAGACAGTGCGTGGAATTGAT
>NW_008824053.1:518875-531022 GCF_000699105.1 Pygoscelis adeliae
TTTTGCCCACATCTGATTTGTAATCTCTTTTCCATTTTGGGGTATTTGTATCAGAGTATTTGTATACTCTGACCATTTTTTTTATAACCTGGATAAAGTGAATTTGTCTGCTAAAGTTACTAACTAAGCTTCATTCTTAACTATACCCTATTCTCTTTGAAATTAGTGAAAGCTTCCCATTGGTGGCTTTGTAGGATATTTGCTGATTATATACCCTTATCTGGTATGGTAAAGCCATTATGTAATGAAAATGCCTCATCTGTACTTTGAGCTAAATTTAGCTCTGTGAACGTCTCGGACGCAACGCAGGAACTTCTGGGAACATGGACACGATCAGCACGCATCCCCAGGGATATAGCCGTGTGGGAGGATGCTGCATAGAAAGGTTTTTCAACAGCAATTCCCATCCCTACCTGGACATTTTCTTCCCAAACTTGCCGAGCCATGAGCAGGGGCTAGGAGTGTTGTGGGTCACAAAGTAAATGCTGCTTTGACTCGGCTCTCTGCCGCCCAAGGGATGTGAGGCTGTTTTGAGAGTCCCCTCACTATTTCCTCTCCTCTTGAGCAGGATTAGGTTCAGCTTGAATCCTTTTCTCAGATGCAGATGATGAGGCTGCTAATAATGTGACACTTGAAACCTATTGTTCCATTACATAAGCAATGCAGATGCATAAAGTAACAGTGTGACAGTAAAGCCTTTACGCTTTTGAACACCTGAGAATGCAAGAGGATCTAAACCTTTCCAGTATCTTAGCATTCATATAGGTATAGACTCCATAGATTAGCTTTTGTGGAATTATAATGATATTTTGTTGCTTTTCTTCTGAATACCTGTCCTGGTTTCGGCAGGGATAGAGTTAATTTCCTTCCTAGTAGCTGGTACAGTGCTGTGGTTTGGATTTAGGGTGAGAACAGTGTTGATAACACACCGATGTTTTAGTTGTTGCTGAGCAGTGCTTACGCTAGTCAAGGACTTTTCAGCTCCCCATGTTCTACCGACTGAGCAGGCTGGGGGTGCACAAGAAGCCGGGACCACCATGCCCACTAAACCATGTCCCTAAGCGCCTCATCTACCCGTCTTTTAAATACCTCCAGGGATGGGGACTCAACCACTTCCCTGGGCAGCCTGTTCCAATGTTTAACCACTCTTTCAGTAAAGAAATTTTTCCTCACATCCAATCTAAACCTCCCCTGGCGCAACTTGAGGCCATATTTTATTATATTTCAATATTATTATATTGAGGCCAATATTATTATATTTCAATTATTAAACTGTTTTTGTCTCAACCCACGAGTTTTTCTCACTTTTACTCTTCCAATTCTCTCCCCCATCCCACCGGGGCGGGGAGGGGGGAGAGTGAGCAAGCGGCTGGGTAGTGCTCAGTTGCCGACTGAGGTTAAACCATGACAACATCATATACAGTTATGGCACATTTATTCTGGATTAGACTGACAGTCACTGTTTGCTGTGCTGACTTTGCTTAAAATATTACTTTCTGGCATCTTCAGGAAGAGTAACATCACATTATTATGATGATACAGAGGGACAGGAGTCAAGCCATACAGCGTATAAACACTGTCATTTATCCATGCAAACATAGTCATTACAGGACTCCTCTACAGCAGAATTTCATTTTTACTTTAAATAGCTTCCCAAACTTTGACAGTAATTTCTTTTTCGCATAAGACGAGATGTGCAGAGGCACACCTTTGCTCATGTCTAGTATTACCTACTCAGTGCAAGAGCATACAATTTTCTCGTCAATGCGACTACTTGAAATGGTTAGTGGGGCTGTGAATGCAATGACAGAGAAGGTTAGCAGTCTACAGTTTCACTAGAAATCCCACTAGTTATTTCCTCCTATTGGCTTTTTGCACACATTATTTTAAAAGCAATAAGTGCAAACCATTGCCATCTAACAAAAGCTTCTTCCGAAAGCTCTCTGAAATGTAAGCGTGGCTCGCGATAGCCCATGCTTGTCGTAATCTGTGATTAATACAAGGTGTCATGTGAATCCATGTCCTGTTTTACAACACGTGCTGATTTCATATATACTATGTCTTCAAGCTTAGACTGAAACCCAAAATGTGATTAATATAATTTACTGGACTTATAAAATTGGTGGAGAGGTGACAATGGCTACAGAGTCTACGTAATTGCTGTGTGAAATCCTGAGATTAAAATGTATTGGTTCAAATGCGCACAAAGTAATTCAAAGAAATCCTACAGCGCTGGACAAATTATAGTCTGAAACGGCCAAAAAAAAAAACAACCTTGCATTGGCATGTCAGAAACGTGATTTACTGTAGTCTTTGTTACATTTATGATCAGGCTATTGAGCGCGAGGAGGGAGAGAGGTCTTTTCAGTGTTTTCATAAGGGACCTTTCAGTAACGCACAACACTGAATATAGTAAACCGTTTCTTTGAACCGCTTGCAGCTCAAAGGCTTTGAAGAGTCGCTACATTTTTCCACGTAACCCACAATGAAGATCAGAGTCAACATTCAGCCTTCATGACATCAGAGCTGCTATTTGGGATAGAAAGCCAAATTCAGTTTTGAGTTTATTACACTAAAGACTAATTTAGAGCTACCCTTTTTTCCTAACTGGGGTGACTGTATATTGATTAATATTTCAGAAATTTCAATATTTTATAAAAAGGCTACATAACACAGTGTGTTCAGTGACATATTTAGAAATGTCACTGGGCTTGGCAGTCGAGATTAAAGGCGTGGCAAGATTTACATCTCATAATAAAAAGCAGTTGTTCATAAATATGCATGATCTCTGTAGTTCTACCTCCAGCCTTCAGGTGTGCCAGTGAAACATTTGAACTCCGTAGAACGGGCATCTGAAAGATTTGTATTTTTGTTTGCTACAGATTTTAATATTTGTGTTGACCGTATTACAGCAGAGTGGTTGAAAAGCTGGCTTGGTGCTGAGGGCATTTCTGGCTTCTCTGCCTAATCAGTTTTGCTGCCCTGCTTTGGCCTGGAAAGAGCAAACGGTTACTGTATATAGCGTAATCTCACAAATTCCTGGAGCTAACAACATGTTATATGCTGCTGGAAAGTGTGATATCCATGCTTTCCAGTGCTAATAACTATTTGTCTATTTTTAATTTCCTGGTTCATGAAGTGCCACTCCCATTCTTGTATGGTTCAGGCTGTACTTTATAGAACCATAGAACAGTTTGGGTTGGAAGGGACCTCTAAAGGCCATCTAGTCCAACCCCCCTGCCGCGGGCAGGGACATCTTCAACTAGAGCAGGTTGCTCAGAGCCCCGTCCAACCTGACCTGGAATGTTTCCAGGGATGGGGCATCCACCACCTCTCTGGGCAACCTGGGCCAGTGCTTCACCACCCTCAGCGTAAAAAATTCCTTCCTTATATCTAAGCTAAATCTACCCCCCTTTGTACTTCTGTCTGCTTGCTGTGACCCACAGTCGTCCAGATTTCTGTCTGCTCTTGCATTGAATGGAAACTCAAGGGGAAATATTTCAGAAGTACCAATGTAGCTAGACGACTCTGTCATTCCTATCTTTGAATTTTTCTTTTCTTTGGACTTATAACTTGCTAGCTAGAAAAATAAGAGTATGCCACATTATTAAAGAAAAGAAATAGATTGATTCCCTACAAGAGTCCTCCATTCTTAGTTGAAGTCCAGGTTAAGACTCATCTTGTTTTAGTACAGAACACAAACCAATCGTTTTCTTTTCCTGTTAATCTGCCTTTCCATTAGTTCCTGAGATTAAAACAGTAACTAATATTCTTTTGGCTTCGTGGCCAAGTATGGGTATTTCTCCAGGCTCATTCTTTATTATTCATCTAATAGCTGCTTTAAGGTTTATGAGAAAAAGTAAAACCTACCATAGGGATAATCTCAAAGATGGCGAGTGGCTTTTGCCAAATGGTTCGCAGCAGCCCTGCAATTATCTTATTGCTTTATTTCTCAGAAGGGAAACACTCTTTTCTTAAGCTTTTGCTGTAAAAATTGTGAAACTCTAAAAAAAATTACTTCTATTTTAAAGGTCTGATTTAACATGAAAATTATATGCATTGTAAATGTTTTCTTGGCAATTTACTTGTCATAAATGTCTATTGTACTGAAAAACTCTACAGGGAATTGGATGTATTTATTCTGCATGTACTTAGGAATTTGTAAAAAGACAAAATGACAATAAAAATAGAAATATTATGACTAGCTGCAAACCCCCAGATACAGAGATTAGTTTCAGCTCAAATGTAGCTTTCTGAGGTCTGAGTTTAAGCCAGGCTTCCTAGCAGGGATTAGGTACATGCTATTGTACTTTCATAGAGAGGAGAGCACCAAACCAAATATAAATATTGTGTGGTATTGACGGAAGACATCCAGAGCCGATGCGTGTAAAATAATGCAACAAATAACACATAAGGCTCAAAACACTGCTGTGTTCGTGCCAACATTATTCTGAGCTCAAAGCTCAGCTTCACTGCTGAAAAAGTAGTCCAAAAAGAGTTGCTATGGCCCAAGCTCTGCTCCAATTCAAAGCCTACAGCTAGTGAGAGGTCCTTGGAAAGCCCTTCCCAGCTTTTGCATGGAAATGTCCCCACGGGGCAGCAGCTCTAGTAGAAAATCTGAAAGAACTCAATTTTCACATTTTTGCCAAAGTGAGCCTGAACCCAGCCCTCAGCCGCTCTCATCAGTCAGTATTTGCAGGTGCTTGGGGGAAATGCAGCAGGCTTTGAAGTGGATGAGAGTCCTTCCAAGCACTAACAGGACTGAGATACGAATATTTTAATTCATATTGGTGAAAACTCTTCCAACTCATTTTTTTTTTGCGGCAGTCTGTATTTCAAAGACTCTTGAGTCGTGCTCTGCCACGGGCCTGAATTTTGCTTCCTGAAGGTGAGGATAAAATATGAGTTATTTTGTCCTCAACCTTGGGGCAGCAGCACTTGCTGGGAAGAGCTGAGCCAGCCGCTGGATGGATCTGAGCTCTGCAGCTCCCCTGTGCTTCAGCATGACTGCTGGTGGGTTTGTCGTATTTGCACTGGGGCATGGTCTGAGTAAAAGCGGTAAAATCAACAGACCTGCGCCTGTCCGCAGTGGTATGGGATCATACCTGGGGTTTTTTATGGTACGGTAACGTTATGTTACGTTAGTTATGTTATGAGGGATGCTGTTATTAACAGATTTACCATAAAAATCTTCAGCTAACTTGATGATGCAGGACAACTCCACTGAAGCTCTCGCAGAGTTCAAGAAGTGCTGTTTTGCTGTCGAAATTAGTGCTGGTGGCACAAGATCGGTCTCTAATTAATTTTACCACTTGGCAGCCGAAGCCACTGCTCAGCCCCTTTCTTGCCGAGCTCTAATGTTGTACTAAGAGCCCTGCAACAGAGGCACAAAAATGCTCGCCCCGTCAGATAGCACCGGAGAGACTTTTTTAGCCCCTGTACGTTTGGCAACCATGAAACAACTGAGCTGGCAGTGGGCCTGCTCTGTACTCATCTCTGCTGAAACGGCCTTGAGTGGAACAATACGTAGATCTAATAAACCACGTAAATGTTGCTCCCGCGAAAGCTCGTTCCGGTAAAGAGGAAATGCGCCGTGCCAGGCGGCGGGCTCATGCTTAAGCCTCACGGAGAAGGCCCAAATTGAATCATATCTCCGGAGGTTGCCATTCCCTAGATACCAATATGAAAATAATCCATTTCTAAAGACAAATTTTCCCCACACCTCAAAAGCAGAGTACATCAAATGTTGCAAGAAGGAAAAAATAGTAGCTGTAGGGATGGTTTCAGAAATTTCAGTGCATGTAGAGGAAACCCAGGGCTGTTAGCATATTTTTTACCTTTTTGACAGCAAGTAAATGTTCTGTGGCAGACAAATCTGCAGGAAATAAAATTTTATGATGTGCTGTAGTCATACTGGCTATATATCCATACGCTACTGGCAGACTATCAAAAGATGCACAGTTTCAGCATTTCTGAATGTGACTTGAAAGTGGCTTGACTTCTGTAATCACAAACACTGACAAGTGTACTCTGCATACGTGGACCAGATGATGTCTCTCTTTATATTAGCATGGTGGCGTCGTACAACCAGTCCAGTGAGATCAAAATGAACTGAGAGGCAAAGGGAATTTTCTATCTTACCTAAATATTGATTACAAAGCAGTTGGCCTATAAAAGAAAAGAGTCAAGCATAGCACTGTAACTCCTTCTGTTTTCTATCCTATTAGGTTATTATTTAAAATAGCAGTAGGCACTGCTGACAATTATTTCTCTTCTGTTCTATGTATTTTAGCAATCTGGAACCAAATGCTCTTTTCATTTATCCTAGGATAATCCCTAATGGAGGGGGTACTACTGAACATGAAAGCAGTGATAGCTAATTGCAGACGTATAAATATCTTTCTTTGTGTGTGTACATATTTATATTTACAAGAAGAACTCTGATCTATATCGTACCTGTAAGTTAGATTTTGTTTCCTACCTCTCTCCAGGCTGGTACTGTCACACAGAAATACATAAACCAGGTGTAAGCATATCCTTCAAAAACAACTCCCTTTTCCAGCTGCTGTTCCTACCTACTAGAAATGATGCATGTGGTTTGTAGCTCAGTTGAAAATCAGGAGTAATTCATGATGTCGTTACCTTTCTTTATGGAAAGGCAGAACGTCCAGGTAGAAATTACCATTCAAGAACGAGTGCATGATGAAAAATCAAACCCAAGCATACCAACTTAACGAAATCCAGTTGTATTTTTGAGCTCTTTTCTTTTACGAAGACAATACGTTGGTGTATGTATACATCATTACCGCACTAAAGAATGTAATGGCAAGCAGGTAAAAGTAAATGTAAGCAATTTGGCTGTACTGTTGTCAAGGCCTTCATCATTAGTGTCAAATGTCCTTGTTCTGGCTACTATCGCCTGGTTTGATGAAAAGTTTTTTCTGTCAGCATCATACACAAAATTTTTTTTGTTTGTGTAACAACACTGTGAGTCATTGATAAAAGAAGAGGGGAAGAGCAATACAAAGCTGGGAAATTAATTATTGTACTGAAAACATGCTTACTACTATACAAAGCCCAGGTACAGCAAAATGACATCCCCAGGGAAAAGCCACAAACTACAGTAGTATGGGGTAAATTAAAGTAAAATACCCAACTGCACACAACTTAATGGGAATGACTGTTCAATTAAAAGATTTGAGAGTAGCCCTTGGTTCTGGTATTTTAGTTTCAGGCATTTGGACTTTTACATTTTAGTCTATGCTCTGTAGTCTGCTCTTAATGTAAAAATGTGTTAGGTAATCTTCTCTAATGCTTGCAAATTAAGCGAAGTTTCAAAGATGAAAGTACAGCTCTTCCTGGGATGCTTTTGTCTAAATGTTCTCAACTATAATATACTGCCCATGAATCAAAGAGAATAATTTCACTAGAATTAGGGGAAAGACTTGGGGAAATATACGTCTGTAATTTAAGAGGCAGCAAATAATGGATGATATGGAAAATACTGAAAGTTTAATGCTCTTTTGCTGCTGACTTACAGAATGCTTTAATGTAACTTGATGCTTAATAGTATTAAAACTAACAAAAAAGGATTAGGAGAATATTCCAAAGGTAAGAAAAGAATAGATTGCAGGATAATTTTAGGGAAATCAGAGGTATCCAAGTCAACCAAGAAAAGAAAACTTGCTGCAGAACTCTCGAGGAACTAGCCGAGGCAGTCTTGAGGGACAAAACAGACAAAGTAGAGAAAAGCAGCTCTAACATCTATATTTAAAATGAAGAAACTAATGTTCTGTAGTGTGTAACTCTCGTCATCTGAGTTGCAGATCAAAAAAGATATCAGATCAAAATATTAAATAACAGCATTGTAAACATCAGGTGACTTACTAAGTTGTGGGAAAGCGCTAGCGTGATACCAGATAGGATAAGCCTAGTCTAATGTGCAAGCAAACTGGTTTAATGGCAGGAGGCCATAGATGAGATATATCTTGATACTGGCCCAAATTTATCAAAAGTAAACTAACAAGGTTAGTAAGGCTCTGCAGGGGGACCTGGACAGGCTGGATCGATGGGCCGAGGCCAACTGGATGAGATTCAACAAGGCCAAGTGCCGGGTCCTGCACTTCGGCCACAACAACCCCATGCAGCGCTACAGGCTTGGGGAAGAGTGGCTGGAAAGCTGCCTGGCGGAAAAGGACCTGGGGGTGTTGGTCGACAGCCGGCTGAACATGAGCCGGCAGTGTGCCCAGGTGGCCAAGAAGGCCAACGGCATCCTGGCCTGTATCAGAAATAGTGTGGCCAGCAGGAGCAGGGAAGTGATCGTGCCCCTGTACGCAGCCCTGGTGAGGCCGCACCTCGAATACTGTGTTCAGTTTTGGGCCCCTCACTACAAGAAGGATGTTGAGATGTTGGAACGTGTCCAGAGAAGGGCAACGAGGCTGGTGAGGGGTCTGGAGAACAAGTCTTATGAGGAGCGGCTGAGGGAACTGGGGTTGTTTAGCCTGGAGAAAAGGAGGCTGAGGGGAGACCTCATTGCTCTCTACAACTACCTAAAAGGAGGTTGTAGCAAGGTGGGTGTCGGTCTCTTCTCCCAAGTAACTGGCGAAAGGACGAGAGGAAATGGCCTCAAGTTGCGCCAGGGGAGGTTTAGATTGGATGTAAGGAAAAATTTCTTTACTGAAAGAGTAGTTAAACATTGGAACAGGCTGCCCAGGGAAGTGGTTGAGTCACCATCCCTGGAAGTATTTAAAAGGCGGGTAGATGAGGCGCTTAGGGACATGGTTTAGTGGGCATGGTGTTGTTGGGTTGATGGTTGGACTCGATGATCTTGGAGGTCTCTTCCAACCTTTAATGATTCTATGATTCTACTGTAGAGAATTCTGGGAGACCTTATTTAAAAGGTGGGTAGATGAGGCGCTTAGGGACATGGTTTAGTGGGCATGGTGGTGTTGGGTTGACGGTTGGACTCGATGATCTTGGAGGTCTCTTCCAACCTTAATGATTCTATGATTCTATGATTCTGTGATTCTAACAAAGCTAACATAAAGTAGACGTGTTCAGCTGTCATCCCCAAACAACGGTTCAAAAAGATGCTTTCTTTTTTTGTCCTCATTGTACTGTAGCCCAGATGTCATAGAGTGGTCAGCATGATAACAAAGCAGTGTGTATTTTGAGTTTCTTTTCTCATGCTGGCAAGTGGTGATACTCAGGGCGACAGCACCGCAGCTTATGTTCAGTGCACCACTGACTCCCAGAACACAGAAAAGTTGTCAGCTGGTTTTGTGGGTTCATAACCCATTCACTCAGGTTTCACTCCGGCTCCCTGCTTCAGGGATCTCAGCCACATCTGAGCTACCATGGGCGAAGTTTGGAGGAAGGAGTAGGCTCTCCTAATAATGCCTGATCTAGAGCATGGTGGTGGTGGGGGGGGTGGAATTCTTTTAGGTGTGTGTTTCTGCCAGCGTATTTAAAACACAAGACCTGGGTGCATAAAAGCTTGGCTTCTTGTCTGTCACGGTATCAGTTACTGTTTTATTAGATAGTACCTCTTCTATCATGTCTTGCCTCCGTTATGGCTTCAGGTCTTCACAACAGCAGTGTGGCTGCTAAAATAGTGTAGCTGACGTATGGCCTGATTAATGTATCTGCACACACATCTCGGAAGTTCCCAGGGCGGCGTTCCAGGGTGACGTTTGCTGGTCTGTAAAGGGGCAAATGGATGAAGCGAGAGCAGTCAGTTCCCAGCAGGAGGTCTCAGGCAGGAACGTGGTGTGTTGCCCCTTGAGATCCAAACCAGAGGCCAAATTTAGGATTCTGTCACTGTCTCTGTGACACGTCACTAGTGGCATGGGCATGGTGTACAGGCTCCTGTAGCTATGGGAATGAAGCCTGCCTCGGTGAAAAGCTTAATCTCTGTAGTGAGTACCTAGGGAAGGGTTTATTGGGATCATTACCGGAAAATTTCTCTGCCACCAATACCGAAAACGGCTCAGTGAAATAAATGCAATGCTTTTCAGAGAGAAAAATACAGAGTTCACCAAGACATTCAGTGTACCAATTTTCAGCATGCTTTCTGCATAATTAGCATGCTATTAGAGAACACAACTAGAAGGCACCTTTAGAAATCTTTTTTTGCTCAGGGCTCTTCAGTATACAAAGCTGATAGTACCATGCCAGATTTTAAACAGCAACTGCTATTTATGCTGGTATTAAAAAACCTCCTGAAGTGAACTTTGCTTTAAGCTTCTCAGTTTAAGCCTCGACTACGCATTGTCGCTGTGATTCACTTGTGGATACCTAGCATTAGCTTCGTCAGGAATGCTGTGTTTAGCCTTCACTCAAAGTCAAGCCAAAATCTACCATGAAAAAAAAACTGTGCAGCTGAATGCATTGGCATTCCATAGGTGAAGTCAGAATATACCTGTATGCTGACCTCTATTTTGAATCAATTTTATAGCCTTAAATGATTAGGGCTTGAAATAAATGATTGAATATGCCTTGTGAGAAAATGTGTGATGAATAAAAAGATGACAGATACTTCGTTCTGTGCTGAGACCTGAAGCAGATTTATCTTGTCCGCTCCTTCTTTTATCTGTATAAAGTTGCACACGTACACTGGAGAAGCTCACTGTTAGCAAAAACTTATGACAGATGTTCCCTGCTGAAAAGGGACTGCCTTGTTTTCCCTATGGCCAGCTCTTAAACCGGAAAATCATTCCACTCACTTGACCTGTGATTTGAAAAGAAGACCTAGGAATGGACCTGAAATCCTTAGGAGTGCTATTAGGTAATGTATACGTGGCAGAAAAGACAGTAGCATCCACTCAAACCCAGCACTGGTTTTAAGCATGTATTTCTTGAGAGGCCCCAGCATGCTGTATAATTAATGTATACAGTAATTTAACTCCTAACTCTGTGAGAAATAATAGCCTTTTAACTGAAAATAGAAAGATCACCTTTTTAAACTGGCTGAGCAGAACCTGAGGAGACCAGCATCTCCTGCCTCCTCTTGGACCGGAAAGTATTTCCACCTTTGGTTTGTAACGGTCCTTATTTGTCTGGACATTCATATGGTTAAGTATATTGCTGAAAAAGCATGGGCCTTATGCTGGGCTTGTGCAGGGGAACCTTAACGTGTCCAACCACTTTACGCTGCCTGTTTGCTGCTAGAATAGCGTTAGGCAGCTTTCCTACCCCTGGCAAGCTGACCCAGTGATTCCAAGGCTTGTGCATGTTTACTTCCCAGGCAGATCAAAAAGGCAATTTCAGACAACATCAGCAGGCAAAAACTTCCATTTTGAAAAGACTTCTTAAAATAAACTGTTACTTGAGTAACAGTAGAAGGTTTCTTATTGCTTTCTGCAAAATTATCATGCTATTAAAGAAAACAACCAGACGTCACCTTTATAAACCTTGGATTGCTTTGGGTGTGGGCCTTTCTATGATTTTACCTGCTAAGGATTCAGACCAGCGGAGTTCGTTAAAGCAAGATTGTTCCCAGGGAGGGTGGATCTCCTTGGATTTAGCACTGCGCCAGCAAAAATGTGGCATTTCCACGGGCCTTCACCACCCGCGTGCTGCTGACCCAGCCCCTGCAGTGCACGCCCCACCGTGCCATGCTTCCTACCCTACGGCGGAGGAGCTGGGGCAACAGCAGACTTCGTATTTTTGTCAAAAACATAATACGCACTAGATGTATTTTGAAGGTATGCGTGCCAAGGCCTAGTGAAATAGGGACACCAGGGAAAGAAAGCACACGTCTGACAAATGGTCCAAGCTGTATTCTTGAATGCAATATTAAAACTCCCATCACTAGTTGTCCTTAAAAATCACCCAGCTGAAGCTCATCCTCTGTCTCTGTCTCACTAAAGTAAATATTTTGTGCAAAGCACAAATTAATTCACTCCTTATTAGTAATTTTCAAAAGACTTTGTCTTTTCCTGTAAAAGCAAATCCTAGACTCTATCCACTTAGACTGCTATGATACTTCCAGTCTTTCCCATATGCTGATAGCTGCTCATTTATCTTGCACTAGCGATAGTCTTTTTAGCTGACCTGTGGTGTGACTTTAGCTGAATTGAATGCAAACCAGGAGCTGATAAAGAGCATTTTTACATCTGAAGGTCATAAATATTGAACAGATTCCCT
>NW_008824053.1:531081-562842 GCF_000699105.1 Pygoscelis adeliae
CTGCTAAAGAACAGCGGTACGCCTCTTTTGGTTTTGCACTCAGTCTTTGAAAAGCAAAGGCCTAGCCAGGAGTATTGGGGTATATATAGAATACTTCTTCACACTTCCAAAGGAGTACAGACCCACTTCTAGAAATTTAATAATAAATACAAGCAGTCTGAGCTTCAAAATGCTACATAATGCAGCGCTAGCACTGTAAGATCAGGCACTCGGAAATCAGAATATTTTAGAAGGTTGGGCTGTTCGAAGTGTAATGTGGCTAAGCTGCATATCCCACATTACATATGGCATATTTTAATAGTAAGAACGTATTAAAACTTACATTTTAAAAACCACTTTCCCGTTCAATATGCGAAGCTTATGTTAATGAAGAGTGAGAGACAAAGTCAGTTTTGAAGGTGATCTGCTCAGTGGTTAGGAATTTTCAAACTCCAGAGTTTCACATCTCCTTTTTTGGCCATCAGGTTTTTCATTTAAATGAGCGTTAAGCGTGCTGGCTGAAATAACCAGTGCTCTCCTCAGAGTTAATCAGTTTGCTATTTAAATAACGTCAGAAACTCTGAACTGTAGTTTTTTATTTTTCCAAATGAGGATAGATATAGAGGTCTTACATATTTTTTTTAAAGCAAACAAACATACTCAGAGATTTTTGAGAGTATCGGCCAACTTTGAGATGCTCATCCATAGCCTTCCTAGTCAAAGTGTACACTGGGAAATAGGAATGGCTGAGGGATATTTCACACGTTTTGTTTGAGACCAACACTGTCAAATTGATTTTATGAGAGGCGTAGGAGTGGATGTTGTTTTGATGTCATACTTTGTTTCACGGGTGCTTCAGTATTATCAGTTTGTAATTTGTTGTCTGGAGTTATTAAAATGTGCGGGGTATCTATACTTCTCTCTGTTTAGATACGCATAAAGCAGCATCGGTGTGCATTTCAGTTTAATTTTAGAGCTCCATTTTGAAGAGGCGTGCATCAGACATTTCATGATCTTTCCATGGTCTTTAAAAGAAACAATATGCTGTGGAGGGTAACCTTGACACCTGATTTTAGGAACCTCATGTCAGCTGGAGTCTTCACGCTGATTCAGTGTGGGCTTGCACTCTGGCTCCAGTCGGGGGAAGCCAGCTGGGAAGACGTAGACATGGGAGAGACCTGACTGAGCACAGGCATTTCGTCCCCAGGTACCCTGTGTGCCACCATCAGGCCCAGCCCGCTGGGGACCTCCCTTGAGCCCACAGAGAACGACGACTGCGACGGGGAGCGGGACGCCCCTGCCCCACACCTCACCCTCGGGCTTCACGATTTGCGATCTTCCGTAAGTCGCTTACACCTTTCTTTTAATCTGTAAATATAACTTGTATCTCTTTGGGAGGCTGATTTTAAAGATACAATCTGTCTTTAGTACTACTTACTGTATTACCTGAATAAAGACAGCACATTTTGATTTTACTCTTTTAGAAGCGCATACTTTGCTGTTATAGATGGAAAAGTGGAAAAATTGGAGACTCTTGAATTCCTATCTGTTTCATCTACTAAAGGGCTTTTTTTTTTTAATTAAAATGGGGATCTCATTAGCAGAGACATTAATCTATAATTTATTATTTCATTGGATTTTTTTTAAATGGTTCTTAAAGCATAGTAAACTATCATGTAACATGCTGATGTCCAAACACAGTTGCTAAAAACAGTCCGTAGTCTGACACAGGTTAAGTTTTTAAAGAGAGTTATAAAAAGTCCTTGACATTTTAAAAAATTTCTGCATATAGTAATAGTAACATTCTTCCCCATTAGACTGACTTTTTCATCGATGGCAATGATTAAAGACAGAGAGCCTATCCCAGATAGAAAATAATCCCATTCATATTCTGAATCTAAATAAGATACTGGAGTCTTAGTTGTGCAGGTGTATGTCTTTGCCCCCCTCTGCGCAGATAAAACAAAGTGATAGTCCACGCTCATGAAAGTTTGTTTACTGTGCTGGCCAGAGCTGTAGCATACTGTCTGCATCAACGCAGTTTGTATTCTTTAATTTTAGGCAGCCGCTTTGCGGTTTGTGTTGCAATTGAGTAGCCATATAAATTTAACAGTCACCAAAAAATACCTCCTATCTTTACAAGGGTGTGCTATGTCTCGGCTTCAGCCTGTTTATCAGTTCGTTCCCTCTCCTACTGGGGATGTCAGTTGTTCCCCTCCCAGAATTATCGACTCTCCAGGCAAAACTGGACTTTCTCATTGTTGAAGCTTCCGGAAGAAATAAGTGATGGAAAGAAAACTGAACTGCAAAAGCGCTTCTTTTTTCCCTAACGGGAGCAAATTCAACAAGATAAACAGGTTATAAATTAAGACATATTTTGCTAATCAGCGAGCAACATACTTGGATTTAATTTTCTGCACCAGCTTGTTCTCAGTTAAATTGTTTTTTCCTTCCTTGCAAGTCTTGTCAAAGGTCATCTAAGCCTCAGGGAGCTGAAGGGCCACTGTCGCTGAGGGCCATCGATCCTTTATTTGCTGAACAACATGACACCAACCAAAGCCATGAGCAGTCGTGTGCTCCTGAGATAAATAGGAGTCTTTGAGGCTCCTGAGACAAAAGGAAAATTGGAGCCCCGATGATGTGGTTAGTCTTGAGGAGTCATGATGACGTGGCGAGAGCTGGAGGGCTTTAGGAAGGCTACTCCTCAGCTGGCAAGATCCGCAGGGCTTGTCAGGACTCTAGAGCAATTTTCCAGCAACAGGGTTTAAAACTGTCGTGGTTTAACCTCAGCCGGCAACTGAGCACCACGCAGCCGCTCGCTCACTCCCCCATGGTGGGATGGGGGAGAGAATCGGAAGGGTAAAAGTGAGAAAACTCATGGGTTGAGATAAAAACAGTTTAACAGGTAAAGCAAAAGCCGTGCACACAAGCAAAGCAAAACAAGGCATTCCTTCACTCCCTCCCATGGGCAGGCAGGTGCTCAGCCATCCCCAGGAAAGCAGGGCTCCATCACGCCTAACGGTGACTTGGGAAGACAAACGCCATCACTCCCAACGTACCCCCCTTCCTTCTTCTTCCCCCAGCTTTACATGCTGAGCATGATGTCACATGGTATGGAATGTCCCGTTGGCCAGTTTGGGCCAGCTGTCCTGGCCGTGTCCCCTCCCAGCTTCTTGTGCCCCCCCAGCCCATCACTCCAAACGTCCCCCCCTTCCTTCTTCTTCCCCCAGCTTTATATACTGAGCATGACGTCCCATGGTATGGAATATCCCTTTGGCCAGTTTGGGTCAGCTGTCCTGGCTGTGTCCCCTCCCAGCTTCTTGTGCACCTCCAGCCTTCTCAGTTGGTAGAGCACGAGAAACTGAAAAGTCCTTGACTAGTGTAAGCACTACCTAGCAACAACTAAAACATTGGTGCCTTATCAACATTGTTCTCACCCTAAATCCAAAACACAGCACTGTACCAGCTACTAGGAAGGAAATTAACTCTATCCCTGCCGAAACCAGGACAAACTTGCACCAGGGAAAGAAGGGGTCTGTTCGCAGAGCCACAGGGGATCTCTTGTCAGAAACTCCTGAACCGAGCTCTGCACAGCGGCTTCCTGGCTTCTCGTGTTCTGTGCCCACGACTGACCCCTTGAAGGCATTGTCTGCTACTGGCTTCAGCAGGTGGAGGAAGGTGGTCCTCACGCCTTTTGTGTCTGAGTGCCAGCCGCGAAAGGGCAAGCACAGAACCAGCCGTGTGGGCTAGCCTGAAAGGTTCATTCAGCAGTCACTTCAAGAACAAAACTGTGCCTTAATATTTATTAAAGGGGTCAAGAGGGAGGTGAAACTTAATCTTTCGGTAAAGTGAAATGGCTGAACAGTTTTAGCTGAAACTTGCTAAAAACCGTTTGCCCCTGGACTGACACAAGCAGGAAAGTATCACAAGAGAAGGAGAATGTTTCAAAAAGTCATCTGCATGAAAGAAACCGAAAGCTGTAATGACACTCCCGACATAACCTTAACAGGTAGCGCTACCTGGAGCTTGCTGTAATAACGTATCTTATCTGACCCAAATCCAACAACAAATAGTTCTGTTCTCTGTTCCTGTATGTTTTGCTGCTGGCTACAGATAGAATTGAGCATGTTTCGTTCAAAGAATGTTAGTATCTAGACACCAATTATTCACCCACTCGTAGGTGCAAAAGGAATAGTAAAGGGCATTCACTTCAACATAATGACTTCATTAAGCAAACAGGAGCACAAATAGCTCAGTATTGTAGAAACAAAGAGATTTTCGTAAGTTGAAGAACAGGATAGGGGTGACTGCTCCACTTTCATGGAACAAAACCGGTGACTCCTTTGATAAGCAGCATCACAAAACCAAGCTGGCTATAATTAAAATGTGTCTTGACTTTGTGTAATTGTGAAGACGGTGTAAATCCTTGGGGCTATTTTGCTCATATCCATCAAAATAAAAGGACTCTTAATTCATAATTTATAAGCATAGCCACTCCACTGAGTGTTCCTGCAGGCTACCGTGACTACCTTTGCAACCACCAGAGAATGCTAAGCAGAAACAGCGGTGACCCTTCTGGACATAAATACTTTTTTCCCCGTATCACTTTATAAATAATTTTTTTAAAAATCTTTGGATTGTTAAGTCCTTTGCCCTCTGCCACACAGGATGCTAGCTGGTCGTCTCCACGTTGTTGTAAAGATGAAAAGACTGGAAATAACACCCAGACATCTTCACCGCTCCATGCTGACAGGGCAGAGGCAGCCTGTATCGATCGTCACGTCTAACTGGTAATAAGAATGTAAACTCAGCCTTGTGCTGCTTTCCATCAAAGCAATGCAAGTCAAGCTTTCCTTTTGCACAGGCCTGCATTCATTTCTCAAGTTGTCGATATGTCCTGATAGAGCTTTTAGACACTTATCAATATTTAACTGCATTCCTATTGACTCAGCAATTACATAGTAATTGATTTAAGATTGATTATCATCATGTTAACATTTTAATGGTCAAAGACTAATATAACTAAGTGAATGTGAAGTTATTTTAGGTTTTTATTACCTTTGTGCATGCACACTACTGTTCCTTGTCACCAGATTTTAAGTTTTACTTAATGTTGTATTTTTCACCAAAAATAGTTGAAGATACATAGTTGAAGAATATAGCCGTATTCTTTGCCAGAATTAAGCCCTGTTTTTATAGCACAACATGTTCATTATAACCAAAACATTCAAACGGACCCCTCCAGAATATCTTATTACTTGTTAAACTATCTTGTTAAAACATATAAAAAGCGTGGGTACCAGCAAATAATGAATTAACCTACTGTGCCAAACGTAAGAGGCAGTTAGCTAAAGGATAAAACAAAGTTATTTTATCAACTGCAGTCTTGTATCCAAGAGCTAGGTGTGATGAATGATGTTTTTCATGAATCAGTTTTATTGATTTCTTGCATGGAGAGGTCTGAGGCGTAGTCAGAGCTCCGACAGGTTTGAGCTCTGCCAGCTGTGGCGGATAGAAATATTAGTCAAGAAAAATATCCAATAAATAAAACAAAGAAGGTGGAAAGATGGAATCTTTTTCCAGTACAACAGTGACTAACTTGGTCCTATTGGTTTTGTTAAATCTTCGGTGCTCTCGGCGTGTGAGGCGGAGTCAGAGGTTGTGTGCCATCCGTTGTGTACAAGAGCAGTGGAATGGGAGGGCAGGACCACCTGCACCCAGGACCGGTTCAGGATTTCACATGTTAGACAGGAGAGTAAATCACAAATAAAGGGTTACTTTTTTGTTACTTCTAGCTAAATAGAAGTCCAACAGAAACCTGGGAAGAGAAAGGAGTGGATTACAGGTGTTTTAAAACTGTCACTGTTCACCATTTCCTACTGCGTCTTTTCTGAGACTATCAGAGATTAATTTAAGAAAATCTAGCGCTATTTTTTTTTAGCTGTCTTTTGTCATGACTTACCTTACTGGGGCACTTTCCAAGAACCCACTTCTGAAATTTTTCTCAAGATACAGAGGCCAGTTGCTCTCACAAATAGACCTTGGTGGGGTGAGTGTTAGATCTGGGCCTTAATCAAAGGAAAAAAGAGTAAAGGAATCTTCAAAGGATTCCTCACTATGCAAACGAAGAGGTCGGTGAGCTATTTCATTGCAGAGCCAAGTCTTTCACTGGTAATAACTGAACAATGATACTTTCAGGAATAAAGTACAAAGGCTTGAAAAGTTTTTGGAAGTTTGTGAATCCTGCTTAAAAAAGCTATCAGAGAACTGCCACTTACTGGGCTGCTACGGAAAAGATGGCAAATCTTACTCTTCAGCACTGTCATTGTAGGATTTGGTCAGATCTGTGACTATTTATGGCGAGTATATTTGTGTCGTCTTTTCCTGTTCTTTATTAACCATTGGAAGTTTTGCAACTTTCAGGTATGAGCAGTCCTGCAGAGATCTTTAGCGCTAGTCAGAATTTTATGCCAATGTCCTTGTTGAATGGAAAACATTTCTTTTTTTTATAGCAGAGAGAAATTATGCTAGGAACATGTTTCCTGGAATATGGTCACCTCTAAAACCACAGCAACTTTTTGGCCAATTGCTCTGGATTTGACCAATAACTCACTTTCTGCGAGATAACCTCCAAACTACATTTACCTTCACCTGAGCTGTGCTTGAAGTTTGGTAGCTTTTTGGATTGTTCCCGTAATTGTAGTCTGTCCTAATCAGTGTCTTTACTCTAGCTGCGCTGTGGGAGCACAGCTTGTTAGAAGGGATGGAAACTCATCTAATGAAGAGGAATTTTACTCGTGTTCCTTTTTTTTCTTCTTCCTTTTAGCTATTTCCTCCTCCTTCCCAAAGTTGAGGTACAATCTGAGATAGTATTTAGGGTGGTATGGGCAAAAATACAATAGAAGGAAGTTCTTTATTTAATATTAATACAGATAGTTAATTTGGCATGTAATGAGAAAAATAGATCATCAGAGCCTTCACTAAATACTAAGATTGCTTCTTTTCTGTACTAAAATTCCTTGAGATATGCAGTTTCAACGTACCCACCTTCTAGTGTAATTTCAGCACAGCAGCTCGGACTAAGCATGGTATCTAAAACCTACAGGAATAGACAGTGATACGGTAAATCTGGCTTCAGGACTCCTACTGCCTGATACAGCATCCCACACAAAAATTTCATGCGTTATCTTCTCATCAGTCAATGTAGTGCCAGATCATGCAGCCTCTGCCCGTTGCAGCTGGTGTAAGACATGAAGTTGTCATAAAAAAACAAATTTTGGCTAATTTAATAAGAATAGGAACTGATCCAAATCAAATCTGGTGATCTTTGTGATCTTGTCTACCTTTGTATTAAGGACTGTAGTACTGCACCTTAACTTCAGCCAAATGACAAAATGTCATTGCTATCAAATAATCCGAGAGGTTGCATGAGTGCAGGAAACCTTGAAAGGCAACAGGAATCTCTCTTGAAGAGTCCAGGAGAATTATTCCTGAAGTTTTGATAAATGTATTTTTTACCAAGATATTGGTTGAATCGCTCTCGAAGGGGTCTCAAACTAAGGCTGTTTTCTGTCAAAAAAACACATTAAAAAATATATCAAATTAAATCTTTAAGAGCAGAAAAAGTATTTTAAACATACAATTGACTCAAACATCCTTGTTATTACTAATATAATAATTCAGATCAATAGTTTTCTCCTGTGATAAACCCATAGACAGCCTTACAGTACTGAAAAAAAATAGATCTTCTTTCACCAGTAATAATCGCTATCAAGAAGCCGGTTTTGAAGTGAAGCTCGTTTCTGTCTTGCATCTGTGACAGATATTAGATGTGCATAAACCATCCGGGAAACGCTTCTGTTCTGACCTTGTTGCACTTTTCAATTACTTTGCACTGTTTGTACATGACTAAACCAGGTCTGGGGCCCGGAGTGGGCCGTTTGACTCCTCTCGTTCACCCGAACCAAATTAAGCCAGTCAGGAAAAGTCAGTCTGCTGCAAAAAAAAATCCTGCCTGGTAAACAGTGGGGTTTTCTGTGTTAAGGCTTCCTGTGCATTCAATCAATTTGGATAAGGAGCTACACTTTTGGATAGTTATCGGCACAAAGCTGATAGAGGTTGGACCATCACTAATTCTTGGTTCGATTTTTTTCCAGTTTTTAAATGAAGTGTGCAGTAGGCACAGAACAGAACTACGTATATCAGGTGAAAAATTTGATTCCTACTCAGTCAGACTACTGAGGGTGAAATGAATAAAACATTTTAAAATGACAAACCAGTGCATGTGTCTACAGTTCATTTCAGCACTTCATATTTTATTTAAAACTCTTATCCATAGGTAGAAAATACTGAGTTTCATATTAAATATTTCATTTTAATTAAAACTCAATAGCAGGGGAAAAAAACAAACACACCCCCCCCAAAAAAAAAAGCCCTGACACTACAGAATTGTAACACAATTCTTAGAGCCTCCTTTTCTAACTGTCTCGCTTGAAACTCTGAATTTTTAGAGCCATTGAGTGTCACGGTTTTATCTGAAAGTAGCAGAGGCTGCAGCTGCCTCTTATTCCTCAGAGCTATGTCCGAGATAGCTCAAAACACGTATCTGGGACAACTTGCCCCTGAGAAAAAATGGTGCTTACGTGCTGGATCCTTGAGTGCTGTATGCATCCAAAAGCTGTTTTCTTTTCCCCTAACAGGCACAGCCGGCCTCGTGGGAGGCACTTTATTTATTTGTTTCTTTGTTTGCTTGTATGCTTCTAATGAGCTTTGAGTGAAATTTAGGTGTGGATATGCTCTCCCTGGTTGCGGGTCAGAGCTAAAATGAAGCGTGCTGAGCTACCACAGTTCTCGTAGTCTTCAAGGTGTGTCCTGTGGCACCTCCCTCTGGCATTTGCAAAGCCCAGGCAGTGATGCTGTCCAGCCTTTGATCTACCTCCTCTTCTCCTGCTGCTTCTTCCCATCGTTGTGTAAAATCTAGGTGGAGTCCTAAATGGACACTGTGATGATTAACTGCTGCCAGAAATGGTGATAATGCTCTTTTATTCGGTATCACTTCCACGGAGGATTTTAATGAGGGTTAGTGTTTGAACGGCTCTGAAAGCTGTGATATATGTTATGTCTCTTACTGTTGCTACGATCCTGCACATTAGAATTTTTTTTAAATGGTCAGTGCTCTGTTTCTATTTAGCTTCCTCAGAATGACTTTTTAAATTAAAAAATTCCTTTAAATACAAATATAACGCTGCAACAAGATTATCTGTTCAAGCTGGTCAAAAGAAACTTGAACCTGCAACTAAGAGATCAGCTACGCCAAACTGAGTCTTATATACGACACTCTCGTTATAATGTGGCTCTGCAGAGCCATCAATTTTCAAAAAGCCGGAGAGAGAAGGCAGTCAGGGCAGTGCTGAAAAGAACTTTTACGACGACTCTTCTACTTTGGCTTCATCTCTCTTAGGCCCATATTAAAAAAAAAAACCCAAACCCTTAGATTGTAATTTATTGTATGTCGACATGCCCTGGCTCCAAATGTATCCCCAACCCAATTCCTTGACTTCAGTGTAACAGAAGATCCAGAAACAGCTGTTTTGCATGACAAATTACGCTGTTACAGCCACTCTTGTAATTAGGATGGAAGGTAGATATGTTAGATCCACATGTAGGAAAAAAGTGACAAAAGATTAATTGCAGTCTATTAAAATTCGAAATTCATCATCACTGGAAATTTTCTTCGCTTTATGCCAGAGTGGAAGAAGTCCAATGCATTTGTGAAATGAATCCAGTACGCGCTGATCTGCCGTGCCGACCTCATTCAAACTTGAGGGCCCAAATGTATTATAGAGCATAATTACTCTAGAGCTAAAATCTTAAGCAAGGCTTTGAGGGCCATGTCTGTGAAACACAAATTGAAATTGCCATGGTTCATGTATAAACAGAGAACTTAATCAAGTAGAACCCATAAAAGCAAGGCCTTCTTAAATTGCCCCAGGTATCAAAACTTAAAAAGTATTATTAGAATGTCTACATTTTATAATGCTTTTGAACACTGCTTCTTTTAAAAGGGATTTAAAGACCTCCAAAGTGGTGAAGATTTCCATAAGTTTTAAATTATGCATTTTTAATTTCTTTTATATTGGCTAGCAATTGCCACAGTAGAATATTTTTTTAATTTTTTTTAAACACAGTTATACATGCAAACATGCAGTATCTGGATAGATTAGTATGAGTCTATGTATCTTTTTTTCTGTTTTTAATTAACCTAATTAAAGCTCATTTTTATCATAGAATACATAAGATTTTTAATAAGTCAGTATTGTCAGTCACTGAAGTGTCATAGAAGGGGAGATGGTCTTTCTTCATTAGTCCTTTCTCAGGATAGCAGCATAACTTCTGAGAATACCTTTCAGGGCCATTTAAATCAGTACATCATTTTTTTTGTTGAAGGTAATCATAGAAGTCTCCTTTCAAATAGTAACCTGATGAAGACAAGTGGGGTCAAAGCTGACAAAGAAAAATGATTCTTCACTACTGAGAAACCCATTTGGAAATAAAATGTTCAGGTGAAACCAGAATTTCTGTTCTGAGCTTTGGGAAACTCGTATTTGCTTACTGCAAGTGAACAGAGGTTAAGGGCAAAACAAAACTCTTCTGCCCTTCTTGTCCGACTGCACCATATTAAAAAAAAAAAAAAAAAAAAAAAAGCAGCAACAGAAAATCCCTGGCACTAGCACTTCATTACTTTTCTATAATATCCATAGCTTAATTTATCCTGAAATGATTATAGCTTGATGATCAGCTAATTAGGAACACTCATCATAATTTTCATCGGCTGTTTGCAAAATATTACATCTGGGTAATTTAATGCAAGTTACTTCACAAACGCTTGCTTAAAATAAAACACACACACAAAATATAAGGAGAAGAGACATTTCATGATAGCATTCGTAACAACACTTTGTAACTGGCTATGAAACTGCTTATAGGAACAAACTAAAATCACAGGAAATGCATAATGGAGAGTCCTAATCTGCAAAAACATGTTATCTTTGTTTCTGTGTAAATTGTTCTCTTTCTCAATAGCTTTTTGCTCCACATTTTTCCCTGCTTGGCTGGATGACGGTTGAAATATTTTCTTTTATTTCATGTGCATAAAATTACATGATGAGTCATTTTTTACAAACTTAAGTTTACTGTTAGTGTTCACCATGTGACTCATGACCTAATGGGCCTTATATGCGCTTCAGAAATGAGTGGAAAGTATTAAATGTCCTGAAATCATTCAAATGGCTTTGCTCTTTGTTTCAGTGATGATGCTGTCCAGTCACCTAATAATTATGAAAAACATTTTAGCCATGAAATGGCTAAAAAATAGATGGCCCTTTGCCATTGCTCGGGGAGCGACTCAGGTCCATGTTAATACCACGGAATATTTCATTTTCATAGCTGGCCACATTCATTAGGGCATAACATTTCTTTCCTTCTAATGTCATTCCTTCTACCTCAGTTCTGGATCAGATTTCGTTTTTCCAACTCCATCTTCTCCGATGTCCTGAACCCCTTCTCCACCACTCTCTAGCTGATAATCCGCAGTGTCCCCATTCTACCTTTAGAAGAAAAACCACACGAGTTGCTAATGTTCCCTTAAAATTACAGACACTCATGGCTCACATTCCCCTTCCATCTGCCCCTGTAAGCTCTTGTGTTCCCGTCACAAGGCTGCAGTTGCCCAAGGGGTGGTCTCTGGACATGAGGCTCCTTGTTAAACTGGTGGCGACTGGAGATAGGCAGAAGGGGAAAAAAGGGGGAAGGCAGCAATGTCGTAAGGAAATAAGGGAAAATTGAGGGAAGGAAGAGAAAGGAGGAATCAAAGAGGAGAGAGAAGGCTAGTGGGCAGAAGCTGATAAAGAAGAGAGGGTCAAAATGGTGAGAGAGATGGTGATGAGGGAACTGGGGAGAAAAGACAAGCAGAAGACAAAGAAAAATGGCCCATGCATAAAGCAAAAGGCATGGACACATGGCAGATTAACAGCTTTAGTCCTCCGAGATGCCATAATGTTAAACAAGAGTCAACAGGACAACTGTTCAGATGGATGGAGGTTGAAGACAAGGCTGTAGCACGCTTCCTACCAGGGTTTTTATTACAGCATTGCACAGGTTAATTTTATGCATTTAGCAAACTAATTCCCCAATTTCCTTTTAAGATTCCTCACTTAGGGGTCTCCCACCTCAACAGCTTAATCTGTATTCCTGACACAATCTTATTTCTGTTAGCAACGGTTGTTCTAATTTTGCTTTAGAGAGTGGTGCTGGATCTTAGTTTTCTTTCCGGTATGCTCTTGTAAACCTGGAAGAATGTCACTGAAGTCCTTGCAGTTCCACAGGTGTGAAATTTATTGAAGTGAGAGATGAATCCACCCCCGTCTATGGTTCTGGAAAATATGTTTTGTACTATGGCAATGGCTCAGAGCATTTTTAATAAATAGAGCATCATTACAGCGAGTAGCAAAACTTAGAAGCTACTAGATTTTCTGATTAGGAAGGGAACCTCACTTGTGATTTGACGGATTAATCTAAAGGAAATGAAAGAGAATGTTAGATTCTTTAAGTGCCTTGTCTTTAGATAGTGTCGTGGTTTAATCCCAGTCGGCAACTGAGCACCACACAGCCGCTCGCTCACCCTCCCCCGCCCCCGGTGGGATGCGGCGAGAATCCGGGGAAAAAAAAGTAAAATTTGTGGGTTGAGATAAAGACAGTTTAATAGTAAAGAAAAGGAAGGGAAAATAATAATAATAATGATAAAAAAATATACAAAGCAAGTGATGCACAATGCAGTTGCTCACCACCCGCTGACCGATGCCCAGCCAGTTCCCAAGCAGCAGTTGCTGCCCCCCCGGCCAACTCCCCCCAGTTTATATACTGAGCATGACGTCGTATGATATGGAATAGCCCTTTGGCCAGTTTGGGTCGGCTGTCCTGGCTGTGCCCCCTCCCAGCTTCTCGCTGGCAGGGCATGGGAAGCTGAAAAGTCCTTGAGCAGTCCTAGTGTAAGCACTGCTCAGCAACAACTAAAACATCAGTGTGTTATCAACATTATTCTCATCCTAAATCCAAAACACAGCACTGTACCAGCCACTAGGAAGGAAATTAACTCTATCCCAGCCGAAACCAGGACAGGTAGAATTTATTTAAGGCAAAATTGTAAAATTCCTTAAGGAAAGCATCCATCTCCTCTTGAGATGGATAGGGCAAGCTGTAGTATGAGGCATTTGCTGCCCTGGAGCAGCTGCACTAAGAGGATGAAATGAGGCAAAAGAATACTTTTTATTCTTTTGATCTGCACATTATTTTCAGTTTATATGGCAGACACAGTCCACTTCAGGATTCAGTAACGGGGGCTCAACAGAAAAGCAAGTGAGGATCCTTATAAAGTATTGTAGGACTTATTCCAATTGCTGTTATATTTTCTGTTTTTATTTTATCCAGGGTATACGTGTACAGAACATACATTTTCATGTGTCATAATTATGTAAAATGGTTATAGCGATTAGACAGACAACATACAAAAGAGGAGAGATTACATGAATAATAATTCATGTAATTATGATCTTTTTTTTAAGATCTTACAAAATCAAAATGTGTTCTACTGAAAAGCCAAAAATTGTACACAAATTTAAGTTTAATCATCATTATTTATACAGCCATTGCCACATGATCCACACTGAAAACATAAGAAGCTAAATATTTTTCTGTGTATAGAATGAAAAAGCATGTGGAGATGCAACTTTAAAATAAAAAATATTCACTGTTTATTAGCAGTATTTATACAAATATGCCTGTAAATAAAAGAGAAACTCTTTGCAACAGGGACTTTTATTTGTGCCATAGAGCCCAAAACGAGATGCAGGCACTACAATATTAAACAAAATAAAACAAAAAGAAATCACTATGTGTAAAATAATGT
Source organism: Pygoscelis adeliae (assembly GCF_000699105.1). Classification (NCBI taxonomy): domain Eukaryota; kingdom Metazoa; phylum Chordata; class Aves; order Sphenisciformes; family Spheniscidae; genus Pygoscelis; species Pygoscelis adeliae. The sequence goes on from NW_008824053.1 coordinate 545,024, forward strand.
GACTCAAACGAGATATAAGGGCATACTGAATATGCATCTTTCCCACACTGCGTTCATTGTTATGTAAATTTTATTTTTATATATGTATAAAAAAAAAGTTCATGAAATTTTGGGTTTGCAAAATGATTTGATCTTTAGTCAATCCGGAAGGTAAAGAAGCAGATGTATGGGAAACCGAGCTGGTAAACACAGATTTAAAAGACTTGTGAAAGTTCTAAATGGAAAGATTTTTTGATCTTTGAAATTTCGCTTCTCTGTCAATGTCATTCATAACTTTGGCTGTCTTGTCCATTCCAGAATAGCTGGCTAAACCATAAAAATATATAGTAAAGATACGGTCAAAAGATTATGTTAATCGTGGATCTGGACCCAACGCTAAACTGAGAATGGGAAGGTTTGTTAGGAACAGATCATAATCTCACAATTTTCCTCCTGACAGCAGCCAAAGGATTTGCTAGTGGGAAGGGTACTCGACAGACCACTCTGCCTTGGAGAGGCCATAACCAAACCAGGCAAGAGATGTGTTGATTTACTGCTGCCTTCTGGCTACTCCGGAGGAGCGGGTATAGATTTATTTTTTGTATGACTCTCTGAGACTGTAGTGGAAAAACCGGATACTGATTTCCTTCAAAGGCTAGCAAGAAACAAAATATTTTTCCAAGCAAACTTGAAAGGCTCGTTCCGTCATCGCTGCTCGCTGACCCTTCCATTGAAAGCTCTCTGTATTTGCACTCCATTCTTGCATTGTCTAAACACATCCCAGTGAAGTGAGACATGTTCGAGGGAACTAAAAGTAATGTATGATTTGCTCTAGTTGAACAGTATTTTTTTGCATGAGAAAGTGTTGATGAGCACAGTTTAAAATGGTCACACGGTTCTTTGCATTTACCTAGCAAAAAATGTAGAAGATGATAATTGATGGAAAATGACTTATTTTTCTTAGGCCCATATAAATTTAGTCTTGGAAAAGACATGACTCAAAACTTATTTGGTCTTTGAGTGTTTTTCTGTGGTAATCAAATAGACACTCATACTACCTTCCTAAAATTATACCTTATTGTAAATGTTTTAATGTTTATACAGGAACTGACTCCACAAGCTAAAAGAACTCAGTGTCCAGGTATTTGTCCAGTGTTTGCATTGCTTCCCTGATGTTTATGATAAACACTACCTTTCCTAATGCAGTGCTTCTTTCCTTCGAGTATTTGTAGACTGCTGTCACGTACCCACCTAGTTTCTGCTTAGTTAATCTCCTGTGAATATATATTCTTCTTCTAAACATTCCTCAAAAATCAAATACACCAGTTCCCTTTTCTGCCATGTTCGGCAGTGTTTTCTGGTGCCTGGTAGTTGAATGTAATATTCTCAGTGTGACCGTGTAGGAATTATATAAATGCATTAAAAGCATTAAGATATTACTAAGAATACTGCACAAAATTAGATATCCTTTTGGCTTGTTCCACAAAAGTTTTAAGCTTAGTGCTGTAGTGCCTAGTGATTAGGTGCCTTGCAGCTTGACCAGAGGCAGAGGCGCAGAGAGGTACCCCTCGCACGGAGAGACAGGAGCCGAAGGAGGGACGCCTCCACCCAGCACACCGAGGAGGGACTAGCCGACATAGGAAACTAGAGAAGACTGATAAGGCTGCATGATTTTGTCTCTACTCACCAAAGAGGATTAGCACTTCAAGCCTGGAATAGACAATTACGAACCTTTTTGTGGAATTGGTCAGTAAATTAAGCTGTGATATTCTCAAATGAGGCTGATGACAATAGTTCTGCTCCTCTCCTTTAGCCCTTAATCCTAGTGGTTAAAGCATTCAGCGGGCCTCCCTCCAACAGACTGGATTTCATATTTCCCATTATAGTCCCCTGAACACAACGTATAGACAGTAGCTCTGTTCCTAAATCCTTAGGGAATTTAACGCTTGGAGTCAAGTGCAACTGGAGCATGAGTATATAAATCTTGTAAGAATAGACTTTAATTCTCTGGAAGAAAAAATAGAAATGCTTTAATTACTTTTGCTTGCTTTTCTTCACTTTAAATTTGCTACAAATGGTGAATTGCAGATACGATAACGTTATCCTCCTTAGAAAATGATTGTTATAATCATAGAAGCGGGGATATGACTGTTCTTTTGAAATTCTCTCCTTAGGATAGAGGAAAAAAGTTGGGCCGACTCAGAACTTGTCAGTTTTAGGGTGTTTCATTTTTATCTCAAAGGGAAATTCTTGTTAAATTGCAGGGTCAAATACAAGAACCAGAAACCTGTGACTACAATTTGAGAGCTAAAAGTAGAAGCTAAAATTCTGAAGACGGAGGGAAAAGACAGACAGACAAAGAGACCTTAAAATGAGGCAAAATAATTGCTAAAAATTGATAGATATTCTAACAGTGAGTCAAAAAATATCTCATTCAAGTGTGCATGCGTGTATCTGTGTTTGTAGATTGTTTATACACTTATTCTTATTAGTAAAACAGATGTCATAATGACTGAATTAATAAGTGGAAGATGAATGTCAGGTATATTGGATACGGTGTACAAACACGCCTTCCTATCTGAGACGTGAAGTGCAAGCTTTCCAGAACGGCAAATGTCCTGTATACATGTCTGTTCAGGATCTGACTGGTGGCTCATTGGATGGGGCTTAGCTGAATCAAGCGAATAACAACAGCAAACAGAAAACAAGATGCAACAGAAAAGTTAGCTAAACGACTAGAACGAAAGAAAAGTAGCGGAGAGCGGTGTGGTGGCCATGACGAGTAATGGGATCGTATCCAGGTTCCCGCTGGAAGCCGCGGAAGCTCTTGCTCTAACCGCACCGTGGTGCCTGGCTCTGTATTTCCTTAATTCCAAGACGCTTTTTCCAGAAATTTGTTTTTGAGAAAAACGGAAAATGGCAGAAATGTTCAGATATGGAGCTGCACCTGGCGAACTGTTGGTTCCCAGTTTGGTGCTTCAAAATGCTTTTTTTCACGTAGGACATAGTTTAAATCTAGGACATAGTTTTTAAGAAAGAGGCAAGGAGTCTGTAACTTCATGAAGAATATTAAAAACAATTGTTTTCCATAGCTGCTTGCATTTTAAGTCAATTCATTGTCTAAAAAGCTACGATACGCTTCAATGTAATTTTTTTCAGATACAATATTTTAAAACACAAAAATTCCCTTCTTGCAGGTCAGTGCAGAATGCACCGAGTAAGAATCTGCCAATTTCCTTTCATGTTTCATCTTTGCTTCCTTGATCATTTCTGTAATCTCTATCACTTTAGCTGTCTATGCCTCCACTTGTAGCATTAACCTTGATGTTTTGTAATAGATGTCTCACACGGCCTTTGCTCTTTCCTGTTCTCTCCCTTAATTTCCTTGGGTATCCACACTAGTGGTTTTCTTCTTTTATAGCCTATTTATTTCCCAGTGATATGTTCTTTCCTTGGACTCCCATTTAATTAAAGCTGTACTGTCAACTTGAAAATCACATTTCCATCTGAAAATGTTGTGTCTTCTCTTGTTATACGCAGCCCTTGAGATGACTCTAGCTGAAAGGCAGAGCAGATTTGGGGTGGGGGGGCGGTGTTGCCTTCTCTTTTTTCATTTCGCTTAACTTGTGTAGCCTTCCAACATTATTTGAGTGTCTGGTATTTCTGGTACCTGAGAGGGTTCTGCCACTGGCTGTTTGCAGAAGGAGGAGAGAAACGACCCCTCCGTCCTCCCTTCATTTCCCCTGTGGCCTTTCAGGAACACGTGATTCGAGATCTAGTCAGTACCGAGTGAATTCGGCTGTATTACGAGGCTGCTTTAAAGGAAAATTAAACTCAAGACCTCTTGCTCCCCCCGTTGTTAGGGAAGGACCAGGATGTGTGGGGGCAATTCTGGGATGTTCTTATTAAAGCTTTCATGGTTTCTGAAAATATAGCTACTTCTGTTTGTCCTCTGTTTTTCCCTGCTCTGCAATTCTGTACTAATTACAGAGCAAATACGGCCCTCGCAAATAAACCAAGTGTTGAATAAAGAAAAGTGCTTTTTGTTTCTAAGTATCCTCCATTAAGAGAGAAATTACTCCTGATGCACTGAAGCTGTGTGTTCTGGGGTAGTATTTACTTTTGAAATTTCTAATTTTGAAACCTCATCCAAGACAGTTTTATAATAGTATTGTCATCTCTTACTCACTTCAGCAGATGCACTTACACTCACGTCATGCAAAAGACATTATGTGTTGGATACTTCAAACCCATTTGAAAATAGACGCTGAAAATAGTAGCAATAGCTTGTCTTATTATGAATATGGAGATATTTGTGTGTTAGTGAAGACAGAGAGATAAAATACAGAACAGGTTTAGGAAATGTGGAGGTGATTTATATCTAGTAGTAAGTCATGGCCTTCATAAATTAGGAGGCTGGGAAGATGGACCACAGTAACACCACATAATTGATAAGTAACACCACATAACTGATCCACCCAAGCTCACAAGACTTTTTTTTTTTCCTTTTTTTTTTTTTTTAAACAAAACCATATGCTGGCGGTGAATACAGATGGCTTGAGGAGTTGTAACACTTAAGATCACTTTGCAAAGGTAAGACAGGGAAGGAGTACAGGGTAATGGCGTCATCTCTTTGTATGAAAGGAAAAATAAAATTTCCTTAATGGACTTCTAGGGGTTTTTTAAAGGTTTTGTACCACTCATGAATGTCTTGCGAACAGGCTCAGTCATGTCTTTTTCTCTCTCTTTTACTCAAAGCTAACGAATTTTAGAGGTTTTTACACAACAGGGGAAAAGGGTTTCTGAGAACACAGTACACTAGAAAACCTGTACTGCACAGACATCTGGCCACTGGGTTATCACATGAAGGGGAAATTTCTCCACGCTAGTATTATGAATTAAATTGCCTACGTTTTTCAGTGGGTATTTAGTCAATTTGAGCCATGTTTATCAGTATTTTCTGACTAACTGCAACAACAGATTTTGGCAAAAGACCTTTTATCACAGTAACTTGCAAGCTTGCCCCCGATACAGAAGGTTTTATTCCTTATGGTAAAAGAATAAATGCTGTCTGGCCACATCTCAGTGCTTTCTAAGTGTATTATACTCTGTATTGAAAAATATTACTGTTAATAGACATGAGCTCTGGAACGCAATGGCTTCCTCGGTGTGTGGGTGAATTCCTTAATAAAGGTACTTAGTAGGGTTAGAGGTTTGTTTACCAGAGAGGGTTATCGGTGCTTTGCCTCATGCATTGCCACAGCCCTCAGCATTAGATCAGGATGTTATTGCCTGGCAGTATTTCTGTTCCTAGTCTGGAAGTGCTGCGTCAAACGTTTTAAAAAAAAAAAAAGTGCAAGCTTCTTTCATATTTGGTTTTAAACACATTTTCGTATTTCTTATAAACCTGGCACTAAGAATTCAATTTGTATATTCATAAAAAATGATTCCTGAAATCTAGCATCCAGATCAAATTAATAGTTTGTTAAAATTTTTATCCTGCGTTTAACTAAAGCACTTTGTTTAACAGAATGGAAGGAAGAACACTGCCTGTTGGACTCAGGGGAGTGTGAATACAGACAGCCCACGTGTAAAAGAAAAAAAATATACTTGCCTATAACCAAAGCTCTTCAAGGTGGACTCTGCTCATTCACAGCCACCAGCAGCAGTTCCCTTTCGCTTTGAGTTTTGGTGGCAGTTCTGCTGTTGGGGAAGCTGTGCTAGTGCCGTGAGCGGGAAGCCCCCGAGCCCCCCGGGAGGCACTGCTAGGAAACAGCTCTGCTGTAGCATCCCCTGTGACAATATGCCCTGAAGGATGCTTGTTTCAGGTGAGTGACTTTCTCACACGCAAAATATACTTTCAGTGACGAACCTGTGATCATTTCCACTGAGGAGTGCTTATTACAGTTTCATTTTGCAAATTTGGTAATGTGTAATACCAAAGATACCTCTTACCACATGGAGTAATCCCTCTGAAGTCTTCCACAACGTACCATATCTAGTAATAAATGTTTGTGAGACAGAAGTCTAATTGAACAAAAGTTTCACTGAATGCAATGAATGGGGAATATGGGCACTAGGTGGAAGGAAAGAGATGGGGTTTTCTTCCATAAGGTGAATGGAAACATTGGATACCCTCATGACTAGGGAAAGGAGGCAATTTTAGTTCCTTATCGAAGATTTTATACAAACATCATATTTTAACAGGTTATTTTTTTCACATAAATGTTTGAGCTGTTCTCTGATTAAAATGAAAGATATTCAATTAGCTTAGATTAGCTATTGGGAGAAACAGAGTAGGGGGGTTTGTAAACCCTAGAAGCGGCAATGGTAGCTGAAGAGCTTATTTAAGAAAATGTCAAAATTAGGAAATATGTCTTCCTACATTCTCAAAGTCCCTAAAATTTTATCCTGAAGATTGAAAGAAAAGGATTTTATTCCTGAGGAACTTTCAGAGCACTCTGCTGTCCTCCACAGTCCTGACAGTACTTGACTTTCTGCGGGTTCTTGGAAAGGATTTACAGAACAAATATTTCATTACCTGTTTCAAAACGTCTCTGGGACAGATCTTTGGTACCAGTATTTCCTGAGACTAATGGCGAATGATATTTTGAAGGTGTCAAGGATTCTTATTATTTAAGTTTGCAGTGAAACACCATCAAACACTGGTGTTAAAATTCTGATTTTCTTTGCATTGCTGGTAAGACGTGTGTATAAGAACTCGGACATATGGTAGCTACGAATTGAAACAACTGGGGCAAATAAGGAATAAGTTCTTTGTCCCTTTAATGGAAAGACTATCTGAACAAACAGCATGCCATTTTCTTAATAAAGCTCATAGTCAAAGTGTCTTGTTGGATAATAATCTGCTGCTGGATGCCCAGACAGCAGCCAAAAGCACTTTTTCCATCTTCAGTTGCCAAAGAGCTTGTGCCCTTTTCTGTCCGCGTCCCTCAAAATGGTTATCCATGGCTTTTTGTTCCCGGGTTAAATTACAGTGAGCATCTTGTAAGGTTCATTTTCAAATTTCAGTTCAGCAGCATTGTAGGCACGGAGCGTATTATCATGTGTTAGATAGATTTTATGTACTGTTTCCGTATTCAATGCAGGTTCCCGGTTTCAGTCTCTTCTTTGGATCTTTCAAATCTGCCTCTCTTGTCATGCTCTGCCCTTGTAACTGAGATGAGCTGAGGCATTTGAGATAACCCTCTGCAGGTATTTTGGCAGTTGGCAGCAAGACAGTCTCATTAGCAGGGTATAATTTAGCATTTTCTTTCACTCTCGATCCTTGAAGATTATTGACCTGCAGAATACATAGCTCAGCCTATTAAGTATATTTTTTTAATTGCTTTCACGGTGCACTTGAAGACATAGTGAGGTACGAAGGCAGTACTATGATTTTTGTCTTCAGTCAAATTAAGTCAAATTTAAATTAGGGGAAACTTCACAATTAAACATGGCTTGCACAAGGATCAGTTTTGTCCAAGCACATGAATATGATTTTCATTTTTGATTAATCTGATTCTCCTGTCACACACCGTATGAATAAAAAGCAACTTCAGTGAACTCATTGGATGTTCACAATTGCAAAAAAGGACATTTTCTGACTATGTACCTTAGGATTTTTGACACTAACCACTGGAAAACAGATGCATATGCACATACTCAATAACACGCATTCAGTCTTTTCATTTCTCATGATAACGTAGGAAGAAATAACGTGCTTGCTATTTCTAGAATGCCTGGTACCTTGTTGCGTAAGATATAACAAAGTAAAACGTGTCTCCTTCCTCTTTCATTTTGCAAGAAAATTAATTTTGATTATTGCTTTATATGAATTTGCATGATGATAACTTAGGTTAAATAGACTTCTCAGCTTTTCTACCCACAGTTAGACAGGGAGAGTTCCTTATAAATCTCATTATCATAATAAAATCCTATTACAATATGCTGGGGAAATAGGAAAAAAACAACATTTACATGCAAGTCTGCTTTAGTGATTGGCATCTTTATGATACCTAGGTGCTCTTCATGCTTCTTTCTGAGAATTGAATTAAATGACCTGGAAGTTCAGAGTAAATGTTTAAGCTTTACTAGTCCTTGAAAAGCGGTAAGATGGAGAAGATGTTGCAATACTTGTTAGTGAAGCTATTCAGAAATTCAATTACAGACCCTTTCAGGGCCACGTCCCATCTTTATATAATTTACAGAAGCAAGTTATCTCCCTGACCCTCAAACCTCCGGTACAACTACTTCCTTGTTTAATAAAAACAACTAGATCATCTACTTTGACAAGCCAAAACTGGGAGTCAATTTTTAAAGCCCAAATCCAGCAAGCTATTCAATGTCACTTGCTCAGTATTGCAGGCTCTCACCTCCTTCTGCAGCTGAAGGTGCTCAGTACCACACCGGATGATGCTTGCAGCGTGTATGCAGTGTGCGCAGTGACTTCATGCTTTTGTTCTCTTCGGAAGTGGCTAACTGTCTCTGAAATCTTCAAAATGCAAAATTCACGTTGAAATGGGTTATTTCTCTTCTTGTTTCCTTGTTACCCTTTCCGTAGTCCCTGACTTTGAAGCGAGTTTAGTCAGTGTTCTGGAAGAGCCAGATAACACGGACGCTACAGCCTGCATTTGAACTCCGCTGCTAGGACGTACAGGTTGTCTACACTACAAGCTCATGCTGATACAGCTGTGCTGCCAACGTGCGTGGAGGATGTGAAGTGTGCTGATAAAAGCATTTTTCTGTTGATGTAGATACACTGTTTCCTTGAAAGGCATGAAGTAAATGGGCAAAAACCATTCTTTTGTCAGGTTACCTCCCTATCAAAACTCAGATACTTACAAGTGGCCTCCGCTCTGTCTGGCTGTGGCTTTACCGAGCTGGACCCATTAACTTATTAGCTCATTCAACAAGCTGTTTAGCTGAAGTTCTGGGTATTTCGTGTCACTGAAAGTGAGAATAAGAAAATGGGATGACATGAAGAGCAACGTTAATAACATATGCAAAGAAGATGTCAAAAGAGGTAATACAGTGGTTACAATAAGGTTTTTAACAGATTCCCTTAATAATTTAAACATGGGAGAGTCCTGATGTGTCAATAGAAACTAAGATGGGAAAGTGAAGATTAACTCTTCTGAGATAACTTATTATGTTATACTATATTATATTAATCTGAAGTGTTATTTTTTCTGATATCTGGTGTAGATGGAAATTTGCAGCACAATTATACTTTAACACAGGCTATTACAACCAATTCCAAAAATTTTGGCGAGTACAGTTTGCTTCCTAGGGGAGAATATTTATACTATAAATAATGGTTTGTAGACAAAATGAAAATTCGTAAGTGCCAAATCTCCTAGGTAAATTATACAAATGTGAACTGGATTACAGCAAAATAACATTTCATTAAACTGTAGTGGACTATACTCCTCAGCTTTGAATTTATTCCAACCTCATCGATAGAGGGCTCATTATTTAAATTCCATCATGACTGGTTCAGGTAACCACTTTATCTTGCAAAAATGCCAGAAAAATAAAACTGTATCAGGAAAGTTAAACAGTGCTAGTGATGCATAGGTTACCTGGGTCCTTCATCTCAGAAGCTTCCAAGATAGAAGTAATCCTTTAACCTTCTGTGTGAGTCTCAAGGCTCTCTTTTTTAATGCTGTACTATATTTTCACCCGTTTTTTCTTACTTTTCTGGATCTCCTTGCTAAATCTAGCCTGTGTTTATTAGGTGGTAGAGATGTCCCTCCAACCCTACTGACAGCAAAGGTTTTGGTGAAGTATTCTCTATATGTAAAGAAGGTGATTTCCCAGGGTGTGCAAGGGTTCATTACCAATGGCAAGAAAAAGATTTTCAGCCCTATGTTGGCTGAATGATGGTACAGATCAGTGAAAAAAACATAGGATGTTACAGAAAATGGGACAGGATTGTAAAATGGAAATATATGTTGCCTGAATAAAAGTCTTTTATATCTAGGACCTGATTTCTCATTCAAAAATCTGAGTTTAATGAAATTCAATGAAATTTATTTATTAGCTTCTGTTATGTTTTTTATGTTTTTTTATTTATATTTTCTTCTTCTTCTTCCACAGTAACAACACTACTCATCTCGCACCACAGAGTGGCAGCTAGTGGTGAACAGCTCCTCGTGCATCACTGTGTTTGGCCAAGGAGCAACTGATGCATCTTCATTGTCTTCAACAATTTCTAGCCCAGTGCTGGTGAGGTTGAGATGCTACAGCATCAGAAACTATCCCGATGATGATAACATATAGGTGACAATGAGGGTAGGTGTTACGTCACCTTGGCAAAATTACAATTTGGAATCTAACTTTAACTGTGAATAATTGCATCATAATCTGTATTTGGGGCTCAATTCTATACTGCCTCCTGAATTCCATATGCGTGTGCAGAGCGGGTGTACAAATGCTACCAAATAAGGCTAGGACAGAGTACCTAACAGAAGAAATGCTAAATATCATCTGTAGACTATGTTCACGCCATTAGTTCAATCACTGCCTTTGCCTGTGCTTGAGTCCTGACTCATGGACCCTACAAACCCATTAAACTTCTGAGACTTTTTCCTAGTACCTGCTGTGATCGTGCTTGGAAACTCTCCTGGGAGGAAAAGCCAGTGAAAGATGAGCTTTTCTGGCTGACCGTGAGCTCCCTGTCTGGATCCCAAGTGCTGCTGTTTGGGCAAAGGTGAGCTGTGCTAAAATCATGCAGATGGACAACAGTATTATTTTTTTACTTGCACTGACTTTGTACTGGAACAGGTTAGTAGCACCTTCATGGTCAATTACTGTAGAAAAGCAGTTCCAGAAGTTCTTCCTAGCTGAGGCAAAATATGTTTTATATTTTTATAATAAATTATCCAGTGGATGGGACATCTAATTCTGTTCTAAAATTTTGACAATTGCAGCTGTGCAAGAACTGTCTGAAGTAGGGCTATTGCTTAACCTGTGTGGACACACATTTACAAGGCCTCGGGAGTAATTCTGGAAACAATACGAAACGGAGATATTTCCCCTTAGATCCCCCAAGAGCTCATTAGGATCGGTATACTTATAAACGAAACTCAAAAAACTTATTATCAATGTCCATATGTGCAGGTAGACTTCAAAATGGGTAGGGAGACAATTTTGCTTCCTAAAAAAGTGTAGCTAGCTTTGGTCTTATAGTACACTGTTAGTCTTCTGAGATTTACCAGGATTTCTACTGTTTCCTGCAGCCAGTCCCTCTGGAAATACCATAAGAAGCTTCCTTTAGTGTCACCTTCCACAGTGACTATTTTGGATGATGGTGTCCAAATGCCACAGCCTGGAATTAGGCCGCGGTTGATTCTGCCTTCCAATATAATGTAGCCAATCCAAACAGACTCAGCCCTGGGAAAGCTCCCAACTCTAATCACCTGCTTCGGATGTGCTTGAATTCTGTGGTTCGCTTCTTCCTTGTTTTTGATGCAAGACCTAGTTCTGAGTTGTTCTCAGTGCAGGATCCGACAGAGGAAGGATAATGGTCATTTGTACAATACATCTCAATCTTCTGACTCCAGCACGGCCCAATCTCTCTCTTGGTGACTTAGAAGAGCATATTTCAAGAACAAAGTTGGGCAAATCAGGAAATGCTTTGTTCTTTAGTGAATCCTGGTCTCCAAATAATTATAATCTAAGTTGAAGCCACATTTAACAAGAGGCAATCATACAGCATCATTTATCACTTCACATTTTGAAGTTTTCCAAGAACTCGTTCTTCCAACTCTAATAAAAAAATTAAAAAACTTTTTATTTTGGTTTTGAAAATACCAAGTTTTGTTATGAGTTAGTTTCCATATCCTTTTCCTTTGAACATTATTTTAAATCTATTCCGTCAGAGAAATCATCAAATACCCTTGTGATTTCCTTCACAATGTATTCTTTCTTGCTATAATGCTAATTAAATGTCTGGTGAAAGCGATGGACAAGCAATGTTGGGCAAATTCCACTTAGCCTAAGACTATTTGTCTTATCTTCAAACTGACTCCAAAATCCGTGGCGTTAAAGTGCCATAGCAGTAAAACTGCTAAATCAGTAGAAAGCTGAAACTAGATAGTGATATCTCTTATTACCATGTAATGTAAAGAGGAAATGATAGCAGAAGAAAGTAATGTAGCTAAGTATGAATTGTACAAATTAAGATGCTTTGCTTAATTTAAAAAGTTTCAAAAACTGGAAAGGGTTCGGTACAGATTCATTCATTACAAAAAGTTCATAAAAATACCTCAAGTGGACATTACTGAAATAATATGCATATAAGATCTGACTTTTCTCTGGGTAATTTTATCTGAAAAGTCCTGTACAACTTTTTATTTGCAGATAATTGAAAAATCACACTTGGTATGTGGGATTGAAATATTGTCTCATTATCTTCTGTAAAGAAGCTCAGCATAACATTCCCATGCCTTTGGTGTCGTTTTAATTATAATATTTTCCTATCAATCTCTTGACCCTTTCCTGCTTTCTAAAGTATTTGTTATACTGAAATTTAAAAACTTGCATATGTAAGATTTATTCAGCCACAGGTATTTTTAAAAAGCTAGTTTACGCCTTCATTAAAATTATCTAGAAAAATTCTATCAGCATTGAAAATGCAGGGAGTAAGACTGTCTTGTGGGTAAGTCACTAATTGGATGGAGCTTTCTAGGTCTGACTGCAATTTCTCGTGCCACCACCAGTGATCCTGTGTCATCCTGAACACAGGCCTGGATTTTTATTTAGGGAATTAGATGTATGAATAACTCATACATCTAATGGAGATGCTCTGGGTCTCAAAACCTACATTCCTCATTTCCCTTATCTGTAACTGGTGCTGTTGCTCATCTTGCTTTCTACATAAAGATGTAAACCCAAAGTTGATCAGACTTCTAAGGCGGTTAGATACCAGGTGATGGGGATAATGCCTGTTCTCTTGAAACTTTATTACTGATTGTTTAATTCCACTGTGGGCTGGACTGAAGTAGCGTCCTTTAAATCAAAGTCAGAATGATGAGATCATACACGTATGCAGAAAGATGGTTGTGCAGTAATTGTCTGTGTTTTTACCTGACTTGATAAAAATATGAAAGGCAATATAATATATCCTCAAATAGTCTTCAGTTTTGACTAAAGATTATTTTACTGTTTTGAGTATTTGGTGGTTATCTTCCTTTTGTTCCTCCCTGTCTCTCTTTAATTCCATTTCCATCAGAAATAGTGTGGCCAGCAGGAGCAGGGAAGTGATCGTGCCCCTGTACTCAGCACTGGTGCGGCCGCACCTCGAATACTGTGTTCAGTTTTGGGCCCCTCACTACAAGAAGGACGTTGAGGTGCTGGAGCGTGTCCAGAGAAGGGCAATGAAGCTGGTGAGGGGTCTGGAGAACAAGTCTTGTGAGGAGCGGCTGAGGGAACTGGGGTTGTTTAGCCTGGAGAAGAGGAGGCTGAGGGGAGACCTCATGGCTCTCTACAACTACCTGAAAGGAGGTTGTAGCGAGGTGGGTGTTGGTCTCTTCTCCCAAGTAACAAGCGATAGGACGAGAGGAAATGGCCTCAAGTTGTGCCAGGGGAGGTTTAGATTGGATATTGGGAAAAATTTCTTCACCGAAAGGGTTGTCAAGCATTGGAACAGGCTGCCCAGGGACGTGGTTGAGTCACCATCCCTGGAGGTATTTAAAAGACGTGTAGATGTGGTGCTCAGAGACATCATTCAGTGGTGGACTTGGCAGTGCTATGTTAACAGTTGGACTTGATGATCTTAAAGGTCTTTTCCAAGCTAAACGATTCCATGATTCTATGTGCAACAGAATTTTAATTATACTGTTGATTTTCCAGCACAGATACAAAATTGTTTTTTCCAGAATTGTATCAAAATAATCATAAAGATGGAAAAAATAATTTATTTTACACATGTGTAAATAAAACATATTCTTCTTTCTCCCTTATGAGAAGAATGAGATCAGGAAAGATTTCCTAAGCTGACACAACACATGTAAAGAATGCATGTTTTAAAGGGAAAAAAATAAAACTCAGACTTTTCTGTTTACTGTAGGTTTGAGATCATTAGTCTAATTCAGATGAGCTCAAATCACCAATAAATCAAAGTGTATGGCATCTGTCACTGGCTATTTTTTGGGAACAAGGGATTAGGACCCTCTCTTAATCAGTTAGGAAAAAAAAACTCACTTTTTTTTGCCTCCAAGTCATCTTTACAAAGGAATAAATTCTTTTGTCATTCACATCTATTTCACCTTGTCTACTATTAGAAGTTTAATATATAGGTAGGTTAAGAGCAATACTCTACAGTGCCTGAGGATCTTTTTTTAATGCTTTCCATGCGCTCATCTAGAGATAGTGGCTATTACGGGGGGTCTCTTTTTATATATGTATTTGCTAAGAGAGTTTAAGTGACGAGCAAAAATGAAGTAGAGTTAATACAATTATGTTTTTTATTACTTGGGGTTAGCCAGCTGGAAAACTGGCTATCTTGCCTTAAACTGTTTTGCTCTTTAGATGTATCAGCACAATGTTCTCAAAGATCTCTGTGGAATATAGCTTTTATTTAACAGAAAATGCATCAGATTGCTGATATCTGAGTGAGAGGTGGCACGTTGATTAGCAATTAGTCTTCTGAGGTGTTCAACAGCTTCAAAGTTCACTGACAGCAAAAGATAGGATCTGGGGAAAAAAAAAAAGGAAGTACTGGATGTTGGAGCTGCCTGCTGTGGGATCCTGGTAACTTTGGAAGATGGGGAGTATTGGAGGATGGGAGGACTTTTGGTCGTAAAATCACCTCAGCTATCCTGCAGATGTATTAGGACTTGGTTAGTCCAGTATCTGCAGGATAGCTAAGGTGATTTTATGATTAGCAGAGGGCATTTTGGGACGTGGTTCAATCTATACTAATGCCCAGTGCCTCGGTTTCTGAAACTCAGGGACTGTTTTTCACAGTAACTGCAAAGGCATATGCTGATGTAAATCCATTTGGCTTCATTCCATCCTCATATTGACCTGAATGAAATTGCACTGCAGTCAAGTAACTTACCTCAGGATAAAAAAGTAGAGTTAGATCATAGTCAGGTCGCCCGTCTGCTATCGCTGTTCTTTTTTCTCCCTTTTGATTTCGGATGCTTCAAAAGTGAGGAAATTGGCCTGCTTTCCCATTGTGTTGCATCTTATATGGTCAAATGGACTTGTGCGGAGGTAATGCACAAAATTCCAACAAACTTTTTACTTGGAAAATGTCTCGTCATGGCCATCTCAAGATTCACACTTGACTGGCAAAACAATATTTTTCTCTCACCTGCAGTAGAAATTCTGCAGTGCAGCCTTTTAGCCTAGGATTAAAATCTCCTGTGCAGGAAGGCAATGAAACAAGATTTTCTTCCCTCGGTTTCATTTGATGAAACCCCACTACTCCGTATCACACAGGGCCTGTTGACCCACTCTGAGGGTCCCCGAGGTCTTTTTACATTACTTCTCACAAAGACTGTAGGTCCATCCTGAGTGGTGCGGCGTTTCATCCTAGGTGGTGCAGTGTTTTGCCATCTTTGCTCTGTGGCTTATTTTATAGCAAGGGTAATATAAAACATGATTGGGTAATAAGAATATTACCTATGGCTACCTTAAGAGGTCAGCTATATTATTCATGAAACTTTGTGCCTGAAGTAGGATCCTACACCAGAAATAAAGTGGTGAAATATCAGATAGGAAAATGGAGTTATTCCTGTTTTATTCTAGCAGGAATAAGGAAAAATAAAGAAGGGGGGGAAAAAAACCCTCAAGCCAGGGATTTTCATTTAAATCTACTTGTGTATAGTATCTTTTAAAGAGAATGTTTATGTTTTAAAGAATGTTTAAAAAGGTTTAAAGAGAACCGCTATTCAGCGCGGTTGCCAGGTCAAGTACTGCTGTTTATACATTTGACTGTAGCAGTTCTGCTCAACTATTATCCATACATTGTCCTTTAAAGAAAAAAATGTGTCTGGAGGCAGTCTTTTTTAACAACAAAAATCTCCTTGATCTGTCATTGCAGGTGGGGTTGAGGAAAAGCTCAGCTTTATTAAGTCTTGTGAGAAAACCTGTATGTCCACTGATTTAGACAGTGCTTGTGCAATTCCTTGGCATGTTTCAAAATGTATTAAACAGGAAATAAATGGGAAATTTTAATGCTAACCTTCAGATCATTTTTCCCCAGACAAAAAAAAATTAAGTAGCAGGTTAAATCAATACAATATTGTCTGTGTTGGTGAGACTTCATTAGCAAATGCTGATATAATATAGATCATACCTTTTCACTGAAAGAATGAAGTGTGTGTGATAGCTGTCTATTAACAGATAATTTAAGCTGGCTCCAGAAGACACTCAGATTCTGACTTCTATTGATATCTTCTTTTACTGTCAGTTTTGCCTGCATTTTCATTGCTAGCCATGGCCGTTTAAGTGGAGAAATGCAACTCCCAGCATGAAGGGATTATTTTGCTAATCTTCCTTAAAGCTTCCCCCCAGGTATGCTATCAATATGAGGTTGTTGGTAGGAGACAACTTAAATAAACGTAATATAAGTCCTGTTTTTTGGAGCTGTGATTTGAAGTTGCATGGCATTCCGCAGTCATGTGGAAGGTTATTTACTAGAAATGTTTTTATTCATTCTTTCATTCTGCTGTCCCCTAAATCTAAGACCCAATAAGAGTAATGTTTTCCTGTAGCTACCCTGGCAAATATGGCTTTTATTACAGGAGATTCACTCCTGCCATCCTGCTGTGGCATACATTAAAATTTAGCAAATGAATCTGACCTGCTGCTTCTGCCATGGTATTTCTTCCTTTTGTTAGAGGTTTCTCCAACCTGAATTTTATTTTTTCCGTTTTCCTACAGTGGGTTCTTTTAGGAAAGGGAAAATGTGGAAACACAGAAAATGTATTCAGGGGCAGTGCTGTAAACGGTACAGTAAGTTCCATTTGAGAGAACAGAGATGACCCACTGGTTAATAAAAGATAAAACCATTTCCAGGGCCCTGAACTAACTGGCAAGAGAACCCACAAGGCAAATAATTTTTTCTGTGTAGGCTTTTTAGAAAAACAAAACAAAACCAAACCAAACACCCCCCCAACCCTATTTTAGCTATCCTACATGTCCATTGGAAATATATGTCTTATTAAGTAGATGAAGCCACTGTCCCAAAGGTACATTGCGATGTGATTTCACCAAGAAAAAGGGCTTACTAAGATTCTCCTTAGTAAAAGAGACCCTGGCAGAACCACAGATCATTATAGCCAGAGCTGGACCCGACAGATTCTTACTGATTGACCAACTCTTAATTTTGTTAGGTGTGAGAACTTTTCGTCTAGCACATCAGAATGTAAACTAACACAGTAAACATTTTATTCTGTGCAAAGTTCAATATCACAGGTTTTAATGCATCTTCATCAAGAATCCTTATTGAAAATAAAATAGGCACAACTCAGGAGAGTAGGAGAGGAGAGGCATAATAATTAAAGCACAAATAATGAGAGCATGTGACTCTCAAAATTTATTATTAAAGTATGCTTTGTAAAATCTGTCATATCTTTAGAGGTGCTTTGCCTTGATGAAGTGTTCTAGCCTGGGGCACTGGGATTTTGGAGCCTTGAACCTTGCAAAGGCAGTTCTGGTAAGTGAAATGGGCAGCGTGTGGTAACATAAAGCTCCATCGTGCTCTAGTAAGTCACATCAATTCACCTGCAAACTGCCCCAGGGCACAGCCAGAACCGGGGAAGTCTGCACTAGCCTGCACCCGTTGGTGCTACCTCTCTAGATCCCCCCCTCATGAACCAGAG
>NW_008824053.1:563128-581086 GCF_000699105.1 Pygoscelis adeliae
CACCTGGCTGCTTTGTTCTTCAGATCTAGGGCCACACAATGAAATCTCACTAGATCTGAGGCTGGCCAGAGGTGTTTAACACTTTGATAAAGACTTTTCTATTTGTAACACAGCTTTCCAGATGGCATAGTGGTTTAGCTTTGTTTATCTATTAGGTGTTATTTTCACTCCTGCATTTTCATTGCTTAATTCATTTTAACTTGTGTTGTTGTGAGATTCTTATATTGAGACCATCCTGTTTACTCATGCGCTTAATTTGGCCTTGCAGCTGCAGTCTGAAAATCTTTCCTAGCTATGGCTGTCTCACAGGAGCAGGCTGCATACACTTGCTCACAAACATTTAGTGTCGTATTTGCTTTAGCGAATGATCTGGTATCAGAGTGTACACGAACTCTTTCTATCATTTGTGTTATGATTGTTTTTCAGAACATGGAGTCTGAACTGAACATATAGCATTGCGATTGTGTTAATTTTGCTTTTCTGCCTTGTCACCTCGGAATGCTGTGGTTTGTATTACAACTTTGCCAATTCTTCATCCAGTCTATTCAACTTCCAAGAGAATGTGCCTGGAAATAATCATCCTTTTTCCCCTCTGTGATACCTGTGCTTTCTTGTCAGTGACCCACTCAGCCACTGTTCCTTTTCTGAACATGCAGCTTTAATAGAAAGGCCAAAGGTGGTGAGTCTACTTTAATGACTAACTAAGTGCATTGAAAATCACGGAGTGGATGCATTAAAAAGGAGTTGAGAGCTTGCCCCCAAAAAGATTTTGAAACCCCACCAGAAATATGGTTAATCTTTAAAAGCCAGATTGTCATGTAGTAGGAACCCCTTTCACACCCTGAGGGAGCTAGTTTTTATCTCTTTTCCAGAGGTATTTGGAATTTGCCGGCTTACGCACTCTACTAGGCAAGTGGGTGGTCAGGTGAGAATAGGCAGGAAAAGACTGCAGCCTTATTTTCATCTCCTTCCATCCTAAATGGCCTTTGTTTCCAGTTTGGAAGGATACCTTGAATACTGTGTTCAGTTTTGGGCCCCGACCCCTCACTACAAGAAGGACGTCGAGGTGCTGGAGCGTGTCCAGAGAAGGGCAACGAGGCTGGTGAGGGGTCTGGAGAACAAGTCTGATGAGGAGCGGCTGAGGGAGCTGGGGTTGTTTAGCCTGGAGAAAAGGAGGCTGAGGGGAGACCTCATCGCTCTCTACAACTACCTGAAAGGAGGTTGTAGCAAGGTGGGGGTCGGTCTCTTCTCCCAAGTAACAAGCGATGGGACGAGAGGAAATGGCCTCAAGTTGTGCCAGGGGAGGTTTAGATTGGACAAGAGGAAAAATTTCTTTACTGAAAGAGTAGTTAAACATTGGAACAGGCTGCCCAGGGAAGTGGTTGAGTCACCATCCCTGGAGGTATTTAAAAGACATGTAGATGAGGCGCTTAGGGCCATGGTTTAGTGGGCATGGGGGTGTTGGGTTGACGGTTGGACTCGATGATCTTGGAGGTCTCTTCCAACCTTAATGATTCTATGATTCTGTAATTCTATGATTCTATGATAATTTGCTGTTCACTTTTGGTCGGGGATGGATGCACAGCCAAAATCAACCTTCTGTCAGAAATAATGTGAACTAGTTCGTTTTTAAGTCATTGATTCATCCATGGCGCTTTTTCCAGCTGAACTAATGGTACTCCATCTAACCGTTCCCCAGTTCTTGTTTATCCTTTATTTACACCAGCTCCTCTCCAGAGCCAACGGGAGCAATCGTTAGCAAGGGATTCTTTTCCTCGTTCAGGTTGGAAAAGCCTGCGTAAAGCTTAAGGCTGTTACAAAGGTGTAAGAACCAGCAGGGTGTACGCAGCCAGGCTCCCGGCTTGCTTTGCACAGGGCAGTCCCTCTGGAAGCAGGGCTCTCTGTGCGAAACACTCCTCCTTGAGTTATTGCCATGAAGAGGACTGATCTGACCCATATATATTAGAGTTGAAAAGACCTCTGGAGTCACCTACTCCAGCCTCTGCAAACAGCGTAGGTTGACGTGATCCTCAGGGATGAACTTGAAATCGGTAACCCTCTCTGCCCTATTACCTCCCTCTTCTCTCATTTTGTACTATTTAATCTACATTTTTCCCTTCAGTAATTTTGAGTTATTACTGTACTTCTACCTGCTTTCCTTAATGCTGCCAACAGTCCTCCCACACCACCCTCCACCTTCTTCTTTTTATTAATTCCTCTTAAATATTCACAGCCTGTTATCATGTCATCTTTTCTTTAGACAGGGCAAATTCAGCAGTTGGGTTTCTTGCCTAACCACTCTTAATACAATAGTTGCTGTCTTCTGAACTTTGAGGATTTTTTTTTTTTGTTTGCTGGCTGCCCTAGTTAAGTCTTCTTTTTTCTTTAAATCTACCATGATTTCCTAGTAGGGAATGCTCAGAGCAGTGCAGAGGTAGCCTTACCAGCGAGGACTCTGTAAAACATTATTTCAGTTCCGTGTATAATACCTTTCTTCATGTAGCCACAAGGACAGTAATCAATGGGATAGCAGAAAACACTGAATTTTACAGCAGTCAAAGGAAAAATCACTGAGCAGTGTGGAAATCAGTGAAAGATGAGTTGGGACAGAAAGATTAAGAAATTCATAGAATGATGTACTATCTTCTTAATAATCCAGAGATAGATATCCACCCGTAGATTTATATTTACTTTTCCATTTTTAGAAAAAAATATAAAATCTTTAAAAAAAAAAAGAACATAGAAATATATTTAAAATCCTTTTTTCCCTGTGTTCTCCACAAAACGCTTTGGGCCAAGCTCCTTTACCGATTATCAGCCCATCATGAGTGCACACAGCGCTTTGCCCCCTGGTCTGCAGGGCACCCACCTCATGCCACCGTGCAGCGCAATACCTAGAACGCCATCTCCTCTTACCGGCCTAGTGCATCAAATTCTAAATCACAGCATTTACTGAGTGCAGGTGAAATAACTGAGCATAAAGGCAAGGTGCAAGATCCGGCTTGAAAGAATCAGCACCAATTTTGCTTTGGAGTTAAGAGCATATTGGTAGTAATACTGTGAAAAGGAACATATAGCCTATCTTTTTTAAAATGGCTTTTAAATTGAGGGGATGGAAGGGTTGGCTTATGTATACATTATATATGTTTGTTTGCTTTCATTTCAGTTGCAAATAATTTTGCACAATGTGCACTCAAGATTATTTGAAACAGATATACGATACGTCATCATAGCTCTCTCTCAACACATTATGAAAAAATAATGGAGGAGAAGAATATTCGCTTAAAAACATAAAACTTTAATTAAAGGTATCTATATGCGAAGCGTCTTTCTTCAGAATATTATTCAATGTTGCCACCTTCAGGCCAAAGTGTATCTAAGCATTTAAGGAGATTTCTTCCACACAGAATCTTACAATTTTGCATGTTTACGATTTTTAAAACCACGCTAGTGCTTTTTCTTCTGAGAATTTGGGGGGGGAAGGGGGGGGCAGTGGTGGTGGCATTGCGAATTTGGGGAAATTAAATTCCTTGAGCTTAAGGAAAGAAAAGCAGAGGGGAAGAAAGCACCACAGTTAATACATTGAACCCATATAGTGTGTGGTTTCCTTTAACAAGTCGTCTCAGAGAATTAGAATTATGCTTGTTGGTCTTCTGCAGTTTACTTTTCTGTTGCCTTGTCTCTCGCAAAACTTCTCCCAAGCTTTCCCCTTTTCCTCCTACTTCTACCCTGGAAGGATAAAGACGATTTCTAAAGTGAATAGATTTGGCTTGGTTAAAATGCAGATCAAAGTTAAACCTGAATTTATAAGAGAAATTCACTAAATTAAGGAGAGGCAATGAATTCTGGTGGAAAAGAAAGGAAACTTGTGTGATAGTAATTAAACTGTGATCTTAATCTATAACAGAGGTGTCAAAGCTATTTGGTTGTACCAAACATTTGAGTCTCTCTTTAAGGGTTCAGTGAAAAAACTGATAAATAAAAGTAACCCTGCTAGGTGGGCACCCGCATTAGGTAACGTTCTAAAAGTAACCCTTCTAGGTGGGCACCTGCATTAAGTAATGTTCGCTTTGTCCATGGTCTTACCTCTGCTGGTTTATTCCAGTGCTAAGTAGGGAGATTGGTCCATGGCAGCGAGTTATTAATTAACCGGTGGCGGGATCCCATCTCCCGTGTATCCAAAGCCAGATCCTTTTGAAACATAGCATTACACAAACAGCGCCTTCCACCCAGAGAAAAATGTCATGCTGTTGGGTAACAATGGCAAGCGCTCCCTTCGGACTGAGGCATGACGCTTCGCTTCCCACTTAAATGGTCTTGCACCGTGGCACTGAAGGGCTGGCACATTACTCCCCACGGGTGGCTGCATTTCGGCGGCCGAGTCTCTATTTCATCTTTCGGCCGTAGTGAGTGCTAAACATAACTGTCCTGGTTGTGTTCTCCGACTACCACAGAGCGAGCGGCTGCGTGGTGCTTAGGTGCCGACTGAGGTTAAACCACGACAATAGCATAGGGCTCCTCTATTTCCACAGGCTATTAACCTTCCAAAACATTTACCTCTGAGGCTAAACTTAGCAGTACTTCAATTCTGAGAAATATCTCTATTCATAAACAACGCATTAAGTGAGAGTGAATTAAGTCCCCTTGCAACAAATGGTAAGGATGTGCCGGAGCTAAGCGGGGGCTTAAACAGCTTTCCGAACTTAGTCCTTCTCAAAAGGAACATTTTTAGTTTAGCAAGTTTGAGCAAAACTTCTTCATCCATTTTTGAATTATGCGAGAACGGCAATAAAACACATAACCTTACTGAACTTCTGTCTGTAAAAGCATTTTAAAATATGGCACTTTATCAATAGTATTTTCGTAGGACTTGCAAAACGCAGCAGAAGTTCAGAAGAGCTGAAAGCTGACGTCTCCAAAAGAAAATGGTAGGCCTGCAAAGACTTATCGGCATCCTCGACATAAAAAACCCTAGTTTTCTTCTGGGGAAATACAACCCTCATCCAGCTGACAACAGGACCACCTAAACAAGTAGTTTAAATTCTCGGTTAGCTGAAGGAAATATTTGCTTAATAGGGCAGACGGAAAGGGTTGTTCTCAGTGAGTAGCGGGGCTCGTTGTTTAACCGCAGGCACTTCAACAGCTTCGAGTGTGAGTACAGTCCCGAGTGAACTTGGAGGGAGAAGCTTTATCGAGGAAAGGGAGGTATGTATATATGTTACAGCTGGGCTAAACAAGATGCTGTATACGCCATGTCTATAAAGTATTGCACAAAACTTGCAGAGAAAGGTAATAGCTAAGCATTCAATATCTCATTTTCATTCCCACTGTTGTTTAGAAAATGTGGCTGAAGATGAGGTATTCTCTGCATTTCTAAAATGGAGAATTATAACAAAAAATGAAGGTCTGTAGAAGCGGATGGTTAGTCAGAAATACTTTCTAGAGTGGAAAGAGGAAATAAAAGTGAAATTAGATACTAAAGGGAGGAAAGCACATCCAACAATAATTCAGCATTCAGTCACTGGCAAAGGGAGCCTAGCAGTCCAAACAACAGATTTTGAAATATTTAATCTGCAGGATCTGTGGAATTGTGTATACAAAGAGATGTCTTGGCTGTTTTCTCAAATTAAATTGATTGGGGTCTGTGCATTATATTACATGGATTTATTCTGATTAGATCTAAAGCTGAATGTCTTTCTTCCCAAGGAAGATTCAGAAACTCAAGAACTTTTTTTTTTTTTTTTTTTTTTTTTGATGCTGTGGGTTTATCTCAGGGTCACTGCAGCATTGTTCCTGCATCCATGGTAGCTCAGAAACTGGCATGCCAATTGGCGGCTGCCTTGCACTTGAAAAGCTGCAGTTCAGTGTGGCTACATGGAGGCAGTTATAATGCACTCGTCGCAGTGGTATCTGAACACTGTATAATCTCTAAAGTGCTTGAGGATGAATGGCTTATATAAATGTAGAATATTATTACTGTATACTCTACTTAATTGGGATATACTGAATAGGGATAGCTGCTTTACTGGGTCTATCTCCTTGGAAACCGATGACAGCATGTAGTAATGACTGTTTGTTAATCAAGATAGTATTGGCATATGTTCTGCTTAAGAGAGGTCTGATTTAGATTCTGCTAAATAAAGTGCTGTTTAGCCAGGTGACAAATAGGTGTGAAATCCTGAACTGGTTTTTAAATATGCAAGTTGCCAAATAAAGACAAAGAAGCATATTTTCCTAGATCCTTGGGTGGCTCAGTCAAGGGTGGCCGAGTTCAGTGGCGCTGGCTGAGGGCAGGAGCAGTCTGTCGGCATCGCACCAAATGGCTTTTGATCGTGGCACTGACAAGCCCGCTGGCAGTGGTAACTCTTGCTTGGCGTTCCTGCAGCTCATAACAGGCGAGCGCGTGCATTGCGCCGCATGAACAGATGCGCACCAAATATTGTGTCACACTGTTCAGTTATGGGCCTGACCACTCCAAAGCGGCCCGGTGGGTGTGGTGCGCCTTCTTCCCAGTGGAAGACATCACAGCTTTTGGAGCGTATGGGGAGCATGTCGCTCTCTTCAACAAGCTGTCTTGCATTTAACTTCTTCCTTGCCAGCTTCAAGCATGCTTGGGCCTGAGTAGACCTTTTCGCGTGAATTGGGTCAGTCTCCTTGGGCTGTGGTTCAGTGAAGTGCAAAGCAGGAGTTCTGCTAAATTGAACGGCAGTCTGTGGAAGAACTGATTCAGTTTTTAGTGTTGAGAAGCACTGTGGCTTGATGGACCTGGCACGTGTGGAAGTGTTACCTCTTTGTCTTCTCAGCCTTAAACCATTCACTTAACTGAAATATAACGGTATATGGGTCCCTGCCTTTTTGCGTAAGAATGTGGATCTTCTCTCACCTGACAAATCACATATCCTCTTCACAGGAAAGAAGCACAAAGTCTTTGATTTCTCTGTTAGAAAGATAATCACGCTAGTAAACGGTGCAAATCATTGTAGTCTTCATAATGAGGTATTAAAATGAAAAGCCTACAGATGCTCCGTAATGATGTACAGCCTTACCAGATAAACACCTTGGGCTGTTTTATCTTACCATGGAACCAAAGAGAATTTACCATTTCTCCTGTATGGAGAAACCCTGAAGATACTGATAAGTCATTTCTGAGTAAAAATTTGTAAAGTCACCAGGAAACCAGTAGGTGATCTCAGAAAATATTTAAGCATTCTTTTCAAAATTAGTATTTGATACCAGAAGTATCGTTTTCCATATGAGAAATCCTTTTAAATATCCTGTGCAGTGGATCTGGTAACTGCTGGAAGCTGTGTCTTATTATAGTTGCTTGAAATATACATTGTAAAATTAAAATCATTCAAAGTGTATTCTGCTTCTGAGTTCACAGAGTTTCCATAAAAGTTCAGTGTTCCTATGGTTTTCTTTTCATACTGTCAGCAATTTCTGGACTCCAGAAAACTTTGGGTTTGCTTCTTATCCCTAACTGAGAGACACCATAAAAGCTGAGCGAACCCTATGAACTTCTGTTCTTCAGTTGTAACCTGGACTACGAAATTGTTGTTTGTCAACAAGCTGTGATGCCTTGTGCGCTATATTTGATGTATTTCTTGAAACCTCAGCTGCTGAAATCATATACAGAATTAATCTCATCTAACTTATACAGTCTGAAAATTAAAGTATCTGTTTTAAGCTGGTTTCCTAAGTGCTCCCTCTTCTATGCACAGCTGTGTAAACAGCCTGGTTGGTGGAGTTCCAGGACAAGGTGAGGCGTGAGTCTCTTTCTGGAGATGCTTTTCTCTCTTTTTCCACTAACAGAAATGAACTTCGGCTGGCACGCTTAACCTAAATATTACCTCTTCCCTTTCTGAAATTCATTCTCTGGGTTCCTTAAGTTAAACTTCTGTAACTCTTTGCATCCTTTCTATTGTCTGTCTTTAAGCAGAACAGTGCATTGCTTGTTGTTTCTCTTTGCAGTTTCTTTTAAGACTAGCATACGTGTCTTCTATTCCCTATATTTCCTACCTATTTCACATTGAGGAGAAGGTGAGGCTGTGAAGGTCTGTCTCCAGTCCTCTGTACCCCATAGGTACTGGGGCTCTTACCTGCCCCCCGGGTGAACAAGGTTACTCCGTTTGTTCAGTGCAGAGGCTCTCCGTGGAGCCAGCTGACTGCTTTTTGTGGGACCAAGAAACAGTCAGGGGTACCTCCTCGAGGAAATTCTCAGCAGAGCTCATAGGGCAGGCCACAAAAGTATTTCAGATGCAAATATTCTACTCACAGTTGCAGCTGTATAATCTAGAGGAGTACCTCCTGATTTAGAGATGTGAGAACAAAATGTAGCCCCATTAACTTAGCTGTTCCTAGGCTGTGAGAATGTCAATTATGAATAGTTTGGCCCTGGATAATTAGACAACAAACTTCTTGTTAACTGCTAGTAGGAATCAATTCTTTGCATGGTCGTAATTTATTGTGTTTCACAGAGAAGGTGAATCAGACTCGTGATTAGTTTTATTCTCTGTAAGCCCTTTCAAGTCATAGGATGAAATAAAATTATGACCGAGTCTAACGACGGACATGGATCAAGATGTTTTTTCTCCCTGTCACGAAATGGAGTGTTATGAAAAGGTTTCCTTCCGCTATTAGTTTAGGAAAGAAGAGTCAAGCTGAAAAATGGAACAGAAAATAAAGGGAAAGTTATAGTCTGCAGTAGGCGGAGAGAGACGATTTCAGCTCTTCCCAACTTGCTAGAAAATATCTTTGCCTCTCTCATCATCACCTTTCATTCCCCCTACTCCCAGCTTATGTTAAAATATTTACTGAGGCTGTTGCCTAAAACCACGGCAGCTAAACCACTTTGGTATGGGGGGAATTTGCAAGAGGTTTCTTATAATTTGCGCCCAGGGCCTGGAAAGAACTGTGCATCGTTATGCAAGCGGCATATGTAACAGTCAGGCTAAATGATGAAACAAAAAGGAAAAGAAAGGAAATCACTCGTGGACATGCCTGAGAATTGGCACAATAGTTTTCTCTGAAGCGATTCTGTCATATTGTGAAAATACATGCTTGGACCATTTTAAAACTTTTTGTTATTTACTCAATAGACCGTAACAGCTCTGAAGCTTACTGCAGTGTTTATTCAACAGACCGGCTCTGTGGTTTTGGTCTATCATGTAAATATGTGTTTGAGCACATCTAAAATGGTATATTTTACTCAATGGGCCATAGTGGCTCCTCTGGAGCCTCTTATGTTGTATGGTACTTTGTAGCATGTCGCCGTTCCAATGTTATGGTCTCCATGGTGTGCTCCTTCAGTATGCTCTGAGGACTGATTCCCTTCTAACCGCTCAGGTGCCTGCATGGAAAGGGAGACTGTTCCAAGCAGCATTGTATTGTGCCAAGCTTCCGTCTCTGACTTTAAAAAGAGAGACCTGCCTTCTGGAGGTGAGCTGAGCAGTGGGAATTAATGCCACCATCCAAATTTTACTGGAGGATCCTATAGTTAAACTAATGTGAAAAAACCCACAACTTCTTCCAATCCCCTGGTAGCCCCTGCATGCTTGCTTGAAAATCTTAGTTTTCTGGTGTATCTGCAAATGTCTCAATGACATTATCTTAAGCACACGGAATTTATTGTCTTTTTTAAATAATGCAGAGACCTGGCTTTGTCTTGCACTGATTCTTGTCAGCGTCCCCCTGCAGAGGATCTGCACGTTTCTAGTGACCTGGAAGGGAAGGTGGAGCAGCAAGCTGGAGCATCCTGTGAAAGCCTGAGGTGCAAGGGTTTACTGCTCAAACCATAAGCATCTCTCCAGGTTGCGTGAGGGAGGAGCTCTTCTGTAAACAGCAGTCACTCAAGACTACAAGGGTCTTCACCTACGCCTGGCGTTCCCACGGAATGACAAAACCTGAGCTTGAGCCATTTACCTCAGACCCTGTGACGGGATGAGGACCCTGTATTAGCTATGAAAACACCTCCTCAGTTAAAAACTGGACCAGAATCTCAGTTAGTGCTTGTTAGCTATATGACTGGAAATATTTTATATTGTCATCTCTGCTCCTTCCCTTACTTCAGTGAAAAAAAATTGATTAATTGTTGGATTTTTTGGATTTCTGCCTTTTTTTTTTGTTTGTTTTCTTAGTTCTTTCAAAGCTGCTGGCACTGCTGAGGCATTAACACCAGTAAGAGGGGAGTTTGCATATGCAAATTTTACTCCCTTAATTAAAATCAGGAGCACTTGATTACACTGCTGAGCCCCAGAGCTGCAAATATGTAAACAAAGGTTACATGCTCAGAAAGGAAAATTGAGCCCTAAGTCATGTGTTTGTGATAGACTTTTGTTAGTTCTTAGGCTGCTGTTAATGTGAAGCCCAGTGCCAAATTAAATTCCTTATTCCTAGATTCAAGTGCGTGCTGTTCCAGGAGCACACTTTGTGGTTATTTTGTTTAGGTTTGGGATTGTTTTCTTTTCATTTCGTATTTGCTCCTCTGACTTGGAACCCCCTTGCTTTCTGGTTGGTAGGAACAAAGCAATTAAGAGCAGGTGTAGCTTGAAGAATGCGATGGGGCACCTAGAAAAAGTGGTAACAGGAAAAAGAAGGCATGGGTTTTCTTCTGGTTTTTAATTGTCCTCCAGTGTGTGGCCTCAGTCCTTCAAAATTCAGAGAATGCTGCGCTTCTGCTGTCTCCAGAAGTCATGAGGACTTTCACTGGTGGACCTGAGAATACGATTTGGTGAGGCATTTTCTCTTGTGGTAACCACCTTTCTCAAAATGCTTGTTCTTCTCCTTGCGCAGTAGTCTTCAGCCTCCCTCAGCTATGTTGATACAACTGTCCTTGATAAATTGGATCATTCAAATGATCTGGTCACAAGAAAAACAAAAAAACCCAGCAGAGCTCCCTAGTACTGCGTGCTTTCTCTAAAACAGATAATTTCGATCCTCTAATTCATAGCACAGTTCCACAAACAGTGCTGGCGTGACTGAGAGCCCTGGTGCGAGCCAGGGGAAAAAATGGCTGGGGAGGGATAAGTTGAGGAGCAAGAATTTCTTAGACTAGAAATACCAATGCCATGAGCATACTTTGCAGAGGGACCCTCTCTGATAAAGACAGCAGCGTTCCATTTCACTTTTCCTAAGTTTTTCTGAGCATAAAACAGGGTAGCAGTGCAGAAGATTTGCTTTCCTTACAAACATGTGGCTTGTTGAGCTGTCGAGTCCCCTTTTTGATCAGTCAGTTATCTCCCAGTCTTAACAAATAGGACCGGTCCTGGAACAGATACGGGAATTAAAAGGACACAAGATACTTATACTGGTGTAGCTCCCACAAACCCACATCTTCCCTAGGTGTTTCCTTAAGAAGCCACGTATATGGTGCAAAGTAGGTGTGATCCTCTTCCATGCTGTTTTATCACACTTGCTTTGCAAGGCAAAAGCGACTGTACGCGGTATCAGTCACTAGAGAGTAAGACTGTTCTTTTAGGTAAGAAGCGCTGAGATTTTCTAAGGCTATGGTGTGATGTGCCCTGTTCACATTTTTAAAAAAGAATGTTGCAGGGACTTATTTTTTTTGACATTGATCTTAACTTTAACACTTTGAGGTCTTTTCTGCTTACTGTCTGACTATCTATGGGCTTTCGCTGATATGAAAGATATGTAGCAAGATTCAGTATGTTGCACAGATGATGCCCCAGAAATAGCAAAGCCTGATGCCAATGTGTCACATCTTCAGTTTGTAAATTCCACTGACTCGTTTCACTTAAGGATGCAGTTCAAGCCCACTCTCCACACACGGCCTCTAATCAATTAGGAGTAACTAACTATGAAAGAAAATTTGTAAAAGAGATTGCCACAAGCTTCACAGGTCCGACGAAGGCATAGCTGGCAGGACCTAAGTTCAAGGCAGATCACAGCTACCCAAGTGCCTATCAGCGTACAGCCTTGGGCGAGATTTCTGCCACTAGGAAAGACAATTTTGATCAAAACCCATAGAATCAAAGCACGTATTCATCAACTCCACATACCGACCCCAGCACAAATACGCAAATTGCCGTACTCTGATCTGTGACATAGGTAGAGACTTCACGTCACCTGGAAAATGGATCTCTGCTTTTTGTCTTAATTTTGCATGGTACTTAGTACACAGCCAAAGTAATACCCGAACTAGATTATTAACGGAAAGCAAGGCATTTCCTCAAGATGAGCTAGAACCCAAACACAAAGGGCAAGTTTCTGTTACCAAGATGAAGTATCTCCTTTTGTCAGTTCCTGCACACATCGCATTAACATTAATGACAGCTTCAGCCACACGCATGTATCCCTCTCATTAACACTAATGGGCAATACATGCACACGGATCTCTGGTTAATACTGATGGGAATTACGTATACGTGCAACGCTCATTAGCATTAATGAGGGTTCTCCTGTGGATATCTAATGATCATTAATGGGAGTTACACGCATGTGTATTTCCCATTAACATTAGTGGCACGTGCATCTCTCATTAATATTGATGGGAAATACAGGAAGCCATATCTCTCATTAATATTGGTAGGAGGGATGCACACATGGCAAGGAGAAAGCTATTCCTGCCATATCCTCAAGAAGGAAACTTTGAGCCGCTGTTAATTCTGTTCTAAAGCAACTTCAGTTTGTGCTGTCTTTCAGTGAATTATCAGGGTCTCCATGACCTTGGCCACAAGGCACAGGCTTCCTTCCCACAGGAATGAACTATTTCTGAAGAAGCCCAAACATTCTTTTCTTTGGTACCAGACAGCATGTCGTCTCTGTGGGGTTTTTTAAGCAAACATATTTCTGAATTGCTGCTATTTCAAAGAAAAGTCTGTATATGCTTTTCGCAGCATAGGGGTGGCACACACCAGCTGCTGAGTTACTGCTCGTAGGCACGCAAAATTTATAACAAGTTCTTGTGATCATAACTCCATTTTACATCACGCGCTAATGCAGTATTGTGTTAAACTCTGACATGGTTCCTGATGAATGTAGTAGAGACTAAAGGCCATAGCTTCCCTTTGGAGTAAAAAAGGTACGAATTTACTACAGTACTGAGCTTTTCATCCTTCCAGTTACAAAGGGATTAAACTTCAGTGCCCCTTTCAAAAATGCATTCTCGCGCCTGCCAAGCTGTTTCCACGGACTTTTCTATAGGGCTGTATTTTAGATCTCCTTTTGAACATCTGCCATTGCTGTTGCGTAGTGTCAGTGCAGAGCTCGGGGTTTCACGTGGTGGGGCAGCCGAGGGGTCTGCTCCTGGAGAGGACTTCCCTCTCTCTCCTCCACGGGGCATCGCTGCGTGGGTGGATGCTGAAGACCTAGGAAGAACCTGCAGCTCAGCGCCGGGAGGGCACACGGTGTCCACGTGGTGTGAACGGGGATGAGCAGACAGGGCTAAGGAAGAACGTTGGTCTGCCTATCAAGTTACATATATGGAGAGAGGGGAAGGTGATTGCATAAAGCTCTGGCCTGGGAATCCAGTGATTTGCAATCAGTTCTCACCTTCATATCCCATTGTAGGGTAAATTCTTCTTTTTCCATCCTTTGATATACCTACCACCTTGTACGCAGGAATTGTAACCTGAAATACGATCTCTAGATGCCACTGTAATGGCTTAGCTACAGTTAATACTAACACCACCAGCTGCATCAGATATATGCTATTTAAAACAGAAAGCAATACATTTAGTTTTAAAAGTGCCCTTTGGTAAGATAGTCTTACTGCTTTTCTCATTGCTCTACAGAATTAGAATATCCGTTGTCCATGCAAATTAGTTACAAAAAACACTGTTGGCAAATAACAGATGAAAATTAAAGGATTATTTTTTGGCAAACACAGCTGTACTATATCAGATTCCCTAAGGCTGGGGGAGGTATATATTGCACCTTCCTGTGCCAGCAAGTCCCCTGCCGCACAAGAAGGCTTCAGTGCGGGGAAGGGCAGGCTGTATCACTGCGGCTGCTGCTCCATTTCGGGAGCCTTCTGGAGAGAGGGAGAGGGAGCGGGAGCAGTTTTAACTCCCACAAGAGCTGTGCAGCCAGACTGCCTCGCGTGAGCCTTTTCCACCTGCCCTAGCTCTGCCCCTTCGGCAGCGTGCGTTGAGCACTCTTTTGTTGCGCGTTGGTTCCTCGTCATTGTGGTGGTGTAAGAGATGCTGTCGCTGCTTTCTTTACCAGCAGATGTTTTACTGCTGGGCTCCCTGACCCCAGCGGGGTCTATATGGGCCCTGTATGTAATCTGCTTCAATTTGCATGAAAATCAACAACAAATTTAGATACAGCAGGCATAAATGCATGAAACTCTTTATAAGCACAAACACACAGATTCAGACATACGCTTGCACAAGACACACGCGCACACACACTTATTCACACTCACATTCACCCATCCTGGAAAGTGTAACGCAGGAAAGGTGATTCCAGTGCTAAAGGATGACAGATGTCAGAAGACATCAAGGAAAATCACAACAATAATATTCTGTCTGGCTACAGCGGCATTAAAGATTCTAATCTGTAACTACAGCTTTCAATATAATTCAGAATTCAGCTGCTAAACAAACTAAATAATTTATCAAGTACAATATGTTCTAACTCTGCAGCTTGCAAAAGCTGCAGCCATACCTTTGGTTCAAAGATTCACCAAATGGTGGAAATGTCAAGCTCTTCCTTAAAGTGCATCTTCCTCAATTCCCTTAGTAGGTAGCACAGATTTTTTTTTTTCTTTCCTAAAGATGTTTTATTGTTTTTCTACTTTTCATCAGGGTGGGGTTGCCATGGCAATAAAGTAGGATGTCTTGCTGGATTTCACCTTTGCTGTCTTGCTTCATACGGTTCTCTCTCCTCAGAGCAAACATGGTGGACGCAATGCACATACAGATGTCTGATTTCAGATTTCTTTCCCGAGTGTGCTTGGCAGCTGCTCTCCTGAGACGGGCAAAGCAGCGCTTCACAAGCAGCACTTCACATTCATCCTCCCACTCTCTAATGGCCACCATGACACGTCTCCCTTGCTTTGTGAGCTCTTTTTTAAGATGGACAAAGCTTTTCATGAAAGACTTGCTTCCAGTGTAAGCAGAAACTTTTGTTTAAGCATTTCAATTAACTAAATGACCATATCAATTCTCCTTCTCTTGAAGTTAGCTGAGGTTAAATGGTGAAATATGCCACAATAGAAGTTGGAAACATCCATCTCGCATCCCAGCAATATGCCCAGAGCTAAGCCAGTTACTGGATTTAAAAGGATGGGGTTAGGTTGTGACACTGCCATCATGACTGTGCCTCTGAACTGGGCCTCTCTCTTCTTCTCTCTCGATGTTTCTTGTCATCCCAATTTTCCCAGTTAAACTTCTAGGACTTCTCCCAGAAAAAAAAAGGTTCAAAAATTACATCACGCACCGGGATGAAGAGTTTTCATTTTATATATCTCTCCCGCATCTTTCAAAAATAGATTATAAATCTGTTATCTCTGTCTGAATTTCACAGTGGTAGCATCTCAGAAATCCAGATGAAAAGGGATAGTAAACGCAAGCTTCAGTCGCAGTCCTTCAGTTTGAACCCTGCAGATCGGCTCTTCTCTCCTTGTGGAGTACCATCCGTGGAAAGAGCTGAAATTTCAGGGTACGCTAATGAATAACGCATCCCATGAAAGTGTCACTAA
Organism: Pygoscelis adeliae; assembly: GCF_000699105.1. NCBI lineage: Eukaryota > Metazoa > Chordata > Aves > Sphenisciformes > Spheniscidae > Pygoscelis > Pygoscelis adeliae. The sequence continues at coordinate 578,793 of NW_008824053.1, forward strand.
TATCGTCAGAATTTAAAACTCCATATCCCAGTAGCTATATCTCACAAAAGAAATAAAAAAATACATAATATTTTTAATGCGACATGAACGTTTTCCCTTTAGTGTTCGGATTTCTCTTTGCAATTCAACCAAAGCAAAACAGGGATGCGTTACATGAACTCCCGTGGATTAGCCACGATGCCTTTCTTTGCCGCTTTTCAATACTCTGCTTGTAATGGCCAAGCTGAGAAAACGTTTCCTGATTTCCAGTTCAAGGTCTAATCCTCTGCTTTCCTTCTGTCTTACTCACTAGAGTTGCATTAAGTTTCCCTCTGATTTTACTAACCTTCCCTGAACACCAGTGTCATTTTAAAGTATCACTATAATATATATATAATATAAAGTCTTCTGACTACATCGGTCTCTGACTGCCAGTCCCACTTTTTCTTTTGAATTTATACCGTTAATATAATTATTATTCATGCATTATAGCACCCAAGAGACATGGGCATTGTCTAGCTTTTCCATTTAGTTAATGCCTTGGAAAACTTACAATCTGGGTAGAAGACAAAAAGCAACGCATGGATATCAAGACAGAGGGGAAGAAGGGTGCAATGGGACTACATGACTTTGCATGCTAAGCAGCAATATCAGCAGGGTGATATTATCTCTTACTTTTGGGGTAATTATGATAAAAGAGAGATTGAAGGGGAACCTCCAGAGCTGTCAGGTGGCTGTGTAGCTGTTGTGGTGGGGCAAAAGGGCATGAAGTTATTTGTCCGAAAATCTTGCGGTTAGTGTAAGAGGTGGCTTGCCAGATGAATGGGTGGTAGGAATTGATTTCTTAACAAAGAAGTCACCCGGAAGATTGAACAAACTTTTCTGTGATGTGAGAAAATTTAGCGCACGTTATTTTGCTGAAGTGGAACTTCTGTTTTCAGCCTGGTAGTAATGGCCTGCAAATACAGTTTCACTGCTGCCATCGTGATGAGGACTCTCTGTACTTTACAAGACAGACTCTGTTTACTATTTCTGCCCCAAACGAACAGTTCTGAGCACGGTATGTCACAGCTACGGTGATAATCGTGGTTGTAGAGCAAGCTGTGCTTTGGCTGCTTCTCTCCAGGCTGCTTCTCAGGGCAGAGGCCAAGCTGCCTGCCAGTCGTTTGGACAGGACCCAGGCAATCCTGTGCCTTTTAAACCAGACCTCAGCCCAGCTTACCAACGCACGAGGCCCAGCTTCGCCTGGCACCTGTAAGCCTTTCCTCAGAGCAGTTGTGACAGTGCCTGATTATAGTGGTTCTGCACAAAAAAACCCGTGTTCATTCTGTCACCTGAAACGCGCAGCGTGTGTAGGTGCCTTGTCCTGGAAAATTGAGCTGCGGCTGCCGGCTTGCTGCTATTTTAAGAATGCACCAAACTCCAGGCAGCAAGTGAGAAGAAGGAAATCAGAATGTTTTTAAAGGTAGTTACATTGCTTAACATTTTTATCAGGAAGATTTGAAAGTATTTTGTGTGAGTATTACTATTATCCCCAGGTTATACATGGTGGGACTGAGGTAAAGTACAGATCAGCTACTTCCTCAAATCCAAGTGATGAAATTGGGCGCGGGACCCCCCACCTTGGCTTTCCATCACATGCTGTAACTATCGCATGGCCCCGTGTCATGTACGTTTCTGGTATTCAGGTTTCTAACTCAGCTGCACTCCTTGCCATTTAATTCAATGACAATACGCGGATTTGGAGGGGGGGGGAGGGGAGGGGAGGAAGGCCTATTTTTGGGGGGCAAGCCGTGTGCGCTGTTGATAGTCTAAAATGCATTTAGTGTGAAAATCTGATGGCTCTTGGAAATATCTTCCTGGACTTTTTGGTGAGCCTGCCAAGGATGCTGATAATCAACAGAAGTCATTTTTGTGACAGAAACAAGGCTGACCCTATGTTTTGGTTACAGTCCTACACCCTTCCTCTAAAAGAAAAATGGAACTTCAACCTGCATTAAGAAGTATCAGAACCGAAAACACGGTTCATTACTAATAATGTTTACACTGAATTAAAGTAGAATTTAGCTTTTATGTTCAATTGCATTATTAGAAACATCTAATACTATTTGATTAACAAATTTTCATAGGCCCAAGGACACAGTTGGCTGAGCTGAGGTGCTGAAGCATATTACGGCGCGGTATTTATTGCCTGTGTGTCAGCGTGTGAGCTCTATCCATGCTTGATTCAAATGGGAAAACCCGTGAGCCAAATATCAGCTTTGTCATGTGTAGAGTAACCATGATGTTTGCAATATCACATTACAGCAGCGGTT
>NW_008824053.1:581133-582971 GCF_000699105.1 Pygoscelis adeliae
ATTAAAAGAAAGATAGCTGCCTCAGATTGCGTTATTCGGGTGGGGGAGATAAACATCTGCAGTTGAGGATGATTCCTAACTGCTGCTGAGAGAAAAAAATTCTCATAGGCTTCACTGCTGTAGAATAAAGCCAATAAAATGCAGCAATGCAGCTGCAATAATGATGGACTGCATAGAAGTGTTTAACGTGTGCATGTGAATGCAATGAAAAATATTTCATTGTAGTCCCTCAAAAAGACTTGCAGGCCAGATAGTGAAATGTCTTAGATTTTTTGTATTTAATATTTCAATAATAATGGTAATGGATAATTTGCACATATAATAGCTTCTTTGTGTGAAGGTAGTAAAGTTATTTACAGCTTTCACCTAAAGCAGGTTTCTTTAAGCACTATATACATGCATTGTGTCTTTATTTGGCAAGTGTGTAAACAGGAGTATTAACAATTCTTTTTTAGGGTATGGGAATGACTCTTCCGAAGACGATAAATACTCAGTCACCCTTTAATTCATTTCCTAGCGCATCTGCTGAGATGCCCCGTAAGTCTGTTAATTGGTAGCGGTCACTCACGACAGGAGCAGCAGTAGCCTGGGAAGCAGAGCGAGACCTGTGACCTCCTCCTTCCAGCAGCTACAAACAACTGCCTGTTTAGGAGGATAATTCCAGCTCCTTTCTGCTGGCCTGGGCTGGATTCAAATTACTATCCTGAAAGGAAAAGCCTGTGCAAGGGCCATGACAAACTTTAAATGCATTTATTTTTAGGACACTTTAGCAGAGGGCGAGCAGAGATGAGTAAGACACTGAACCCAGGAGATCGCTGCTCTTCAAACAAACAATGACTATCTGACCTATAATTGAAGATAGGTCATGGTATCTTATTTCTTGTGGGTATTACAGTACCCACAGGTAGCCAGAGAGGCGGAGGAGTTGTGATATTAACACAATCCGTACGCTGATGAGCCAGAGCTCTTTCACATAAGAACCAAGTTACGGTTTGTCTGTGCAACTGGATGAGAACCATTTCAGTACACGTTGTCCGGTTATTCTTCCGCTGTGTGATGCCTTTAATAATAACCATTGTCTTTATTTCTGTGTCTGAGCAATTCCCTGAAAAGGGATACAATATTAATAATCTTGACTAGTTTAGAAATTTGCTGATGTATACTTGCAAATGCTTTAATCACCTTGCCAAAGGGAATCAATAAGCAAATATATTCCATAAGCCTGGAAAAAGGTTCAGATAAACTAAACAGAGTATCTGTATGCATTTGTTACTGCAACAGTATTAAATGGACCAGATCCGAATAGTCTTGTTTTCAGAAATGTGATGCAGTGCAGATTACAACAAGCAAGAAAAAAAAACTCCTTTCTGATTAAAGAGTACTGGGAAGGGCAGGTCAGCCATTGATTTCGGTGCCCATTTTAGACACACTCGATGTGAATACAACACTAATACAAATCTGAAGAATTTAAATTTGTTAACGTTAGAGTTGACCAAACCCACAGTGCTTGCCAACCACACTGCTCAACCTGAGAGAGAGTGGGACGTTATTCCCACTTTCAGAAACCTAGAAGCTCTCCCTCGGAAAGCAGAAACCAGTTTGTACCATCACAACGGACACGGAGAGAATCATAGAATCATTAAGGTTAGAAAAGACCTCTAAGATCATCGAGTCCAACAGTCAACCCAACACCACCATGCCCACTAAACCATGGCCCTAAGCGCCTCATCTACATGTCTTTTAAATACCTCCAGGGATGGGGACTCAACCACTTCCCTGGGCAGCCTGGTCCAATGTTTAACCACTCTTTCAGTAAAGAAATTTTTCCTCACATCCAA
>NW_008824053.1:584919-589971 GCF_000699105.1 Pygoscelis adeliae
TCCCAAGGGACTCTCTCAACCAGCGTCCCGAAAAGGCCAAAGGTCGACCTCCAGAAGTCCATGGTTGCGGTTTCGCTGGCCCCCCCTCCTTACTGAGGGGGGGAGAGATGTCAGTGAGGGCTGTAACTTCAGTCAAACATCTCAGAGCAAAATCAGACAAACTCTTTAGTGACAAAGATTCAGCGTTAGTGCCAATGCCACTAGTTATAAAACAGTGAGGGGAAAAAAAGACATGCTGTATAGGTGAAATCTCAGTAGACTGATTCAGTTTTTTCCATGAAGCATTAGCAAGGTTTTAAATAGCTGCAACCTGCATATTAAAAATGCCCGTGTGTATAATACATGAATAAGGGCACCTTGGCTGAATACATTACGGAACAGAACTGTCATCTTTACCCCCTGCACAATCACACTTTTGCTTGCTTATGTGAATAGACAAGAATAGCGAGGAGCACTTATCAGAAGTTAAATTAGACAGTGAATCAGTGGATTAAGACCCTATTTTTAAAAAATGAGCATCCCTCCACCAGTTCCTTTCTTTCCACCACTTTCTCAAATCGAGACATTTCTTTGCAGCTCTTTATTTAGACACAAAGCCTGGTAAATGATCATGTTTTATCCACAGTCTGACTGGGGGTTTTTTGTGATTCATTCACCTGCTGCTCCAGCAAAGACGTAATCCCATCTTCATTTATATACCTGAGAGACGACTCAGGTACAGGAAAGAATGTATGCTACCAAAAGGCGGCTGCTGCATCTGCTGTGCTTGATATATGTGAAGCGTGGCAAAAACCTCTCTGCAGCTGTTTGTCTTCATATTTAGGATGAGAGGATATAATATATAGTCACTTGCAGGGCAGGAGTGACTCACTGAATATTTCAACAAGATATGAAGATTTTATGCTGTGCCATTCGGTAAAATATATATATATTTATTTTGACAAGCCATATATTCCTGGCCCGTGAGCCCATTTTGAGAAACAGAGACGTAGAATTTTTGGATCAAAGTAGTTTGACTTTTTCCCCTTAAGTACAGATTCCCTGTGTAACCATTATTTTGCAGCGCTCTCTGCAGAAAGGCTAGCCATTCAGCTTTTTAATGATGCACTCTCTCTAATGATGGAAGGGGAAAAAAAAAAAAAAAAGAGTGACAAGTTTTCTGGTGGAGGTGGCTCTTGTCTATGACACTGCTGTTAGCTCTCAAGTGAGCGGAACAATGTACAGCTCCAAGTGACGAAGCTTATGAATTGCTGCTCTCAGTGAGAGCTTGCTGAGAAAATGAAGTGCGTGTCTGCACTTCTATTTTATATTCCATGGAAATTAAAACCATTTTGGGCCCTGCATGCAGGCCTTTACAGATATCTGAACTGTATTTTTTCCATCTGACTCATGTCTCTGTGAGTCATTTATAGCACTTTCATATGCAGAGAGGTTTTTTTAGGCTATTTATGAAGCTCCTTTGAGTATACTTAAGCCCTCCTTTTTAACAGGGGCTGGGCACACAAGGAAAAAAAGTTTCTTCTGGACAAAGCTTTACAATGATAGAAATTACAATGACGTTTAGAAAATGGAAATCCCTTCCTATTGTAACCACAAACAGTTTCTAAGTAGGAGCAGGCTCTTACCTGTAGTTATTACACTCCATCATAATTAAGGAAATCTGGTTTGCCCCTTCTTGTGTGACCTTGACAAATGATGTAATCCTGGCAACCCGAGGAGCTCATATGGCCCCGGAGTTGAACAAAAGTCCCGGGCGTCCCGCAGCGGCGGGGCGGACTGCCTCAGCCCTCCGCAGGCTGTGCTGCGCTCGGTGCCAGAGCTGTAGCTGGCGGGGAGGACGGAGAGACAGAGATCATTAGCAACCCCGTGAGACAACGCTTCGGCAATCTGCATTGTACCTGGGAACAAACGTCAGTACTGCAGGAAAAAACAAAGGATGCAAGATCACTAAAATGGCAGAGCTACTGTGTTTGCTTAAAAAAAAAAAATAAAATCAGCAAACAAAGGCATTGGCAAGTAAAGGACTCGGGGTATATCGCTACCTCCAGTGGAGGTTTCACTGTCCTTGTGTTGTGCACCATCCTATTACACTAAGGGAATGAAATTGAATTTCCTTTCTTCTCCAGGACTATTTGCAAGCTGCTCCCCGAGTCCCACATCAACACACACTTCTTACTTGAAAACAGCTGCCAAATTGTGAAGATAAGAAAACAAAGCAATCATTCCTGTTTAAAATGATTAGATAATAGTTAGCAAAAACATTTTTTTCTGGCTGCCTTTTCAAACTCTTACTGAGATAAAAGGGGGGGGGGTGGTGGTGAAAAAATGTGAAACCTCCAAGACACAGCCCTTTTGTGGGAAGGTTGGAATGGTCTTTTCCAGGCTTTCTCTTTACTTTGATAATTTTTAGAAATATAGGTTAGAACGGACCAAAGAAAGGGATGAGGCACACTAAAAGGATGGCATGAAACAATATTTAAATGATGTCTGACTTCATTCTTGCCTGAAGGCATGCTGAATTCATAAAGAGAGTCCCCCAGGATATTTCACAGTGTGGTGCTACACAGCCTGCTTCCCTGGCGGGTCAATACTGCATATCGTGCTGGGATGCGGTACAAGGCACGCTGGTGGCTGCTTTACCTGCCTCGGTCTCAGCGTAGCCCCTGTAAACGTAAGTCGAGGACTCCGTCTTTGGAATCCCAAATGTCCAGGCAGACTCACAAGACAAGAGATGACTGATTTGCACTGCAGGACAGAGCTGTCAGAAAAAGTTGTTGTGAGTCCAGAAGGCTTATGGGCAGGCTCCTTGCAAAACTTAAGTGTATCACGTGGACGTCTGTGTGGGGTTGGCTTACTGAAGTACTCCTTTCTGACTTCGTGCAAGGTAGCAGACTCTGAGTGACTGAAAGAAATTCATTAAAAAGGGGGAGAGAGCAGAACAGCAAATACAGAAGAATAGGAGGGCTGAATGTCGCATATGTAATAGAGACACATCAGGATGGATGAAACTGTGAGGAAAAAATCATAGAATCATGGAATCATTAAGGTTGGAAAAGACCTCTGAGATCATCGAGTCCAACCGTCAACGCAACACCACCATGCCCACTAAACCATGTCCCTAAGCGCCTCATCTACCCGTCTTTTAAATACTTCCAGGGATGGTGACTCCACCACTTCCCTGGGCAGCCTGGTCCAAGGTTTAACCACTCTTGCAGTAAAGAAATTTTTCCTCACGTGCAGTCTAAACCTCCCCTGGCACAACCTGAGGCCATTTCCTCTCATCCTTTCACCAGTTCCTTGGGAGAAGAGACCGACCCCCACCTCGCTACAACCTCCTTGCAGGTAGTTGTAGAGAGCGATGAGGTCTCCCCTCAGCCTCCTTTTCTCCAGGCTAAACAACCCCAGCTCCCTCAGCCGCTCCTCATCAGACTTGTTCTCCAGACCCCTCACCAGCCTCGTTGCCCTTCTCTGGACATGCTCCAACACCTCGACGTCCTTCTTGTAGTGAGTGGGATATGGTGAAGGCACACCTCGCAGCTAGCAGAAAAACTGCTTTTCTGTGTTGCCTGGTGTTTCTCAGATGAGAAAATCTGGAGTTGGTTTGAGAGTTTTGCTTGGCCATTTTGAATCCTAGGCTGGATCCTCTGGGCTCGCGGGAGGTGCCAGTGGCACTGATGACCCTGAAAAGGGAAGAACTTGCCCCCAGGCCACCTTCCTCTGGCAAGAAATTATCGTCTGACCCTGGCCTGTGTTCTGCCCAGTCAAGTAGCAAAGCAGTAACAGAGTAAAAACCACGAGTACTTGGAGATTGGGCTGAGTTTGATGATCCCAGCCCTTTATCAGCTTTAGGCCTTTGGAAGTTTGCATTGCTTGTGCAAACTGTTAGTAGATAAAAGCTTTTAAATAGTGGCTGATGCTTATACAGAGTTTGAGAGCAAACCAGTCAGATTTCCTGTTTGAAAATTAATGCAGCTGTGAAAGTTTTAGGGATACATGGATAATGGGAAATAGAATTTCACTTCTCTCCAGTAACATATTCAGCCTTCTGGAGGCAGGCAAAATTTTAAGGCTTTCAGACATGCTGGTTATTGAGACCTGTTTGCATTTAGATTCAGAACCTGAAAAATAAGTCTTCTGGCAGTATTAGTACCCTCCTAAAACTAAAATACCAGTTAGTAGTAACAACTGATAGGCTCTCAGGGCATGACCATGCAGTGAGAAAAAAACAAAATGCCCAACTTTTGTGCTAAGTTAACAGAATTTGACTTTTGGCCAGTTAAAGTAATTCTTCAAATCCACTGTGGTCTTCCTGTAACTTTTCTGACCAACTGGACATTGAAATCCCATACTTTTTGACATACGGTAAGAAAAAACATATAGTTAGTATTGGAGTGGGAAGTGTAACCTGTGATCTTATTGTTCTTATTTTAAATCTGAATGAACTTTTCTTATCATAGTGGAATAGAATAATGTGTGAAGCAATAAATGGTGTTTCAGTATTAGCTAGCAGAACTGAGGAAATGCAGCTGGGGATAAAAAATAGCTACAGGCTGCCTTGTAGCTTTTATTAATCTACCTTGTGAAATCTTCACCTCTGTACTATTTCTTTCTTCCTTTCTTTCTTCTTTCTCAGAAGCAGCCTCAGTCAGTGTATTGATTTGTTTTTACCCCAGATTTTTGAATTGTAAAAGTAGTTGTGACTCCTGGTTTGGCCAGGTACTATCACCTTGACAGCATTTGTAGGCTTGAATCATGGCTACCTGCTATGTTTGGAAAAGTCCTTAGGTTATGAAGGCTGCCATGGTTTAACCCCAGCTGGCAACTAAACACCACGCAGCCACTTGCTCACTCCCCCCTGGTGGGATGGGAGAGAGAAGCAGAAGAATAAAAGTGAGAAAACTCGTGGGTTGAGATAAAGACAGTTTAATAGGGAAAGCAAAAGCCACGCACGCACAAGCAAAGGAAAACAAGGCATTCCTTCACTCCTTCCCATGGGCAGGCAGGTGCTCAGCCATCTCCGGGAAAGCAGGGCTCCATCACGCGTAACGGTGA
>NW_008824053.1:590174-591211 GCF_000699105.1 Pygoscelis adeliae
CAGCAGGAACAAAAACATCCCTGTGTTATCAGCACTGTTCCCAGCACAAATCCAAACCACAGCCCCATAGCAGCTGCTGTCAAGAAAATTAACTCTACCCCAGCCGAAACCAGCACAAGTTTGGCTAGATCATTGGGTGGGAATATTAGAAACCAAGGCTATCTTACTGCACTTAGTTGCAACACAAAAGTATACATCAGTGGCTTTATGTGAGCTTTAATAACAGTTTCTTGTTTGAGCACTAATGTTTTTAAGCCAACAACATGATAATATGATGAATAGAAGGCAGAGGCTGTGGAGGGCAATTATTTATCAATGTGGGTTATGGAACAAGCAAAAGGGTCAATGCACTTATTATGTGATGACATGGCTGATCAATGCAGGCTCATTCTCTGTTTGATCTGCATTACTGAGTTAAGTCCTGCTCCTTTGTGGGTACAGAGGGCTCCTTTGCATTGCAGCCAGCCTGTTTCTTCTACAGAAAGGCAGAAAACAGTGGATGGGCACATGGGGATACATGGCCAGTGGACTGCACAAAGCTAATTTCTTCGCTTGCTCACGCGGTAGTAATGACCAGTAACATAATGGAAGTGTATAGATGAAGAACTAACAATTCTAGAATAGAGATCAATTTAATGCTACACACACAAAAAGTGACCAGGCAAGTAAATGTGCAGTTGTGTCATGTCATGGCAAGGAACTCTGCCTCAGCTCCCCCAGCTGTAAAGGGAGTTGGTCCATGAAGTTTCTTGGCGTCTAAAAATTTTTAAAACCACTCTATAGATCATGCAAGTTTTCTTTCAGGAGACTATTCCTAAATAAAAATCGTTCCTAGTTAGGACACTCTCCTTCATGCTCATTTGCTTTTGTAACATCCCATTATTTCTAATTTCTATACCCCATTATTCTCTCAGCCCACTCTCTTAAGTTCCTCTCCCAATATGGTGATAGTTACCGTACCACCCTGGTCAATGTTCAGCTACGTTACATAATTCTCATAAACGTTCCTCGTCAGTCAAATTGTTCTGGTGCTTAAA
>NW_008824053.1:591288-594782 GCF_000699105.1 Pygoscelis adeliae
GCTTGTCAACCAGTTTTAAATCCATGAGACAGTGCTCATTTCCAACCCAACTGAGATTAATTTTTCAAGTATGATTTCTGAGGGATTGCATCTGATGTCTGCTGATGCCGGATACAAGATCGAAAATTGCTCTTTGTTACAAATTTGTGACACCCCCCCCCCGCTGTAGTCACCCTGTGTTTCAGCACGTATGTCTAGGATCATAATTTCACTCATTGCTGTTTATTGCTCATGTTTCTGCCGTCAGCTGCTTACTTTCCTTAAAAAAAACCCCAACAACAACAAAAAACCCACCTCTCTTCCATTATTTTCCTAGGGATTGTAATGTGATTTACCAGATGATAATTTCTACGATTACTCTTTATTCATCTTCTAAAGTTCAGTGCCATCCAGCCATCTGGTGTCTCATTAGTTCTGCAGAAGCCCTAGCCTGCAAAGAAAAAAAAAAATTACTCACATGGCTAATTTTAAGTATGTGAATCCTAATGATGCAAAAGAGACTGCTCATATTTTTTGAGCCGGGCATATAGATAACTCTTGCAGGACCAGGCCATAAAATACGTTCAAAAGACTTCTTTGGTTAATCGCATAAAGTAATTAGCATGAACGCTGTAAGATACTTCACACAGTAGTGCTAAGAGGCCTGTATTAAGGCTTTCCGTGCATTTCTTTACCAGCTTTTTATCAATCACCTGGGCATTAGATCTTTGACAACATGAAGGGCAGTGTAAATCAGTGTTAACCTGAAGCATGTTGATGGAGGTATGCTTTCAGGAGATTTGGAATCAGATGTAAGGTCTTCGTCATTTCTTAATTAGCCATTTTGCTTTCTCTCTCCCTCCTGGTGCTAGAGACCCGCATACCGGCACAGTCAGTTTAGAATCAGCGTGATCAATTTTTTTGGTCTTCTTCCTTAAATAGCAGAATTTCTCTCTCAAACTACTTGTCCTCACCAATATACATATAAAACCCCATCTTATTTGTCTTACGTTCTGCAACCAGAATTCACTTTTTTCTGTCTAGAAAGGTGTTACTGCAAAGGAGCAGCTCTTTTCCATTCCCCCTTTTCTGGCTATATCTGAGAAACACCTTCCAATTTTTTAACGCACTGCTCAGTAAAAACATCTACCCTATATCAATTTTAGAGTGCCATTCTTAAGGTGTGAACCACTTTGTGAAAGGCAGCCTGTTATTGCTGTATATCATAAATATCCTTCAGACGCCCACTCTTTGAACTTGTGACTCATCAGTCTGGCATCTCAAATTCCCTTCTGCTAATTACAAAATACCGATGTTGCTCATTACCACTATAACAATAACACCTAGTTAGGAAGAGAATACTGCTTCTCCTGGTAAACTGCAATGTCTCGTGTTTCATCGCTTTCCGCCACTTATTAAATCAGTTTGCACATAGCCAGTTTTCCACGTGCCTCTGCAAAATCCTGAACGTTCTTTTGTAGGCTCCTGAACTCAGACCAGGTGATGTGGAATACGTAGGGCGAATGTCGCTCGCTATCGTTAACTTACGGAGCCTACCCCAGCTCAGAAATGCCTATAGCCGTGCATTTTGTTAAGTGATATAGGAGATAATGTATTTTTATCTCCTTAAGTCTGGATCAGTGAAACAAAGAGAAATCAGGTATGTTTTCTTAGGACTTGTAAAGAATTTCCTGAAACCCAGCAAATGTCTTAACCACAACACTGTTCCTCCTGAAAAGGTAAGGCCTCTAAGCCCATCATTAACTGCCAGAAAACATTAATCAGAAAAGGTAGAGGCAAATTCACCTACCTACCTCTAACTGATTTGAGACAGCAGGGAGTAGTTCAGGGTTACTTTAGCTGCTTTTATATTATTAATTTGTTATGTGCGTTTTGATACAAGAACGGCACTTCGCCATCCTGGGAGAGAGGAACATCCCAAAGACAACTCGCCCAGGAGAAACAGAGAGACTGGCCAAACTCTGGAGCGGGAGCTATGTACAAACGTAAAAAATCAACAAATACTGCTTCCCCTAAACCAAAACCAAACCACAACATATCCCACATAGCCCATATAACATAATGGGCTCTTTCAAATGAAGAGATTTAATTCCCATGTTATTCTTATTTAATCACAGTCCAGATGAGAAATTATTAATGATAAGCAAGTGTTTGGTCTAAATGCCAATATTAAATCCGCTCTGCAGAGTTGGAAGTTTACATAGTTGACTAGCTATGAAATAAACGCTAGAATGAATGACTTCCACAAGTCAGGACAGAATTTGCATGTAAACATCCTGACAAAAGAAGAAAGCCACTTTTAGACAGCCTCTAGATTAAAAGCATTGCGGATTCATTTCAGGCTTAGCACAACAGCCCTGATGGACCATGCTCTCTGGGCTAAGAAAACATAGCATCTCCGGAAAGAAAAGACTTCAGTGGAGCCAAGTCAGTTCAGGATCATTTAATTCAATAAAATCTCCACGTAATTTCCTTTTATTTAAACCATTATTAAGAAATATCCTTCAGTTTATCACATGTGAAGCATAAGCTTCTTTTGGTATTAACTTTGACACATACAGAGCACTTCGGGGATTATATTAATTTAGGTGATAGTACCTGTTAGCGAGCATTTGATTGCCCTCAATGCAGAAGGATTTACTCTTGTTATTGATTTGTTGGCAAATATATTGGGTGGAAATCCCCTGGTATTGCTGGTAGCTGCGGATTCCAAATTTTATTGGATTTGTGAGCAATTTTCTTCTGTGTTTAAACTTGTGATCGCTTTATAAAAAGAAGAGCCCAAGAGTAAGGTAAAAAACAAATGTTTGTTTTTATTTTGCTGAGAAGGAAGCTGCCTCATTTTGCTTTGTTCCTGGTTGTTGATTGCATTAGTCTGCATTAGTCTGGCTTTTGTCATGGTTACTCTTGTGACAGGCAGAGACCTGAGAATACGTTGCTACAGGAGCCAGCAAGAAAGAAGCCATTACCTCTAATGGGCAAAGGGTCATCAGGGCAAATTTTGTCTCATGCAGAGGAGAGGAATCAAACCCATCCACCCTCTAGTCACCACAAATAAGTGTATGGCCTGATGTGACTTCTTTTATAGCACTCTTTCATAGAATAGAATCATTAAGGTTGGAAAAGACCTCTAAGATCATCGAGTCCAACCGTCAACCCAACACCACCATGCCCACTAAACCATGGCCCTAAGCGCCACATCTACACGTCTTTTAAATACTTCCAGGGATGGTGACTTGACCATGTCCCTGGCCAGCCTGTTCCAATGTTTAACCACTCTTTTGGTGAATAAATTTTCCTAATATCCAAACTAAACCTCCCCTGGCGCAACTTGAGGCCGTTTCCTCTCATCCTATCACTTGCTACTTGGGAAAAGAGACCAACACCCACCTCGCTACAACCTCCTTTCAGGTGGTTGTAAAGAGCGATAAGGTCTTCCCCTGAGCCTCCTTTTCTCCAGGCTAAACAACCCCAGTTCCCTCAGCTGCTCCTCA
>NW_008824053.1:595014-598569 GCF_000699105.1 Pygoscelis adeliae
TTCAGCCGGCTGTCGACCAGCACCCCCAGGTCCTTTTCCACCAGGCAGCTTTCCAGCCACTCTTCCCCAAGCGTGTAGCGCTGCGTGGGGTTGTTGTGGCCAAAGTGCAGGACCCGGCACTTGGCCTTGTTGAATCTCATCCAGTTGGCCTCGGCCCATCGATCCAGCCTGTCCAGGTCCCTCTGCAGAGCCTTCCTACCCTAGAGCAGATCAACATTCGCGACCAACTTGGTGTTGTCAAACACCAAGTGTCATTTCCCTCCTAAATAATTTTCCTCAATCCTTTAGGCAGGAGTTAGTGAAAGCCAAGAACAAGCCAGACTGAACCCTTGCCATCCTGACCCCTGAGACCGGGGCCATGGGCGTCCGGGCAGCCCTCCCCACTCACACACGCCGTGGAAGGCCTGTGGCATGCGGAGGGCTGCCCCTTGCCTGCAGGCGGGACACAGCCAGGGAGTGGGTCCAGGCATCGCTGGGAGCGTGTGGTGACAACGGTGAGCGTGCGGTGATGACAGTGAGCATGTGGTGATGACGGTGAGCGTGTGGTGACGACGGTGAGCATCTGGCTTCCCCATTCCCATGCCGTGCCTTGGTCTGTGCTCCAGCAATCAATATATTCTTAGTCCTTGTTATCAGGTCCCCAGCAGAGATAAATTGATTTATCTTTATCTATTCTTTGCCAAGGCGCGATCCCTCTGTCACTACACACTGAAATTTCTGGTAGAATACCATAGAAGTGTCACAAATAATGAATGCAGAATTGGGCCTCTAGGACACAAAATGTCTCCTCTTTAGCCTTTCTTTAAGACTGATTCATAAAACTTGATCAGAATTAACAACAACAACAAAAAAAGGGGAGTTTAATTAAACCCAGATTGGGAAATGTCTAAAGAAATAAAGTGTTTCATTATGTTCCCTTATTATATCCTACAATATTCATCCAATTAAGGTTAGCACTCAAGTTATTTTTAAGATGTGGCATGAATAACATAACTTAAGATACCATATGATTGCTCCAGCTGAGACATAATAGTTGAAAGTCATTTTTTCCAATAAAAATAACAGTGAACAGTGCTATTAATTCATGGTAATGATGCTACTGGAAGAAGTATATTACTTCCACTGCTGAATAATCAACAAAAGTAAATTAGCTTTAAGCAACAGCATGTGTATGTATGTCTATGTCTGTGAGTGTAAATGACCTTGAGAATAAAGAATTGAGAAAACCAAATTAAATACAGTTTTAAGCATCATAAGAATGTTTTTTTAAATGATGTATTTTGAACTGTAGTCCATGTGAATTCAAGACTCTGCAAGGCTAAATTAATTGTTGTTCTCTTCTTACATATTTTAACTAAAACGCGCAGATGTATACTTCTACCTGAAACCTTTCCAAATTTCAGCTTTATCACATGAAGAAATATGGTTCCTGGTACATTCCATTTTTACTTGTAACTCAACAAAATCAGAAGCAAAACATTAAATTTAATAAATCTGCAGTTTCTTATCCTTTGTCTCTCAGTCCTCACTGTCTCTTTCAAGTGGGCTGTATTGAAAGAGAAAGCATCTATATCTCCATTGTAGACATTTTTGATCAGTCTTTTCAAGCCAATTTAAAACATTCAATTTCTTAACTTAGGAAATGTTTTTTTGGCTGTATTTGTCTATTAACTTGAGGTTTTTTTCTTTCTTTCTGACTCTTCCTGCCTCCCAGAAGGTAGATATTTCCTAAAACTACCTGCTTTTCACTTCCAGTACATTTTTGCTATTTCATCAGGTGTGCGCAATCTGCACTTTCGACTTAATGTGTTAGTTCAAACCCCTCTTGTCACCTTTGAAAAAAATACATTTTGCCTTTTTTGCAGTCCGTGTCTTACATTTTTTCGTACATAGATACTCCACTCACCTCCACTTACTCAATGCTTCTTTGCATTTTTTCAGATATCTTTCCTTATACTCCTTTGTGCTGCTTCCGCTTGCAGTCCCTCTCACCAGGTTGGTAAATTGGTAGCTGTACAGCAGCTATATATTTTTTTATCTATTAAAATGTATTATATATAAGCATATTTCTCTATTAAAATATATTATTTTCTCTATTAAACAGTCTTAAATACATCAAAGGTGGTGTTATGTGGAGAGAAGCTGCCGTGTTGTGAAACTGATTGACACAGACTTTTACAGAAAAGAAAGAAAAAAATACTTACTTTTGAAGACTTCGTATTTTTCAGTTTGGAGTGCTTCAATCTTCATAGCTGGAAAATTGGAAATACCTAATTAAGTGTTGATTATTTAATTTAAGAATATCCTCCAATAATGCCTCTTTCTTGATCGATTGTTTTAAGATGGTCATTTTCCTATGAAAATGTAGGTAGAGATACATAAAGCAGATCACGGACTTACTTATTGAAATCCTGAGTTTTCTCTTGGCTTGAAAGGAACCGGTACTTCTCCAACAGTTTATGTGCTGCAAATGTTCTAGGTATGAATATATCTAAACTGAGTGGTTTTGTCCATAACCTCAGAGTGGCCATTGTGAAACGATTGCATCGGATTGGTGCACAACTGTTACTGACAGCTATTTTTAAGCAGAATTTAGGATAGCTTAGTAGCAGAGATATGCACATCAAGGGACACGTGAATTCCCTAACACTTCTACAGCCTAAAAGTGCAATTGGAATGATGATAAATGTATGAGACATAATTAGAAGCAAACTAGAGATGGATTAGTATGGCCATTCTAACCATGATAAAATGAAATCTTACAGGCTTGGTAGCATAAAAGATACTAAGGTACTACAACCTCTCGGTATTTCAGGCAATATTGAAAACGAAAGCACTACAACAAGCTACTGTGTTATAAGTTTTGAAAGGGTTAATGGGCCCTTGTGTTGTTCTGGAGTCAGTTTCCTCCTGTAAGAAACACCATGAGTGCGTTACAAGGCTGCCCAGAAAAATTTGGCTGACGGTGCCGTGCTGTCCGTCCACCTGCCCATCTGCTGTGCCATCTTCTCCAAGGAGCTGGCTGTTGCGGGGAAGGACTTAGAGGGAGTGAACCAAACACCTCTTGTGAACTAAGACGTTATTAAAAGTTCATTTTGGTTCGTGGAAACTTCCTGAAGGAAACCTGTCTTACTTTTTCATTTCAGTCATGCTACAAATAAATTTGGGACATTAACTGAGAATAGAAGGAGAGAGACAAAGGACAAGGGAGGCGGGAAGCTGAGCAGAAAGGTGAAGCTAGGCAGATTCTGAAAGCTCCGCACTTTCTCTGCATGAGGCAACGTATACGTAGCGTGTGCAGGTATAGTCTGTGCATGCCTGTCTAGGTACATGCATTTTACATTTTCTAACTATACCTGTGTGAAGAATCAACACTCAGTAATCAGTTGTAAGCTTCAACCTATTTTGGTGATAAATTGTCGTGGTTTAACCTCAGCCGGCAACTGAGCACCACCCAGCCGCTCGCTCACTCTCCGCCCCCCGGTGGGATGGGGGAGAATAATCAGAAGAGTAAAAGTGAGAAAACTTGTGGATTAAGAACAGTTTAATTTTCAG
>NW_008824053.1:598810-608075 GCF_000699105.1 Pygoscelis adeliae
GTGCCCCCTCCCGGCTTCTTGTGCCCCTCCAGCCTGCTCAGCTGGTAGAGCATGGGGAGCTGAAAAGTCCTTGACTTAGTATAAACACTGCTCAGCAACAACTAAAATGTCGGTGTGTTATCAACATTATTCTCATCCTAAATCCAAAACACAGCACTGTACCAGCTGCTAGGAAGAAAATTTACTCTATCCCAGCTGAAACCAGGACATAAATCATCTGAAATAAATATTGCAATGTTCACATATATCTGTTATATGGTATTATTGACTGAAAAATATGTAAATAATTTTGAATAAGTATGATATATACGATAAATGCATTGTGACTATGCTGGACAACACTGGCTAAGTAGATAAATCTGTCTGTCATTGATTAGAATGTATGCCTTAGGTTTTTGCTCTCTGGAAATATCTAAAACTACAAAATTGCAATTAATTTAAAATTTACACTTTCTGTTATGGCTCTTAGTGATAAATCTTTTTAAGGCTGTTTACAGAAGACAGAAAAGTCTGGGCATGGGCAAAACCATTAGAAAAAGTCAAGACCTGTTTGGAAATGTTTTGTGACGTTTTTCTCAAGTTGACACAGAACATATCAGCAGGCGTTCTCCCAGCTGAAATTTGGATATCCTACCTGCGTTCCTACTGAAGACATGGCAAATAAAGAGAGAACTATTGACTTTCACCAAGTCTGAAGTTGATATGATGAAGATATTAAAGTAGCATCTAAGAGGGCTGAGAAAAACATCAAGAAACAAAGAGCATCATCCAGGAAAGCCCACTCGGTAGCTGATTGCCACCTGAGATGATGATGAAGTCATTCAGGTCAAAAGGGCTTCCTTCTTTTCGTTTTCATATACCTGCAAGCTAGGCAAATGACAAATTTCCACTAGCAGAAAGTGATAAAACAGATTTTTGTCTTTGCAAGTTGGGATTTGCTCAGGGAAAGTTTTCAGCCATATGACAACCGTAATTATTTCCAACTCTTGCAGGTAGTTCGCCAGTGCAATGGGTGTTTCAAACTGAACGAACGCCCCATTACGCTAGATTCCTAACATAGCTGTGGATTTTTATTCCTGTTCTGAAAGAATTTGGATCTGATGCCGAGTAACCTGCGTGTCATAAGTGTGTGGTTTTCAAAGCTTTCTGTGTACAGAAGACATATTCGGAAGAAAATGGACTTTGATGCAGCCATACCTGAAAGTGTACCTTACATTCATGAAGAATATATAGATAAAAGTATTAGTCATGCTAGAAATTTTCCAGCCCTTCAAAACAGAGTACAAAAACTCACAGAATTCTGGAAGCCGGTGGATATATGGAGGGCAAAATGTAAGAATAACTTCTATATTTTTCTTAAAGTATGTTTATTTAAAGCCTGGCATATAGATTTTTGTAAAAGATACAGATTTTAGATATATGGATTTACACATAAAGATACAAATTTATATGTATTATATATACAGATAGATATTTAGAAATAAAGATATACATTTTTAGATGTAGGCTAGATATTTAGATTTTTTTTTAAGAGATCAGATCAAAGATATAGGGAATATTAATTGAGATCTGTTGAAAAATGAAACATTTTATGTGTTTCAGAATGAAAACACAAAGGAAAGCTCCTGACCTACTTCAGCTTTTTTGGAAAAAATACGTACGTTAAAAATATGTGACTAAATAAATCAATATGTTAATAATAACAGAGAGACTTACCTTTTATTAAAATCTTTGGAACTTTTTAACAATTTATTTTGTGGGTTTAACTCTATTTTGGAACAAAAGGTCTTTGAAAGCATAAATTCCCCTGCAGAATAGATATTCTGGTTCAACTGTAACTTTCTGCTTGTGAACATAAACAGATTCTCAAACTGCTTTTGCAATGGAAATACTAAACAGGTAGAGGTTTATTTAAAAACTGGATGTTAAAAGCTAGGCTCCTAGTGACCAGGACGGGATTTTTAGTGCCAAAATGGTTTGGGGTTATCTGAGATATCTAATATCTAAGAGACCTAAGTGGTACTCCTGAATCTTTGGGAGATTCCGAAGATGCACTGTCCTAACTTTGATATAGTTTAGAAAATTGAACCGTCTAAATTTATGTTTGCATTTTCAAATGTGCTAAGCATCTCGGCATCATTACTGACTTTATTGTTGCCCACGAAATTTACTTTTTTTGGCTCTCCCTTATATAGCCAGATGAACAAATCTCTTTCAAGTTAACAAGCTGACACAGAGCTGCATTTAAGGCAATATTTGGTGTTTTGAACAAATATTCCGCACAGACTTTTTTTTTTTGTAACTACCCTTCTATCAGGTAGTGCTCCTGCTACTTCTGTAATAATAATAATAATAATAATAATAATGCCGCTTAGGAAGACAGAAAATATTTCATCTTTTGCCACAGATAATAATGTAATTTAGAAGGGAATTTACAATGACCTAGACTACCCTCAAATCCATAAGGAAACCATTTTGTAGGTTGTAAATTTCTAATTTGCTTTGCTTGGCATAGTTAATACATACCCTATAGCGGTCAACATCCACCAGTGTGTTCAACACCAAGTGATCTTAGCTTGTGAATTCCTCATTCATTTCAAACTGCTACAGTGCATGAGAGTTCAAATGTTGTATCTGATGATGCAAGCAGGATTTTCATGTGCTTTCCACAGAGCAGAAATAATAGATGAATGAAAATCTCTGCCATGCAAATCCTTTCCTGGAATGGCAAAAGAGTTTGTGACCTAGTTACTAAGTGGAGGTGATCGCCATAGTATTGATGATACATGCTGTTCTGAAGCTATGATAATTAAGGAGCATAATGCTTTGAGCATGCAGTCAAAGTTTCAGGCACTGATTAAAATCGGTGGATCTTTCTATTATTTTTTAACTCCTTGACAATACCACATATTGCCGTCTCAAAAAAAAACCAAAAAACTTCAGAGTGCTTTACTTATGTTTGTCAGGAGGTCTACTCAATTAATTTTAATTACCTCTATCTGTAAAAAGTCAGAGCCAAAAAGGCCAGAGAGCTCTGTGGGCACTCATCTATGGGAACAGTTAAATATTAAGCTAAAAACTATGAATGTCTCAAGATACGTTTGCCTTTGACTTTGCTATCTCCATCTTCAGTTTAAAATTAATATCATTTCACTAGGAGAGTGATTTAAGCACGAGAACAGCTTTCCATATTTTTGTATGTTGATCTGATTATAGTTAGATGTCCCAGAAAAGACAGACACTCGGAAAAATACATTTACACAGCAAGTTGTTTCTGAAAAGTTGGAAGAGGAAGTTCCTTTACTTTTCCTAGTAATGAGCAGACAATTCATGCCCGACAATTCCTTTGATTCATATACCCTATTTGTGCTCAAGAAATATTCTTAAGGAGATAGGGATTTTTCTCAGGTTTATTCAATACCCGAATGTGTTCTCCAAACATTTTTAACAATTGTTTCCTCTTCAGTGTGATCTCCAGTTCATGCTGTTTTGTTTAGCCGTGAGCTGCCAGACAGTGCTTTGGGTTTGTTTTTTTTTCCACCCACTCACTCATTAGGTGATCATCCACAAATTTCAGATTAGAGCACTGAAATGGGCTTTCGGCAAAAGTACCGGGAAAAGGCATCAGCCAGCTGTCAGTCAGAAACAAGGACAGGAGGACTGCAAACTTCAGCTGAAGAAAATTCATTCACAAACACTTGTGAGCAATTATATCATTAGCCACCTTGTTCTAATCTTACCCAATTATACCATACATTAGCATAAAACTTAAGCTATTTGCAGACTATGTTCAACATTTAATGTTGTGTGTGAAAACAAACACTCAGCTTTCAGCTCTGTAAACAGATGAGGGATATCCAGAAATATTTTACGTCCTGTCCTTATAAAGAAAGAGTAGGTAAGGAAAGCTGACTGTACCGGTACAGGAACAACGCTTGGTGCAGTGGGAGTCCGTCGGCAGTACGGCGTTGAACTGCACAACGGATTTCTAGGACACTTCACACTGAAGTGAGAAGAAGAATGGATTCCTGATAAACATATATTGTCTGCAAAAATCTAGGGAGCATTTTTGCTGATGCTCTTTATAATCTTCTTAAAGGCAAGAGTCCGGTTCAGGGCAACATCGGAATAACTGCTAATGGCCAAGTGAGGTGAATGAGAAGGAAGGGCATGCACACGTGTCATCTTCTCAGTCCCACCAGGGGGTCACATTAACGCTTTGCATTTAGCAAGTTGAAGGCAGAAGTTTTTCAGTCTGTCTAAGGATATCTCCTGCTGGGAAATTCCGGCCATTTAGATCTTGTGGTGGTCTTTCTTCCATACTTTTTTGCAACATCGCTTTTGGCATACTGCCAGATTTTGCAACACGTTGCAATACTTTGCAGTAATGGGAAATCTTCAATCTTTCCATAGCGTATGCATGAGAATTAGGCAGAGTATTATACTATTTATCATCAGCCTATCCTTCCCAGAGAGACCTGCGTACTGCCTCTCAGAAAAAAAAAGAAGAAATAAATACCTACAGCAAATTGGTTATCATGGGACCATGCTAATTGCTGACTGTGCAGGGGATGGAATTTGTTCCGTTTGTCTGGCTGCTGGGGGTTGGCAGGGGGGAGGCCGGGGAGTTTTTGTTTATTTTTCATTTTTGCTGTTTGCTTTTCTGTTAAAGATAAGATGATGTGGGTTCAAGTGCCTGTGACTTGAACTGCTAAAACTGCCTTGCCAGAGCAGAATGATGTTCCAGACTTTGGCACAAACCTTGGAAAATACTTCCAGGTTTTACAAATGGCATCCTTGCCCAAGTTTGGGGCGTTATACGCCTTGTAATGGTCCTCACCTCAGAACTGCATTTCACCAATGCAGAATCGTTGATTTAGTCACTGTCACTCAAGTATGATAGGAAGCTTTTAATAAACTGATTTAGAGATCTTTTTAACGATCCTTTCTAACGGGTGGTCTTGTATACTATGCCATGATTTACAACATCTGCTTTTTTTTTTTTTTAAGGTCCGGTAATACTGTTCTACCAATTTAACCCAATATTGATTTTTCCTCTATATCTCACTTTTAAATTCTGGTGCTGTCATAAAGATAGAATGTCCTTAATAATTTAAGAGGAACCGGGTTATATTACTTCTAAGATCTTTCATTGTATTATAGACAATATTACTGTAGTACAGTAAGTTACTGAAGGACTTACCTCTTCTTTTATCTATTACTTCTGATGCAGAAAGTGAATACGATAATCTGATGGTCATAGGATCCTCAATAGTTACTGGAATACAAAGATCACATTACTTACGAAAGTCAAGAGTGGGCATATTTTTGATCTTCTTGTCATTGGTACAAATCAACAGTAATGCAAGAACCGTCTATTGATCTTCTAGCCAGAATCCAGAATCTGTTTGACTTTGGATGCATATTAGTATCTATCTATCTCCTTTAAAAACAGATTAAAACATAATCTCAATATTGTCCTGGGAAGGGAGAGAAGGCTCGTGTATCAAAATTCAGATCCATGCTTTTCTAATCAAAGCATTTCAGATTTGAACAGAGGAAAACAAGAAAAGAGCTGAACCTGCCACTTACTTACCTAATTATGTTCAGAGCAGACTGAGTGCATATTCCCTGCATCTTTTAAAATATTTCCTTTCTACTACTTTTTTGGGAGAAAAAGCTCATCTAGGCATGAGTAGGGTACATCACACCTGGGCTGCTTTTTACACTAAGCTGAGGAAAACACGTTGCTCCTTTTCCAAAAACTAAACAACAATATACGGTTTGATCTCTGGTCTTATAAGAAACACTAACATTTTGCAGTTGAGCCATGGTTTTAAACCCCAAGTATTTGTAAAGCGTCTTGCCCTTCAGAGACCATGAGGTGCTAGCTGGCGGCAACGCAGATTGCACAAGTGTGACTGTTAGACACGCAAGGACCCGCTGTCTCCTGTTGTACAGCCGCTTGGAGTAAAACCACTGGCTGCAGCTGGCCTTATGCCTGTTTTAAAGCAGTCCACGGGGGTTCCTGCGGGAATGAGGACGATTCCCTCGTGATGGGAAGTGACCAAGTGCCCTGTGGCAGCTGTGGGCCTTTACTCAAGGTGTAAGCAGGGAGAGCGCGCAGCCCTCTCCCACGGCGACACTGGTTCTGCTTTAGGCCCCTTGGGCTAGGTAAACCGTCAGCCGGAGCAAGGGGGCTGCTGCGTTCAAACCAGCAGGAGGAAGCGAGCTTCAAGGTGCTTTTGCAACTGCCTCTTCCTCGGCTGTTTCGTAACCTCCTTGCATGCAGAGGTCTGGGGTCCATGGTTTCTGAATTGTCCCGCCGTCGTTCCTTAAAATGCTTCTCTTTTTGAAGCAGGGAGGCACACACACACACACACACGCACAGAGCAGCATAGAGTTTACTGGGCTTTGAAGAGTCGTGGAGAGCATTAGACGTACTAGTGTCGGCAGCAGAAAAGGAAAAATAGAGCATTTATATGACGGCGGCTCTGCTTAAGCTACTCTGCCATCCTCCTGCTTCTCCACTTTCCACCCTTAACTTACGGCCATGTGCCTTCCCCCTCCCCCCCACTATAAGCTATCAATTCAGAATTTAAAAGGGATTGTGACTTTGCTTGGTTCACGTCTCACTTGCAGGCCTTGCCAGTGTCTCAAAAATCTTTTTAATGTGACCTGTGAAGACTCTGGTTAGAGGAAAAGTTAACCCCGTGTGGTAGCTGTTAGTGTGCGCAGCTCCATAAAGACAAATTCCGGCTTCTCCGGCTGTGAAAGGCAGGGCAGCGATTACGCAATGGGGTCGATGAATCCTGTTTGGCCCATGAAACTGGCTCAAAATTTTTCCCCCTCCTACCATCACACATCATATATTGCTTGCTGGAAAAATAGCATTGGCTAACATTTTTGTATTTTAAGCCACAAATTGTACATGCGAATCCTTAAGAACTATGGTGCAAGAACAATTCTAAATGGTAAAGCAAAAGCTTGTTTTTCAAATTGTCTTTTTTACCTATGGAACAGCACAGAAAGTCAAAAACTCATTCACAGAAATGAGTTTTTTACGAAAAAGCTGCAAAATCTTTAAAACAAATGGCCCTTGATTACATGCTTATCTAACGTGGGGTTTTTTTACTGTAAACTGACTTCAGTGATTTGCACTTTGGCCTTGCCTATTGAAACAAAAGTATACTACAGAAGAAACTAGAAGAAGCAGGTATTAATAATGGATGCTTTTATTATCCTAAAGCAGTTTCAATCTCATTTTTAGTTGGGCAAGTACTTATACGGGACTGAAAGGGCTTTTATAGAGAGATATGCTACGTAATTTTTTTTTTGCATGCTCATTTGGAGTTCCAAGAGAAACTTTTTGGGACGTGAGCTGAGAAAGTCTTCCTAAGCAAATAAAACTATAACAGTGGTCTAACGTATGCCTTCAACCATCTGTGCTTTGCTGGTTAATAAAATTTCTGAGAGTTTGTTTTGATGATGTAAGCAGCATTTTCTCATGCTTTCTATGCACGAAAATACAGACACGTGCACTGCCATTCCATAAATGAAATATTGTCAGTAACCTGTCTTCTGTAGGAAACAATGTTATGCTGCCACTCCATATCCTCTCCACTACTTATAAACCAATAAGCCCAAACCTTAGGAAAAAAAAGAAGAAAATAACCTTCTCTCTTATTCATATGGATTGCCTTTTTCCACACCTTTCTTCTGTTAAAGCAAATATTTTCAATAATCCTTTTGTAAGTCTGATGTTCATGTTTAACAAAAGCTAGAAACTGCTTAGAGAGCTCATCTGACATAGAACAGGAACAAGTTATTATTGTGATTCATGTGACTTTCTAGAACTAAAACTTTCTCCTGAAAGGAGATGACATGCTGCTTTTACAGAAAGAAGAGTAAGAAGGCTCTAATATTAAAACTCTTCGATGCTTTAAACATGCTAAACATCTAAAGCTATTTCCCTTAGTGTAAATATGAAGTGATCAAATTTTGGGTTTATTAAACTGGGCGGTAAAGCCACCATAGCAGATTTCTCTATTTCCATAAAGTTTCTAGCTCAATCATTAAGATTGAGCTTAAAAGTGTCCGTGCTCTTGAGAACCTTTCTGCTAAATGTAAGCTTCCATTCTTCTGATTTAGAAATTCAGCTGAATACTTATAAACAGAAAAGTAACCCCTAGAGAGCTCTGTCTGAAGTGTTCTCTGGACTATGCATTTTGCAAATGTGCATTGAACTTCTGAAGCCGGCATATCTTTGTAGGGCTGTTCAGTGTAAGTACTGGGTGTTCAAAGAGCCGGGTAATCTGCTCAGTAATCACTCATCTGGCTTTTACTCTTCTGGTCAGGATTTCAGTAACACGTCGAGAAATTAAATGTACAGTGTCATATTTTCTTTTATAAAATGAGAACGTTTGCTTACCAAATCATTTACCATGCAAAGATGTTGAAATTATGAGATGATTGTCTATTGAGTTTTTAATAGGTATGACAGAAATCAGACAATTTCTGCCTTCATCAGGTGTGCTGATGTTAGAGCTTTGGCTGAACCCCTTTTTGCCTATTTTTAAGTCTCCTCTGTGGGTTTCGAAAATTCATCTCTCCTATCGTTGGTTTCCTAGTTTTATGAAAAGGAAGGCAAGAAAACCAGAGAAAGATATACAAACATAAGGGCAAATGAGAGGCAAAATTGTAGTGACGTCCCTACAGCATCTTAATTTACCCCCAAAATGGATTTAGCTTGGATAATGTGGGAGAAGCAGGGAGGGTGAGTGAGAGGAATAAAAACCGAGAACTGTTCTCATGTGTATGTTTTATTTTTACAGGCTGAAGTTAGATGTGCTATCCAGGGGCTGCTGAACAATTGACCATGTCTTCCTGCTCATTATCAATTACTCTTCCTCTTTCTAGTTCTAGCCGTTTTATATCATTCCGACTTTGTGGGGGTGGGGGGGAACCAAAACACTACTGTTTGTTAGAAGATTTTAAAATACTCTGGAGTGGAAGGACATAGGCTGGGGAGATATTCCAAATATTGCAGTGCCAGCAAATTTAAACGGAGAGTGATTTTACCAGGGCATTGGAAGGGGATTTTTGAATTCGGAGCGGAATGGTGACCCCACATTTACGTTGAATGCAGCCAGAACAGCAGATTTGACTGGAGCCTCGGACACAGCATTGCCTTTCTTTTGCTAGGAAAACTCAAAAATTCAGTCATCTTTGAAAAGCAGAAAATAGATTTGAGTAGCAGGGGAAA
>NW_008824053.1:608116-618083 GCF_000699105.1 Pygoscelis adeliae
AGTCTCGTAGAAAAGATGAAAAAAAGGGTCTACGAGAGAGATCTAGAGATGTAGATGAGATTCAGCCAGGTTTTGCTAAAATGATTGGGGTAAACAAATCTACAGAAACATGTTGAGAAGCCATCTTTAAGCAGATGACATTTCAGCTGTAAACCACTTACTAGGAACAGTTCAGGTTCTTGTTGCTGATTGTTGTCTTCAAAAGCTTTCAGTGTCTTAGCAGTACTGGGTTTGGAGTGTTAGGTTTTGTCTACATAGGAGTTACTGCAAGGTAAACTTAAAGATACGATACCGTAGTGCGGTGGGCTTTTCTGCATCAATTTCCTTTATAGGCTACCTGTGGGCAAAAAAGCAGAAGGTAACCAATTCCACTTTCAGTCCTAGCCCACGAGGAGTAGCTGTTGCATGCTGAATGCACGTAACAGCCTTCTTCCATACCCTAATGCCCACATCTGTGTTACTTTGTGTAACTGTCCTGGTTTCAGCAGGGAGAGAGTTAATTTATTTCCTAGTAGCTGGTACAGGGCTGTGTTTTGGATTTAGGAAGAGAACAAAGTTGATAACACACTGATGTTTTAGTTGTTGCTAGGTAATGCTTACACTAGTCAAGGACTTCTTAGTTTTCCATGTTCTACCGACTGAGCAGGCTGGAGGGGCACAAGAAGCTGGGAGGGGGCACAGCCAAACTGGCCAAAGGGACATTCCATACCATGGGAACTCGGGGACTGGCTGGGCATCGGTCGGTGGGTGGTGAGCAATTGTACTGTGCATCACTTGCTTTGTATATTATTATTATTATTATTATTATCATATTATTATTAAAATTTTATTTAAATTATTAAACTGTTTTTATCTCAACCCACGAGTTTTTCTCACTTGTGCTCTTCCAATTCTCTCCCCCATCCCACCAGGGAGGGGGGAGTGAGCGAGCGGCTGCGTGGTGCTTAGCTGCCGACTGAGGTTAAACCACGACAGTAACTGAGACCAGTCTTGTGGCCCTAGCGTCATTCTAATTTTCTGTTGGTGCTATGAAGCAGCAAATAGTGATGTATTTTAGTAACTCAGCCCCCTCTACCAACACCACTACAACAGAAACCTCAATTTAGATTTTGGATGGCTTGATTCTTATTTTCTCCCTGCTACATTATCCATTCTTTACATTTGCTCATCCTATTCACTATAGGGTAGTCAGAACAGATTATGGGATGTGTCACGGTTCCCAGAAGTACTCTTTGCAAAAGACAATTCTTCCCAAAACGACACTACAACATTAGGCAATGGGTACATTCTGAAATCACTCCCAGATACAGGCCTTGCTGGAAACCTTCTTTGGTATTGATTTTTCAAATATGCCAAAGCTTAAAGCTTTAATCTCCTGCAGTAGCTTTGAGTTCCATGTCACCTGAAGAGTATGCACATAAAGAAACACACACACACAAATACAAACACCCCCCCATCCATTTTTCAGCCAGTGTGTTGGGACCTCCAGAGGACGAAAGACACTCAAAAGCAAAGACAATCTGACCCTTCTTCTGGCCTCCCTCTACTCTGCCCTGTTTTTTCTCTTCAAGGTCAAGTGTCTTCTGCCACCTCTCAAAACACACACAAAAATTAAACCCGTGCTTCTTGCCTCTGTGGCAGCACTGTTGCTCTTTAATAGCAAATAAAAATGGTAACAAAAAAGTTTGTTGCTGTAGTACGGATTCTTTAACCTGAAAACATTGTGAAGGAATGATCTGGATTATATTTAGGATAGGATAAAGAAACATAAAAGCTAGAAATCTTTGTGCTTAGGGGCATAAATCCATTACTGTTTTACTTAACTAAGCAGTTTCTCACATCTAAAGAAGTTATAAGTTATCCCATAATTTTCCCTTACATCCATTTCTTGCACTTTCTGTAGAAGCTGGTCACTTTCAAAGACAGAATATTGGACAAGATATGTGGTGCTTCTGCGCTGGCACAGCAGACCCAGTGCTCAAATTCAAGGCGACTTACGGCACAGCTGTTGTCCTTCGGTCCTGTAGCCTGGTCCCTCTGTCATCCTCTGGTAAGGTATGGTGGAGTGACAAGTCACCTAGATGTATTTAATGTGAAATTAAATATGTCACTTTTTGTTGCTTCTCTTTATTAATTTTTTATTTTAATGGCATGTCATCTTAAAATATATACTTGAAAATACTTTTGAACTAGGGAACGTATTAGTCTACAGGTCACTTCATTATTTATTTATGCTTTCTTCCCATGCTGTCATGCTACCAAAATTGCAGCAAAGAGATTCTGATTTTTAGGAGAGCTAGCTAATGTAGCAGTGCAGAGAGAATAAAATAATCAATAATATCAGATATGATTATCTTTTTTGGTGTGTTTCCTACTGGTTTTTTTGAAGACACACACACACACACATATATATACACACAGTCTGGCCCACAGTGTGTTTCCATATTTGCACAGGAAAATACTAAAAGTTCTGACAAATCCTTTCCTGTTCTGACCTTCCAGATCTCCACTGATTCAGTGGACCCTTTTGCATCCTGACCTGTAGCAGATAGGGCCTGTTATGATCACAGAATCATAGAATCATTAAGGTTGGAAGAGACCTCCAAGATCATCGAGTCCAACCGTCAACCCAACACCACCATGCCCACTAAACCATGTCCCTAAGCGCCTCATCTACCCGTCTTTTAAATACCTCCAGGGATGGTGACTCAACCACTTCCCTGGGCAGCCTGTTCCAATGTTTAACCACTCTGATAAATCATGGCAGGTTGTTTTTAAGTACCAAGGCCGTGCAGTTTTCCATACACTTGATGCGAAGGGCTTGATGTTCTCAGCCTGCTGCGTACTTACCCTTCATCCCTATTTCACTGCATACAAGCTGAGAATTTGAGTTGGAAGGTAGCTAAGACAGCTCTTTGTCTAATCACCAGTAAAGGCAGAATTCCCCATAGGACATGCAACCTCGTTACTAGGTGTGAATGTCTAACCTAAATGCTAGACGTATAGGAGAAAATTCAATTTCTAATACTTGTGTGGGGAGCTGTTACTCTTTCTCAGGAAAACTTGAATTATGACAGAGAAGTTATATTGAGACCAATGTGAAGTTTTTGCTTTCGTGAAGAGTGGATACTAATGGCTACTGATGATAGTCATGCGTAATAATCTAGGCTAAAAGTCATGCCTGAGCCGTACGTTGTGACGGTGTGCTCCCCTGCCCAACCTGACCTTTATCTCCTGTAACCCTGCTCAAGCGATAACTACCAGGGGCGGTCGTTAACCAATGCTGGTAGTCATAGCTGCGTCCATTAACAAAGTGGATTTGAGAGCCAGATAACAACACAATAACCAAGGGCTATTGTGAGAAATACGCCCAGCTAACCACAGTTATCGGCATGCAAATACACCTGTGAGTCAATCCTCTTACCCCTATAGATAGTGAGCAGCCCAAGAGCCCGTTGAGCTCTCCTGCACGGCAGCGGGCTGCACGGCGGGATCTCCCCTTGAGGAGGGACGCCTCCCAAGGTTACTCCTCGAGGTTGAGAGATTCCTTGCCGCAGCAGGTCCTCGGGAACTGACTGATAGCATGCTAAACTTTGAAATCTTAGCTAAGGGATATCAAGGATTAATTGCGCATAGATAATCCTTTAGACATAA
This sequence comes from Pygoscelis adeliae, assembly GCF_000699105.1. Taxonomy (NCBI): domain Eukaryota; kingdom Metazoa; phylum Chordata; class Aves; order Sphenisciformes; family Spheniscidae; genus Pygoscelis; species Pygoscelis adeliae. The sequence continues at coordinate 611,771 of NW_008824053.1, forward strand.
ACCGTTGGCCAAGTCTGGGACTAGGTTTGGATCCAGCCGCACCTAGACTCCTCTCTGAGAAGGAGCCTAGAAAGCAGGGGGGGTCCTTTCTGAACAGCCTCATGGCTCAACGGGAAGGTCTCCCTGACAGTTTTGTCTGACCCTGTCCTCTATGCAGTAAATAATCAAGTGTACCTTGCCATCGAATCTTGTTAAATCACTGTCACATTTACCATTGAGCTCTAACTCACTGTTTTCTATCAATAAAGTGTATTGTTGCTTCTCTCTTACGAGTGAAGTGCAGTCTCTCTCTCCATCCACGACATACATCCACCGTGCCTGAATGTTTAGGCAAGCAGCGAGCAGAAAAGGTGGATGCATCTCCCACTTTATATCAACTCCTTGAAAAGAATTCTAGCTGCAAGAGGGAGACCATGTAAGTGAGTGTAATTCAAGATATGAGACAGATGAGAGCTACAGAAATAAATAGGGTGAGATACTTGCTGTTGGTTATTTTGAAATTAGTTGTGTGTAATACAGTATCTCATTGTCTAATAAGATTTTGGTTTTAAATAGTTTGGTTTAAAACATATTCTTAGCAGTTCCTATTTTCCAGAAATTCTGTAAGACTTTTCCATGAGAACTGAGCTCAGTTCCAGTTCCAGAAGAAATGGGCATGCTGAGGGCTAAGAACTGCACTCATATCAACGTCAATAGCAGCTGTGCATGAACACCCAAGGACAGACTTTTTTTCCTCAGGTTATGTTCTCCTTTGATGTTCCTAGAGTCTATAACCCTTTAAAGTTAATGGGAGTTACATGCTATAGTATGCATCAAGGAAAAAGATACACCCTGCACTTAAATATAATAACATTCCTCTTCATAGACCAGTACTGGGCACTGTGTTCACGTTGCTGAAAAACACACCTTGAATGAGGCTCTGAACTAGCGATTTGTGTAGTTATTTGCATCTGTCAGTGGAAACAGAAATAGACGTATTGAGTTTGTCGTGGCAATCGGTCGACTAACATCAAGTTCTTACTGCGCCATGGCAAATCTTTAACATGGTAAACCAGCAGTTCTGCAGCCTGCAGCTGCCAGCTGCCTAGCAGAGTCCTCTCTGAGACAGGGACTAAAAGAGGAAGTGCTTACCTGCTGAAAGTGGTTTCCCTCATGATTCTGGAGGCATGTGTCTCTCTAGGACTCCTCTTGCCACTGCACAGTGTGCAGACAAGACTAGATTTTTCTATTTTTATACCATTACGTATGTGCCTGGAGTAGAATTTCTTTACAATTTCCCACCATTCCTTTTAGCACTGCATAAGCACGTGTGTGTTTATGCACATTTCTCGATGAGTTCATATGCCTTTGCCGAACCTCTTTGCCTGGCCGCGAGACCGTCTAGTTCTTGCTCTCATTTTTTGTGAAGCTCGCCATCTATCTTCTTCCAGCCGCTGCTGCATAAGCACTTTGGTTTGGTGTGATTCTTTGTTTTGTTATAAGAGACAATACCAATAACTATTTAACAACTTAACCAGGCAGTGCCCCAGAAATGGGAATACGATGTTTACCTTTGAGCATATAGTATCATTTTATCTGCTTGCTCTGAATGACACCTTTTGCACGCAACACATTTTATATTGATGAAGCGCTGCCACAGCAGCTTCCTGCATCTGCTCTCTCTCTGCCTGAAAGTGGCTGTAATTATTAACATGATAGCTAATCAACAAAAATAGCTGCCAGACACTATTTAATGGCCTCAAATTTCTCTCCTCCAGAAACCGAGGACATGAAAGAGAAAATGAGTGCACAATATGTTCACTGATTGCAATATGTTCGTTCTTCTCTCTTACGCATTTTGTGTTGAAATCCAGCAGCATTGTTCCGCTGGAGCCTGAGCCACGATACTGAACAGGAACCTGTTCCACAGTACTTGTTAAAAGGAGAATTAAAACAAAGCCTGCGGATACTGCTAACTTGTGATTATCTCCCTTGAAAATACCCATCTTACACTGTAGTTGTAAACAAGTGGTATGCACGCTATCTACTATGAATGGTCATAACACCATTGTTTTAGTTGAGTAAGCTTTATATTTTAAACAGTATTGCCATCTTGTGGCTCTGACAAGTTTTATCATTCCATTTCTTTTTGCAACCCTTTTTTTCTTTATTGTGCTGGCAAGAATTCCTGAAATGCCATGGCACATACCACAGAATTGGTATTGCCCCAGTTGCAAAACATTCACAGGAAAAAATTAAAGCCTATATCTGAATGTCAGAAACTATTTCATCAGTCTTTCAACAAGATAATTAATCTCCTTCCTCGGAAAGGAAGGCAGTAGATAGTTAAGGTTTTTATTAGAAGGGTCGTTGTGAGACACCTGATTGTAAGAGCTGCCTTATTAATTATTGCCCACTTTTGAAATGGAGTTTGTTCCAGACACATATCCTTCAGCCAGTGTCTGGACTCTTCATCTGTGGCTCCTGGACCACTGGTAGTCCACAAGATCATCCACAAGATCATCCACAGTCCAAAAAGAGACCTGTACTATCTTAAGAGTACTTTTATTTCAGACATTAATGATAAGGGCTCAAAAAAATGTTCTGAATTCACAGTGGCAGAAGCCCAATTTCCCTCCCCCCCCTCAAAAAAATCATTGTTTTCTGTGCGCTTGCACAGTGCTAGTATTAAGGGACCATGCTCTGACTCACTTGTGGACAATGTTAATCAATAATAATGTACCACTGTCACTGGCCTCAGAGGACGCCCCACCAGAGTCCAAGACATGCATTCAAGACATTCCATTTGGCAATGGACGGGATCGCTCAGTACTTCAAAGAGTCAATGCAACTAGCCTCTTGGTCCAGAAGACTGAAGATACAATGCCTTTGTCACCTTTGGTGACAGGAAAGGCTCAGGCCTTTCTACTGCACCAGTCATTTGTCAGATAACTCAAGAGCTCTGCCTTGTCAGATGAGTTGCTGAGCACCTGATGTTACATGGTCCCACTGAAAGAAAGAGGCTGTGACTTCTGCTGGAGCTTAAGAGACAGGCAGGATTTTTTTTTTTTTTCTTTCTTTTCGATGAAAAATGTCAAGCTGCTTATTGCCTGCTCAAACTTTTACAGAAAACAGCAAGTCTCATATCAGAACTCCTTATATTCCTGGTATTAAATCTTTTGGTGGCCCCAAGAGAGTGCCACCCATCACGCCCAGAGCCAGGGCTTTCCATATCTGAAGCCAAGGCCCGGGAAACAAGTGACGGTTTCCCTGGGGCTTCGCTCTTTCCCACTCATCTCGGGAAAATTACCAGGAATTGTTCTACCTGGTATAAAATCAGTAGTTTTCAATATTCTGGATTTGAGGTCCTGTAGAAATCTCCCAAGTACTGAGCAGGTACCTCTGAAAATCCCCTGTAAAACACTGTATAGTGTACATGAACTCATGAACTTGCTGTTTTTCTTTCAGGATGCTGTTTCAGGTTGAGCCTATGAACAAGGATTTCCTGTTTTGCAGGTAAATTCCACGGACACCACATTGTCAGGGAGGGAAGTTTATCGACAAAGAGCTTTTCTTGATAAACCACGGATTCCTGACAAACTTTCTCCATATTAAGCTTATATCAAAGCTGTACATGTTTGTGAAGTATTTTGCTTTTGATGAATCAATATCTTCTCATGAAAAATCCCCATAGCCTAGGAAAGGAGGCAACCCTTGATTTACAGTACAATGTGTGAAGAGATATGTATTTTTGGCATCTATGCACTCTACAAGATAACGCTCCAAAAGTCTATTCTGAATATTTTGAATTGCTAGTAAAAGACAACACACGTCTCCCATCTCCCCTCCAAGCACAAGGTGTCTACGACAAGTGCTGCCATATAGTGGTGACTTCTCAGGCGGTACTACAAATCCTACACCACACTGTAGGTCACTTTACTCTCACCGTGTTGAGTTTTGGTCAAGCTGGTCCAAGTTGAAGTATTCCGTTTTAACTTTCCTGGCGATAAATCTAAAAAGATGAGTTTGTGGAAGTAGTATCTCCAGCCTGGAAAGTCCCAAGATGAGTAGCCTTCTCATGGAAGTAAGCTAAACACAAACAACAGGATCTGTATTTACACATGAGTTTCAGGCCTGAGTTATAATACTTATTGACATCCATTTTGTGTGCTTGAGCAGCGAGCACTGCTGGAGGACCTGCGCTACGTAGTTCCTATTTTAACTCCTAAGATGAGCAGCCTACCCTGAAAATACCATTTGGATTGGTAAGAAACTTTCTCTGTGTAACAAACCATGAAGCAAATATATGAAAATAAATTGAGATTTTTAACAATCTGTATGTCTTCTGATGGATAAAAACAAAAGACATCATTCTTTCACTGTAGTGCTACTAGAAAATGAAGAGTTATCAGGGTTCAGGTTTCAGAACACACTACACATGACGTACTGCACATCCTTTACACCTAGAATCAAGATTGGGGAGGTAAAGGATGGGGATTATGTTTATTTATGCATGAATATAGTGAACATCTGCCAAAATCTATCTAGTTATTTTAATTCGCCATTTCAACAAAGTTGACCATCTGCTCTGTCATCAGCAAAGATCTTGTTCTAAAAGCTAAATCAAAAGATCACCTGTCTTGTGCACCTTGTTCTCGCGTAACACAAACAAAATTTTTAATGGTATCCATCTGTAGGTATGATGGCGACCTGAAGCAGGTACATGCTCATTGAGTCAAAATTAGCAGCTGGAGTTGTAGTAAGAAATTAAAATGTTTAGACTATCAGTAACGAAAAGGCATGAAATTAGGTGTGCTGCTTAAAACAGTCGCTCTGTATAACTGTGATACAGAATTTTCAGACACCTATAAAAACCAGTGACACAGAAATTAAATACTTACGTTTTCCTCAAGATGATGCTAAAGTCTGCAGTGAAACTGTTGAACTTGTACTCTCTTTATATTTCAGGGTTCACATTTAATAACGCAGAAAGATTCTATCACTGCGTAAATATAAAATATAATGCAATAACACAAGAAATTGCCAAATTAATGTTTAATATGAGAAACCGAGTTTTGTAATGTTCTGATTTTTAATATAATTGCTCAAACTACAAAATAGTACATTCCGCTTTTTTTTTTTTTTTTCTTGTTTCCCTCCCTGCCAAAATGAGGGAAAATAAGAGGTACGTGTTAGAACCTTTACATGACTTTAGTGCTCACTAACAGGAAAGAAAATGTTAGAGAAGAGGATATTATCATATCATTCGAGTTAGTTAATGGGCTTTTATATTGCTTGCACAGCCGTCACCGGCCTTGCAGAATTTTATCGTGCTAGTTTTAACAAGAAGAAGGTGGAAGCTTTGCAGGGCCGTAAAGACTTCAATAAAGTGTTAGTTTCTCCTAGGAGGAAATCCGCCAGAGCCAGTAATCATTGGGGACTGACCCCCCCCCCCCCCCCCCCCAAGCTGCCTGAGGAGCTGCGCTAGCGGGAAACTCCACGTGTTATTGCAGCCCGGGCCAGCTGAACCGGGGCCTCCAGACTGCTGCCAACACTTACAAGGTTTTGTTACTGTTGTCAAAACCTGAAGTTTTCTCTAATTGAGGCTGCAGGTAACAGTACATTGTTGATGCTTAGCACTTAGCAAAAAGGCAGCATTTACGTTACGTGCCTTTTTGCAGTTCACTAGAACTGTTTCATCTAGCATTGGAGTGAACTTGTTTCTGTCCGCTAAGTATAGCACTACCAGCAAAAGTTACATGATTTCATCAATCTCTCTCAATACCAATTAGCGGTTATTTTCCAGAACAGTCCAATTGAGATTAATCTAGACTATTACGTTATTAGTACTTACATTATCCTGATGATCATGATCCAGCTCCTTTAATTAGGCACACCAGTATGCCTACGTAAGATTGCTCTTTTGTAGACAAGTCTTTTCGTTAGAGATTCATTAGCCTTACTGACACATCACCCTGTGTTCCAAGAAACACCTAGCAATCGGGCCTCATCTCTGAATTACACGTGATCTTTCTGAAATATTTTTTTAATTGAACAATCATAGGATTTCATTCAAGGAGCAGAGATGATTTGAAATTAAAAAAAATATTCTAGTTATGCTTTACTACATGCAAACTTAAGCTGTGGATTAGTAGAGGCAACAGATTAAAGCACGATATTTACTCGTGATGAAAGCAAATTTCTTTTCTCTCATATGAATTTACCATGGCTCTTTCAAAATACTCCTCACCAGAGCACGTTCGCCAGGTCCACCCGCAGACCCGCATGTCGCGGCAAGGCCACGTGGGGCCCATCCCGCAGCACCTGCACAAGG
>NW_008824053.1:618491-632567 GCF_000699105.1 Pygoscelis adeliae
GTTTTCGCGGGGGGGCTGGGCTGTGCCCTGCCGTGGGGCTGTTGGGGAACCGGCTGTGCGCTGGCCTTGCCTCTCAGAGGCCGCCCCTGCAGCCCCCCCCCGCTGCCAGCACCTCGCCACAGACACTCGATAGAGTCCGTTTAAGCGATATACCCGAAAATACACGCTCTAAGGCATTGCTTTCCTGTCCGTGATGACATCATCTATGTTTTAATATTTAGGTTTGCCAGGTCACAGTAGTGACTGGCTTCAGAGACCAAAGGGTAGCAGATCCAGTATTTATCTTTAAAGAGTTTCAGGCCTTCCACATTTGCAAACACAGAATAGGGAGGACTGCTTAATAATGCATGTGAAATAAATATAGATGTTGACTGACCGTCATCAGCAACTGTTCCAGGGGCAGTTACGTGACGTTAACCTGGCAAGGCCCAACGCACAGGACCGGTGGAGCTGTTTCCGACCGGAGGCCATGGTGAGAGGCAGACGACGAGAGATCATCCGCCTCGTCCAAAGCTGGGGGAGGCAGAAATCCTGGATTGTTTGTTTTTTTCAGGTAGTGTTTTAATAATCTGTTTTTCTCTTAAGTTTTCTAGAGACCGGCGCCACGGCCGAGTGACAAAGAAGAGGTAGTTCCTGGTGTACGAGGACCATGGGTCCTCCCCGGGGCCCGAGCTCTGGCACAGCAGCAGGGGTTTCCCCAGGGCTCAGCCTGTCCTCCTCAGCCTCTGACTGACTCACTGTCGGATAACGCTGGGGAAAAAGGCCTATGATATTTAATATATACTTGATGCAATTTTTTTCTCCATACGGAATGCCTTGTTTGACTATATCAGACGTTCAAATAGATGACATTAGCATACTACCTCTGAACAAAGCACTTTCCTCTGAACTAAAGTTGTCCAGGTAATGGTAAAAAGTAATTTTGAAGGTTGATATTAAGTATAATTGAACGCATTCAGGGCACAACTGCAAATCTCTTGAAGCCGTCATAAACCATGCAAAACTACTTCCTCAGCGACAGTTTGTTGAGCGTAAAAATGGAATTTGAAGAGCCTAAGCTATTTATTTCAATTCAGTGAGATACTCAGCAAAGCTTACAATTCTGTTACGTTCTGTAGAAATGCAGTGTCTCCTGAACATACAGATGATGCCATCTATGTTATAAATATAGATGCAACACTGCCTTTGTGTATATGTGTATATATACACATCAGTAGCTAGGGTAAGAATATAATTATTTTGCGCAATTTAAATACTTTCAGAATTAGAGAGCAGCAGAATTGTGGTTTTATACACTCTCTATCTCTGGTTTAGTGCCTATTATTTCTAAAGGAAATAGCAGCATGGTTTAAAATAGCAAAATTGTGACCATGACCTCAGTGGCAGCACGGATGGCTTCTCTAGAATCTCTAGATATTTGTTTTAGAAAATCTGTTTATTCCCACACATTAAAAGTTTGGGAATTCCTCAGTTTTGCTGATACAAGCATTTATGGATCTGTGTGGTATGGCTCCAAGCTAAAAAGAATCAAAAGATGTCACGACTGTAAAGAGTATCTTTTTTTTCTCTTTTTTATATATTGTAGCACTGAGAAAATTCAGTTCATGTTTGAGATACTGTAGACTGGAAATACCATGCAGATGTAATTTCATGTAATCACTGTCATTATAGCAATAATTAAACATAGTTGTGAACAAAATAGTTTTCTAATGACATGACACAAGGAATTTTTTTTTTTGATGCTTGTTTTTCTGAGAGCAGAATGCCTATTATTTTTTTCAAGAATGATAGAAAAATGCATGGAACCATAGACTGAGGAGGTGTTGCCACGGTGCTCTACAGCAGTACGTTCCTAAAACTCCAAAGACGTAAGGTGTTGTGGTGTAACCCAGCAGGCAGCTAAACACCACACAGCCGTTCGCTCACTCCCCCCCACAGTGGGATGGAGGAGAGAACTGGGGGAAAAAAAGTAAAATTTGTGGGTTGACATAAAAACAGTTTAATAGGACAGAAAAGGGAAAATAATAATAATGATGATAAAAGAATACACAAAGCAAGTGATGCACAATGCAGTTGCTCACCACCCGCCGACCAATGCCCAGCCAGTCCCCGAGCAGCGGTCACCACCCCCCCGGCCAACTTCCCCCCAGTTTACATACTGAGCATGACGTCCCATGGTATGGAATGTCCCTTTGGCCAGCTTGGGTCGCTTGTCCTGGCTGTGGCCCCTCCCGGCTTCTCGTTGGCAGGGCATGGGAAGCTGAGAAGTCCTTGACTTAGTGTAAGCACTGCTCAGCAACAACTAAAACATCAGCGTGTTATCACATTATTCTCATCCTAAATCCAAAACACAGCACTGTACCAGCCACTAGGAAGAAAATTAACTCTATCCCAGCCAAAACCAGGACATAATTTTAATTAACAACAACACAAATGTTTTTTGAACAGCTGAACAATATTATCGTGAGTCTGCAAATACTAATTAGCGGTCACTTTGCTCACATATAAACTAAATGAGCGGTGTTTCCTTGGAATTGCTTGGGGACAAAATTCTTCACCTAGCTCGTTTATAAAACATAATTGTAAAATAATAGATTTATTAATTATCCCTTTTCTGGTGGGTGAAGATGCCAATAAAATATCTTTATTTTCAATCAGAAGACAGCTTTTCAAAAGAATTGAGCTGTAGATTTCCTTGAAATTTTTTCATTAGGTCTACTCTAAATCTGGCTTGAAAAGATACACTTCATTGCAGAACAGTTAAAGCATAAAAAGGCACGGTGTTTTGAAGCATTGTTAAGAACGTGGGAACAAGAACACTAGGTTATATAGCAAAAGCAATATATAGCAAATATATAGCAAAAAGCAATAAAGTCATGAGAATAGACCATTGGGACAAAATAACTGTCTCGTTCTCATAAGATGAATTTCTTGATGTTGGGTTGATGTTTTCTTTTATCGCTGTCTTTGGCGTTTAGATTGCAGCTTTATCCATCGCTTTGACCAACTTACTGAATATTTATTCCCTAAAAATAAAGAACATTTTGTTGTAATGGATATTGCTACTATCTTGCCATTGAGGATGTAAAAGATTTTGCGTTATTTATCATTCCACTTTAAAACAGGGTACACGCACAGTTGAAATTCTTTCTCTTCCACATACTGCATGAGAGCAGTGGGTTCAGTGTAAGAAAGGAAAATTAATACAATAACATTAATGTTATCTTACACTCCTAATTCTTAACAATTTTGAAAATGGACCACGTGAATCAGGCCTCCAGCGTTGTCTGTTCTCAGGTATGCAGCCTAGGCATGACTCAGACTGTCTTTTTTTAAGTGCCCCAAATAGCTGTTACAGCACCTGAACAAACAGCAGGTGACATTCGACAAGAAGACCACCACGAGGTGGTCCAGAAAGCCACAGACTAAGCGTAGCTACAGCTTAGCCACCAAGATGGACTGAAGACAGACTGGCTTGTGTTCCTGCCCTCCGTCTTGAGCTTAGCCTCATGCAGTCGGAGGTCCTCTTCTGAATGCGGGGTATACCAGCAGAGTTGCTAACGTGCCTTTGGTGCATGAGACGAGCGATTAGAGGACCCATCAAGGAAGTTTGTGTGTTGGGGTGGGGTTAGCCCTGTCTAAGGCTTATTTCAGACTTGGAGGGGTGTCAGTGCTCTGCTCCTATATTTTAAGACATTGCTCTAACTGGGCTGCAGATTATTTGGGAGGGGCAGGAAAGGTGTCCTTTATCTTTTGTTGAAACTGTGCCACCGACTGTCCAAAGTTCAGCGACCGAGAGACAGAGACTAAGCAAGACTGACTGTGTGCCTAAATGAGCTAAAGAGCAGCTTCCTTTAAGAGGAGGAATGCCAGGACTCTGGCTTCACACGGGGCATTCATTCCCTTGGAAATACTTTTTGGCCTAGTGTTTCCTCCTGGGAAGAGGTGCGTGGCTCCCGGTTTCACATTCAGGAGCATGGGACTGTCCTACAGGTAATAATTTTCTGGGCCTTAGTGAGCTGTTCTAAAGCTTTCAGGACACTGCCCTGTTCCTTCCTGAGTCTGTCCTGACTGAGTCTTTAATTTGCCAGGCTGAAGACCAGGCAGGTCCAGGCTGTTTATGCCTCGGTTACCCTTCTGTAACACAAGTCCTTCCCCAGCGCAAGTTGCCATGACGATAAAGCCATTCCTATTTTTCAGATATTTATGTGTTAGGAGGAGAAGGAAGGGCTGAGACATAAATACAAAGATAAATAGAAGTGGCCTTATGCCACTCTCAGCCTTAAACTGCACTCAGTTTAGGACAAGTATTACTTTAATTAAAGTAATTATTTCATTCCATATATGACCGCCTTGTAATCAGACACCAAACAGACCTGTCAGCTCTCATGCTTTCTTTACGAGACTCTTCCGCATGGGCTCCGTGTGCTATTCCCCAACCACAGCATCGGCATTATAAGCACTTGCAGAGCAACTCCCTGGCTCCAGGCTGCGCACCAGAATGAGCCATGCTGCTGCTCAGTGCTGCAGTCGTGGTGGTGTCTCCTGCTGCGATCCCTGAACATCCTGCAGCACAGTCTATGGCCCCTGACTAGTCTCGTGATACCATGGCTTCATCATCAGATCCTTAAGTGTCCGCCATCGGACTATACAGAAGGCAAGAAAAAAATCACCTTTCTATTCTCTTTTCCTTCTTCCAAATCTGAAGTCGCCTCCCACCACAGTAAATATTTCAAGTAGCCATGTAGAAACAGAGTGTATACCGGCAAAATAGTGAAGGGAGAAGGACAGAAATGAGGTTTGCTTAAAGGACCCATAAACCCAAGTTTGACAAAGAACTGCCATTTCTGTTATTTTTGGGGAATAGAAGAGGGAGTCGGGAGAGTTCGGACTGCGGGTATTTTACTGTGTAAAGAGTGTTGGGCTTCAGTAAAAGATTTCCACTTATTCACTCATTTTTTAGGATAAGTTTGAATTAAAATTCCATCTCGCTGCAAAATCATACAAGCATCTTAAAGGTTGAGATTAGAACTCAATATTAAAATAAGACTCATTATTTCAAACATTTTAAGGGAAATATGCATAGACCAAAAAGATTACTGTATCGGATCATTCTGGTCTCAATGCTTTTTTTTTTTTTTTCATACTGATGTCGCAATGAAAATTCTGGATGCACAAGAAGTATGAGACTGGACCATCGATTATCCCAGAAATAAAACCTTATTTGCTAATTCAGATCCCTGAACAGTTATGGCAGAAATTGAACATAATGAGATCCTTAAATATTTCATATTATTTCCAGCTAAGTGCCTAAGGGATGTCCCGCAGGCATAAGGAATGAAAAAAAAAATATATACATATACATGTAGATGTGTGTATGTATATGTGCGTGTATGGACACACACACACTTATGTGCTACTTGATTTTACATTAGTCAGACCATTTGTTTCCTAATCTTTTCAGGGTAGACAAATTCATTGAAACAAGGTTATACCTGCAATGATTACAGGTTAACTAAGTTTATAAGTACCAGATCATGTAAAGCCAAAAATCTACTCAACCATGCACGATTAGAAAATTCTATTACCAGATTTTTGTGTCTACCTAGATAAAAACGAGGAAGGGAAAAATGAAAGTGGCTTTCATGTTGTGACAGCGGACTTAATTCTAATTCGTCTACACACCACTGACATACACTGACATTCAGCATATACTTAGTTTCTCGGCTACTGATAGGAAATATTGTCAGGGGAAAGACAAGGCATTATTTAAGGTGATTAAAGAGTAACGAACTATAATATAAAAATGTAAATTTTAGCTTACTGATAAAAAGAAATCTGACCATAAAGTCCATTAGGCAGCAGAGTAGCTTTCCAAAAGAAGTCGCTGATGCATCAACGAAGCTACGTTCAAAGTAGACCAGATAAAACAGTTAAGAGATAAGTGGAGAGGATCATCTTGTAATTATAGTGCAACTGAAATGGCCCCTACGGTCTTATCCAACCTTCTGATCTCTAAGTGTGGGATAAACAGAACACGGCCTTTGAGTGTGAAGATCGAATGAACGGAAAGCCACCTGTGACACTAAAAGATGAATATTTTTCCACAGTCAGCAGACATGGAAAGAGCAATTGTATTGCATCCACCACAAATGGGAAGATAGTAGTGGTAATTCAGGGCCGGATTACGTGACGTTTCTTTCTTTTAGAAAAACACAGCCCTCCACAGTGAAGTTACATCACTTCTCCAGTCTGTCAGCTTTGTAAATAAGCTGCAGACTTGTTGAGACAAACCTTCTCCAATCTCATGTGAGGTGAGAAAATGACTTGACTGCTCGTACAATTAGTTTATGATACTCACACAGTGCCACAAGGGAATATCAGCAGAGACGATACATGGCTTTCCTCATGAAGAGGGGTAGAAGGCATTTTCCCACAATGTAGAAAATCAGGAAAGTGATTTTTTTATTGCGGCTATTTTGACTTCTGTTTTTGCATATGTAGGGCTTCTTATGCAGAACTGCCATGTTCACTTCCCTTGGCAAGCAACAGAGTACTTATCTAGAGGCCACAACTTACGATATCAAGGCTGGCGATGAATGTGGCAGCTATTATATGTAAAAGATGGCTAATTTTAAAAAAATCTGTAGAAGCAGATACTGAAAAGGATTCCAAAGAAAAGTAGATCGAAATCCACTGCTCAAATTTTTCTGCCACATTTCCTTCTGTCTTGTATCATTTGAGGTCTCCTACCAAGAGTTTTTAACATCCCATTCCTCTTACATGGCATACAATCCTGCCACCAAAACGCGGCAGTCTATTTGTCAGCACAAGGTCATTACTTTTACTTTCATAGAGTAAATAGACAATTTGCTACAGGTTACAGCGTCATAAAGTTCTGTCACAGCTGTTCTAAGATATAATTTCCCAGTTAAAGCACGAAAGTCCTATCTACAATACATAAACACGGTGCTGGCTGATCCACTTGCTTTAGTCCTACCTTTTTGCTGTTTCACTCACCGGCAGTTCCTACCCACGGATACACAGCTTGGTGCTCTAGACAAGTCATCCAGAAGGAGTTTGCCTATTCTCTGTTTGTGCTCTATCGTGTTATCCATCATTTGCCATGTCAGTATCGTTATTTGTCAACATTGGTATTCGTTCTGGCTTACCACCTATCTAATTGCTCTGCCACGCTGTCTGTCCACCACCGACTACTCTGTCCTGTCACTGTCATCACTGTGCGGATCAGCTGTCCGTCGCTAGCTGCACTGTCCACTAAAGGGCAGATTCAAGGAGTATTTGTACGAAGGCAGAAGTGTGCACAGAACCCAGATCGAGAAAGCTCATTTTTTTCCCCCTTATGTGTTATTAGCCTTTATTGCCTCAGTTACTGCTATACCCCATTGTCTGTCCTGATAGGGTTCAGGGGAACTTGCTTGAGTTGCAGCGAGATTAGTTCATGGAAATCCACATTCACTCTACGCCGGTATAGCCGTCCTGGGGTCTATCGCAACAGGAAGGTTCTGATGTGTCACGGACCCCTCTATTATCTCGCTGCAGCTTCACAGTAAGACGTTGTCCTGCCATTTTCTGCCAGACCATGCAAATCATATATGTTTAAATACAATCAAAATGGTGGTTACAAATGCTGAAAAGCAGGAGAGGAAAAGACAAATGTAGAGATATTCAGATGTCCGTAGAGAGGTGCGGATATATGTTTGTGAAGCTACCGTCATTTCCAAGAAACTTCCATTTAGGAAAATGCTATTCTTGCAATTGTATTGCTTTGTGGGAAGCATTAGTAGGTCCACAGACCAATGCTGCTGCTGCTGCTGTTGTACTTTTAACAGCGGGCTCTGACCCCATGACTTCTTAACAAACGCTTGTTTACACTTTTCTTGCTAACTAAGGCTATACAAGAGGCTTTTTTACATTCACTGTGGCTTTAGTGACAGAAAAGACGACACAGGAAAAAACAAGAAGAAAACACCCAAAGAAAAAAAGAAAAGAAAAAAAAAAAAACAAAATTACCCTTTTTGCACTGGTGTTAATCTGGCCGGCTCAGTGTTCTTTTCCTCTTCTTTTTGTTGTTGCTGAACATTATGACTGATGAGATTCAACTTGATTAGTACCTAAATGACCTAAATTCAGTCAACAGCTATTCTGCAAGCGAATGTTTTTATCCTATGAGCTCAGGCAGCAATTTTTTGAGCTCAGTCTTGACAATTCTCAAGACACAGATATGCTTACACAATCTTAAAGGCAGAAGACTTTGGACAATAACGGTGTAACACACAGTTCAGTTTCAATACAGACAGATGCTAATACTTAAAATATACCACGAGGTCCTGCAAGATAATGAATCAAAATTTTAGTGACTGCCTCCCACACACACTATAAGGGAACAGCTCAGGAATAATACCAACGTAAATTAGGCCAATACCCGAATGTTCATTATTGTAGACATAATGAGTTCCCTGTAGTCATCTTGCCCAAATTCTAAAGGTTAACTTTCTTCAAGGGTCTTCTGACTGACTTCATGCTCCACAGTGTTCAGAACATTGCAGAAATTAGCATCCAGAGTTATTAACATCTGTCAACTACGAACACACAGAAACTGCTTAGCTTCCAAAGGCTTTCTTCACAATTGGAATGAAAAATAAAATATGATGGTAGTGGTGTATATTTACCATGACACCACCCTTTCTTTTTTTTTGGGGGGGAAAAAAAGAAGAAAAAAAAAATAACCCGTGGAATAATGGGGAAGTATAATGCAGTTAATTAAGCTGGCTACTTCTCAGTCTTGGTGGCTGGATGGATAATGCAATCTAATTCTTAGTTTAGGACCAAGGAAGACAATGGAATTTCATTCGCTGACAAATGTTTGGTATTTCCATTTTCAACTCACAAGTGCCACAGAATCTCTCACACGTTCCTGCTCTCCTACAGGGTGTAAGTTGCTTTCTTAATCGTACATTAAATGCTCTGGCTATTTATCCCAGAGCACTCGGCGTGCCAACCGGGTGAAAACCCAAGCACTTTCACTTTGACTCTAGTAACTGCAGATAATTCACCACTATCATCTCAAACAGTGTCACCGGAATATTTATGACCAAGACCTTTGTATTAAATGTCATCTGAAAGGCAACATATTTAGTAGCATTATTTCCAGTAGCATTCTTTCTTACCACCGTTCTGATTTAACATTAAGGCAGAGTGAAAATTGCCATGGCATGAAAACATTTGCGAAGGAAATATCTGTACATTGTTCAGAATACGTTGTGCAGTGAGACTAATAGACTAAGGCTGTTAAAAACACAGATTCCAGATAAAGGAACCAAACACACGATCAGCAATTAAAAAGTTAGTGTTATGTGTTGAGTTTTTCATTTATTTCCCTTTAAAACAAAATGAGAACGTGAATATAATTTTCACAGTCTCTATAAAAAAAGACAATAGACTGCTAGCTTCCCTTTACAGAACTCTTTCTTCTGCTAGAAAAATAACAGTGATTCAGGGAAATAATAAGCTGACACAGAGACATGCAGAGCTGAACAAAAGTTTCCATTTTTGCTGTTGCATTGAGCTGAGAAAATAACTTTCCATGAATAATTCAGTAAACTTAACCTTCTGGTCCACTCACAGACAATCCACTAGAAGTTCACGATTTTTCTAAATACATTGTTTATTTCACCTTATCTGACAAACACATAGTTTTAACTCTGTGGATTAAAACCACTAAAAGGACAAATCATCTTGTGATGTATCAGACCCATCATTTCTCTCTTCTGATCAGGTGACTGTGGAAGTGTTTACTGCCTGAATGTGTCTCTATATATAACTTAAGTATTCATGAGCAGTTGCACATACAACGTAGCCATTCACTTTGCATTATTGTGGATCACTTCCATTAAATTCTGATCACTATTATGCTGAAAGCTACATACAGAGACAGAACTACGGTGAGAAATGAAAAAAGAAAAGGAAAAAGGAAAACAAAAGGAAAAAAGAGAAAGAAGGAAAAAAAGAAAAAAGAAAAAGAAATAAAAAGAAAAAGAAAAAGAGCAGAAAGGAAAAGAAAAAGGAAAAGGGAAAAGGAAAAGGGAAAAGGGAAAGGGAAAGGGAAAGGAGTATGAACAAATTTACAAACTTTCTATGCATTTATAGAATCAGAGAGTAATTTAGACTGAGACAACTATTTCTCCAGTTTATCAACTTACTTAGAATCATGGAATCATTAAGGTTGGAAGAGACCTCCAAGATCATCGAGTCCAACCATCAACCCAACACCACCATGCCCACTAAACCATGTCCCTAAGCGCCTCATCTCCCCGTCTTTTAAATCCCTCCAGGGATGGTGACTCCACCACTTCCCTGGGCAGCCTGTTCCAATGTTTAACTACTCTTTCAGTAAAGAAATTTTTCCTCACGTCCAATCTAAACCTCCCCTGGCGCAACTTGAGGCCATTTCCTCTCGTCCTATCGCCAGTTACTTGGGAGAAGAGACCGACCCCCACCTCGCTACAGCCTCCTTGCAGGTAGCTGTAGAGAGCGATGAGGTCTCCCCTCAGCCTCCTTTTCTCCAGGCTAAACAACCCCAGCTCCCTCAGCCGCTCCTCATCAGACTTGTTCTCCAGACCCCTCCCCAGCCTCGTTGCCCTTCTCTGGACACGCTCCAACACCTCGACGTCCTTCTTGTAGTGAGGGGCCCAAAACTGAACACAGTATTCGAGGTGCAGCCTCACCAGTGCCGAGTACAGGGGCACGATCACTTCCCTGCTCCTGCTGGCCACACTATTTCTGATACAGGCCAGGATGCCGTTGGCCTCCTTGGCCACCTGGGCACACTGCCGGCTCATGTTCAGTGAGCTTCACTTGCTTAGCTCCTTTAATCTCTTCTCAGTGACTGCTACTTATGGGCCATAACAGTTCCGCTCTGAGAAGGCATCCTCATACGGTGCATAGCAAATCAGCTCCAAATAACTTCCTTAAAACTGGAAAGCTGGAGCAACATAAATTCAACTACAAAGCTGGTGATTTTATTGTGACTTACAGAAGATAAAAGATGTCATCAGGAAACTCGTATTGCCTGGAGTCAGTCCCTTGAAGTGTGAGCTTTCACCCTATCAGTATGTTCTGTGATTACAACAATCCGATTTTTGTGTGCAGGATTGTACTAGATATGGATAAAACTAGTAATAAAAAGTTATGCAAGAAACAACTATGTTCAATGCACGGGGTAACCAATGAAGCCACGAAATAGGTATTATTTGACATGAAGAATGTTTGGGAATTTGTATTCTATAGTATTACTTGCAATATATTTTTGAATTAACAACGAAACTGGCCATCTCCATCGCTGAGATTCTGCCATAGTCAAATGGCTACTTAAACTGAAGACCTCTTGGTTAAATATAGCAAGTGGCATCTTTTTCACTGACTTTTACTTCAGGAATGCAACATTTCACTTGGTTCAAAGTAGGTGAAACTTTTGACAGGATATATTTTTTCAAGAGCTATTCGTTTTCTTGTTTTGGGGTGAATAGATATGCAGAAGGTTAATAAAATGCCACGCCGTGCTTTTAAGAGGCCTTTTAGACAGTCTCATTTTGGGGGGCGGTTGAGGCCACTAAGATGCTAAGTCTGCTGGTTTTATTAGTTTTGCATTTCTCGGTTACAAAAAAGGAACAGGGAACACGCTTTTAAGGTTTTTTTAATTATGTGGGTATAAACAATGCCACAGCAGTCAAATAGAGACAGGTGAAATACGACACCACATTTTCTTTCAGCCACATCACTGTCTTTGAGCCACTCGGGATACTTTGCTTTGCTTTCCCTTGTAATCAGGTAAAATATGGGATTTGACACCGATTCATTAAAACCGACCTTATTGAGAACGCGTTTAGCCGATAGTCACAGAAGGCTACACAGGTGGTTCAGAAAAGTTGCACAGCTCAGTAGCGGATTTTTGTTCCTTGTTCTAAAGGAAATGCTTGCAGATGCTGATGTCTTCAATTTGATTACTATTGTTTTAGTCTGCATAAGTAAAAGTATTATACCATAAACATTCACCGAAAGTATAATACTGCTGTGAGCAGATCAGGCAACACAATAGCTGACAATTTATAGCATAATGGGCCTACAGCTCCAGGCTCAACATTTCATGTTAGGTTCTAAGGGGACTGAGGAACATTCCTTTTGTGAGGTCATTTCTATATTTTACTTTCCTCACGCAATCTACCCGTGACGTTAAAGATGTCCAGTTTATAACTTAACCTAGATAGCTTCTCCACTAGTAAAACACTGTTCTGCTTAATGCAGTGCCATGTGCTTTGTTTACACATATTTAGAGGACACATGGCCAAAGCAAATGGACATAACAAGAAAATGACATTTATTGCTATGCTTCATTTTTTTGTTCTTTTTCTATGTTTTAATTGTTAGAAGTTTAAGTGAACAATAAGTGGTTTATACTTAAAAAACTGACAACATTCTATTGCCTTTCCCACCCCACTACAAGTAAAACACCTCATCGCAACATTTATTTAGAAAGCAAAGGACATTTCTTTCTTTATCACCCAATTAAACACAAGTACAATTAATTGAATGAGAAAAACATAAATTATTCCTCATTGATTTGTTAGTGTTAACTGTTCAGGATCTAACATCCGCCCCAAAACTTTCTTAGTGTAGAAATGGCAGAAGTTAAGGTGGTCAACTAGAGGACCATAATAAAGTTTACAATAAGAATCGGTAAAGTCTTAAACTTTCTCTGTAAAACCATTTAACTGCTGTCCCTACAATGTTCTCTAAGGGATATCATTGCCAATAATGGATATGTATAGACCATCTGGGTGAAATAAGTCAAGGATTTTTTTCTCATAACTACACCGCAAATTAATTCTCTCTTCATTGATCTTCCTTCTGTTCCAGTCTACTTCCCTTAAACGCCTCCATATGTTGTACGGCGCAAAACAAACCACGCTTGAACAACATGTTGATTTGTACAAAGTTCTGCTTAGTTTGAATTATGGTACCTATGAAATGTAGCTATTCCAAATCATACCATTGTAGGCTTCATACTGCTTGAAGAAGGTAGTTAAGAAAATGCCCCTTATATGGGCTGCAACGTTTCATATGGGTTTCCCATCTCACAAACTAAACCAATATGAAGAGAATTCCCTCTTCGTGGCTGCCGGAATCTAACACGGTTCCTCTGAGCTTTCCAAAGAGCACAAAGGAAGACCTGACTAGGATCGAAACGGTTCTCAGCATGTGACAGAAGAGGCAGAGAGCAGGAAAAGCAAAACTGTGGCAAAGGCGTGGGGAAGTATAGTAGAAGAGCGGAACAGAGGGCAGCTGGACCAGCCAAACCAGAGACAAAAGAAGGAGGAAAGAAAGGCAGGTTTCTCAGATACACTATTATCTTATTTCTCATAAGTGAAGATGGACAGATTCACCTTCTGCCCCAGAAATGTCAACTGAGTGGTTCCTCATGACCCAGCATTCATGCTCTTCTCCAGTGAAGGAACTGAAAAGGAAATTGTATAGCAGAGCTAGTTAAACTTCCATGGAAGAGAAATCTCACAGATCCTAAAGGAAAAATCATCTATTACTATCCATCATCTTTCTTCCATTCGCTTTAAAACCAGTCTGATAACCTGACAGTATGTGAAAAAAGGTAACAGTATTTACCTTTGCTCGTAGTCAAGTTTTTTCCAGTCAGCTACATGGCATATCCCTAAAAACAGAAATATTTATTTTTATGTGCTTAATCCCAGCGGGTAAGGTTTGGGGGCTGTCCTGGTTTCAGCAGGGAGAGAGTTAATTTCTTTCCTAGTAGCTGGTACAGGGCTGTGTGTTGGATTTAGGATGGGAACAAAGTTGATAACACACCGATGTTTTAGTTGTTGCTGAGCAGTGTTTATACTAAGTCAAGGACTTTTTAGTTTCCCATGCTCTCCCGACTGAGCAGGCTGGAGGGGCACAAGAAGCTGGGAGGGGGCACAGCCAAACTGGCCAAAGGGACATTCCATACCATGTGCCGTCATGCTCAGTTCAGAAACTGGGGGA
>NW_008824053.1:632893-634185 GCF_000699105.1 Pygoscelis adeliae
GAGTTTTTCTCACTTGTGCTTTTCCAATTCTCTCCCCCATCCCACCGGGGGTGGGGGGGAGTGACCGAGCGGCTGCGTGGTGCTTAGTTGCCGACTGAGGTTAAACCACAACAGGGGCTTTTTCCATGTTTAAATTCTAGATCAAATTTCAAAATAAAATATAAAACCAAGAAGAGAGTGTACCTAGAAAACTCAAAACTTGGAGTGAAAATAGGAATCAACTCCAAACCATTATTTTCTTTCAAATCTCAGAATTTCTAGGGTTTGAGATATTATTTTGGAAGGCTTGAGACTGGCAATATTGCAACAAAATTTAGAATATCAGCCTATAGCAGGTTTTGACGTTACTCAGTTAAACTCACTGTTTGGCTAATGAAAGTGAGGACTACTTTGCAACAGAAAATGAAATATTGCATAATGCCCACAAAATTCTAAAATCTTACACTTCAGCAAATCTGTTAGACATCCTGTTGCGCCCCAGCAAACACCTTACTTGATAAATTTCATAACAGGATTTCAAATTTTCGTTCATTACTGGCATATAAAATGAAGGCCTTAGTGACATCACTTTACATATAGAAGAGTAGCAATGAGTAGAAATGATAAAAATAATGACAAAAAATTCCTAGTGCTAATAATTTTTGGAAAAACTTAAAGGTCAACAGTAAAGCTGACTGTAACTCTGGGTTTCATGACTCATCTGAAAGACCTGGTGTTGCTCTAGATGACACTGTTGCTTTCTTCATCTTCTTTGTGCTCAAATTGTAAAGCAATGTGCCAAAAAGCTTGGGAAAAAAAAAAGGAACAAAAAACAAAGTTGGGATGCAGGTCTGGTCCTTTAAAGCAGTGAACATCTGGCCCACAAAGTTTTACTTTGACCTAAGGAAGCTGTCTCATGATTTCTTTTTCTCCATGTTGTATTTAATCCCACTGTTAAAAGCGGAGCTAAGACTGAAGCATATCCTTCTCCAAATTCAGCACCTCCTGTTTATTTATAGACACCTCAGATAATTGTGCGTCATCTCAATTGTTTGCCACAATAGCTGGGGGGGCTTGGGGGTGGAGCTGTAATTTTAAGGGTAGACGGACTACTACATTTGGGATTAGGTAATGTCTGAATGATAGCTAGCATAGCATCAGTTTCTGAGGGGTAGAGCTGAATGCACAGCTTAAGCAAACAAGGGTGCAGTAACCCAGAAAGACCAGGCAGTGCCAATCTGTTTCGAAGGGGCAGGAGGGCTCCCTGACCCGACCCCCGGGGGCAAGCGACAGGGTTGCAAAGGCTGGTTACA
>NW_008824053.1:636045-642173 GCF_000699105.1 Pygoscelis adeliae
GTGTTTCTGTGGTGCGGGAAATGGAGTGCTGCATTGCCTTAAAACCCACCACTGCATCGCCACTAGTGATGACGTGATAAAGTTACAACCCAATGCGTTAAGGGAAAAAAGCATTACCCTTCCATTTGATTGCCATTTATTATTCACTAGATACAGAGAATCACTCACGCTCGAATACCAGGGAATCGCATATGGGGGAAACAATAATGCACAGACCAATGGAAGAAACGCATTTTCAACTGAGTTATAACGTGGCATCAACGTGAATTGCAACGAATGGATCTTCAGCATTGGTACTAATCTGGAAATTAGCCATTCCATCACCAGAAACATACACCTGTTTTCCAGTACATTTGTTGCCCTCCTTTTGTCCAGAAATAACATCACAGTAGGTACCAGCAGGCAGACCAGTTTGCAAATGGATGTTCATATTCCTATGTGAAAATAAGTGAACGCTATTTATCCATTGTTTTCAAAACAGGTATTTCAAGCGGGGTATAGGATTTTTGAACCTGATGCTACTCCCTTACTTTGAAGGCCAAAGTAAAGTGTGAGCTTTCTGATCCTATCCCTGCTTCGCTCCCTACGCGCCTGTTTTGGCTCTCTAGACCTGGCATGCAACTGCATGACTCTAGCTCAGGCTGTAGTAATCGCTCTCATCAGGAGACGAGGGGAATACTTCCCCTTCCCATCAGTATTGCTGACGAGGGACGCTATGCTTCTCTCTGGGGACACGGTCTCTCCCACTGACTTACCAGTCATCATTATTAAAAACGATGAAGCCTTTATTACCACGGCCAAAAGCTACTTGATTGCTGCCGTTGTCCCACCAGTTGGAGAAAGGCTGACCGTCCACCACATTACGGAAGATAACCATGTTCCTGGAAAGGCAAGGAACGGCTGTCACGGTGGCTGCAAGAGCTCTAAAGCCACGAGGAACACAAAGCAAAAGCATCTGCTTTTGCTTCTTCCTTCTCCACAGGGTCCTACTTTATTTGACGCCAGCGATGTTCACAAACCCAGCCGTTGCCACAGGTAGTGTCTGCGTTGATTGTAACAGGCTTTGTTGATCCATCCGAGTTACTCGGCGGTCCGATCCAGTCGTTGACGTCCTGCAATTAAAAAGAGAAGTTTAAAACTTCTTACTGAAAACGCAGAGAGCCTATCTGGAGAGAAAAGCCAGGCGGAGCATCAAATTTCCGCCTGCTAGAGCCAACGTGGGACAGAGAAATCACTTAACACGTTTAAGTGCGCTGGACTGCTTCTCTGGCCCTGTTCTGATCCTCACTCACCACGAACGCCTCTTCAGCATGACACGCTTACCCGTCCATTTACAAAAGATCTTGGCCAGCGAAAACTTGACATCACACGCGTGAACCCATACGGATGAGCAAGCATGAAACCAACTGCCATTTTATAAAGCCTGTTCGTTAGAGAAAGAAGTAATGAGACGTGGAAAGACAAACCCTGCCAGGGAACCGACAGGCAAACAAGCAAAAGGAAGAAGCATCATCACCCAGACAAGCGCAATCCCTTACCTGGGGTCCCAGAAGGTTAGAATGGAAGCTCCGCCGGCCCCGTGACCCCGCTGGTTGTCGTGATTATCCACAAAGACCAGGGCTCTGTCGGAAGGCACAAAGCCCCACCCTTCGCCCCAGTTCCTAGCCAAAAACACAAAGACTTGAAGCTACCCTGGCAGCCGGCGTATCCAGCGTATCCCGGGTAAGCCGCACCATCGTCATCCTTACTTCAAGTAGGCCATCTTTTCTCCGTTCCACTTGCGGATCACTGTCCCCAGTTTTGCACCGTATTTGAATTCTGTCACTCGGCCATTTCCAAAGTAGTCACTGCCTTTGATCGGCTCGCCGCCCAAGTCAATTACCTGGCACACAACGGAGAAACTGTGCATCTGTTCTCATCTCACAGAGACAAAAAATGCAGTGTGCAGTCCTCAACATTAGTTCTTGCTTTACATTTAGACAAAAAATATTAAAGTATGTTTATTTCCACTGTGCAGATCAACCCAAAGTTGGTATAATACATGGTGGATACATGTAAACACATGATTGAAGAAAGAAAAGGTAAAGTTGAATGACAATCCGTTGCGGAGGCATTTTTAAAAAGCAAAGCTACTTACGTCTGCAGGGCTGCTCCAAAGAAATGGCTAGCTCTTTCTGGGGTAAAGTTGGATGAAGATGTATTACCGCCATTCCTCTGAAGGAGGAAGGTAAAAGAGACACCAAAGACAAAGACAAGCAGAAAGGAAAAAACATGGACATTACCTCCTGGTAAATGAAAGGTTTTGTTCCTGCAGAAAACCATCTAGTATTTAGATCTTTCAGCTTGTCTAAAATCGCCTTCAGATCCCCAGGCCACATATGCTTGGCAGCATCAATCCGGAAGCCTGCTACGCCAATATCAATGAGGTAGTTCATGTACTCGGCAACTTTTGAGCGTACGTAGTCCTTCTCCAGGGCCAGATCAAGAAGGCTAACCAAGCGGCAGTCCCGGACCAGTGTAGTGAAAAAAAAAAAAAGAAAAAAAGTTTTGAGGTGCCACTCTGTCAGCTTGTAAAACCTTCCAATAAAACGTTTGCATGTTTCGAGCGATAAAATCAATTCTGTTTGGCTATTTAATTTGCATAGAAGAGAATTATGCCAAGGTCTGCACCAAGACATGGGTAAATTTACTATACAGCTCAATACTCAGGTTAGGACAGTTGGTGAAGCATATCACCTCCCCGTGCAGATGTCATCGGAATTGAGGAGGAGAAATGGCATGGTGTATTGTTGCAAAGCGCCCGAAGGAAGAGCAGCAACCTTGAGAAAGAACCGCCACGCATTCCATCTTCAAAAAAGAGTAAGTCGCTCAGCTAGGACACCACCCTGCGCTACCGTCAGTTTTCCAAGGGGGCTCCTTATCAAGACCAGCTGAGTTTAGAAGCTATAAGAAAAAGCTCGCCGGCTGAGCCGAGTACACTGGGCTCAGTTCAGGAGCAAACTCCTGCACACGCCCATGTGAAATACGTGGGGAGGGTTCTTGATTTCTCAGTACTTAGAATATTCTGCACCACAAGTACCTTTCCTGTACCTATGTTCACTACTTCATTCACTTGTCAGGTGACTAAGCACAGGTTTTGTGAGAAACTACTCCCTCTGTTTGGCCTTACTGTAATGTTTACACAACAGGTTAAAAAAAAAAAAGGAGAAAGAAAAAGATTTAAAGATTTCAAACTTTTGCCAGGCTCTGTTACCTGATACATATCGCCATAATTTTCAATTTCTCCACTGCCAGTTCGACATTTGCCATCATTGAAATCCCAGCCAGAGTATGGCACAGCTGGAAAATCTCTGTTCCCAGCATTAAAATAGCTTCCACAGGTAGAATGGGTGCCTGAGCCACCCGCAGCCCCACACATGTGGTTGACAACAGCATCCACATAAATATGAACCTGGAAAAGCAGTAAGTGCATTTCAGTACGTTTTCTAATGACGGTGAAGTGATAGCCAGAGCTTTACCACATCCCTATTGATTCGATCTTTTTCTCCCCTTCAGTTTATTCTCAGTTTATGCCCCCTTTGAGGACAGCAGCAGTAACTTCCCTCAGCTGAAACAGCACTTCTTGCCGTATCAGAGACAGATTTTCAAGGCACTTACTCCAACGTTGTTGCATCTGGTCACCATGTCTCTGAATTCATTTTCGTTTCCTGATCGAGTGCAGAGCTTGTAGCTGACGGGCTGGTATCTCTCCCACCAGGGTCTGCTCGGGTTAGTAATGACAATATTTTCATTTGGAGGTGAAACCTGCAGATGAGACGATGTGCTTTGGTAAGAAATCAATTGGCTTTATTTCAACGTTTTAAGGGAAAAATCTGCACTCAGCACCGCTGCCCTCAGAGGCAGGCTAGCGCCCAGCCCAGTCGCTCTCTCCCACAGCATAAGCTCAGTTCTGGGAGGTGTCCATCTTGTAGACTGGCAAGAAAGAAGTTTTCTTTTGTTCCTGTGGGCTGCCCAGGTCCAGCATGGGCCTGCTTTCAAGGACACGCGCATGGGAGGGCTGAAGCCACAGGAATTATTTTTACCTGCAATAGTGACAGCCTTAGGAAAGCCAAAACTCCATGCTTATGCACTTCCCTCAGAACAAGGTAAAGAGGAAAACGGAGCTTTGCAGGGCAAGCGTTTCAGAGGAAAGCGTGCCCCTTTGTAACTGATCTGCTAGAGATACCATATCATCCATTGGCCCTGAAGGATCTAGGGCTGCATCTAACAGCAGTTACCACTTCCATGCCCCCCCTTTCCAACACCAAAGTCACTTTGAGCTGGCTGTCTCCGATTCAGGCATTTTGATTCATTAATTGAATTCTACGATACCATTCTCCTACCTACTCACAGGAAACAACTCACCTGAACTCCTCCAAATCCATTAGGAGCTAAATAGCGTTCACACTCAAGAGCAATATCGGCCCAGCGCCATTCAAAGAGATGCACAATAGACGTCCTCCCAGAGAGAGTGTTAGGGTCGTACTGCGCCCAGCAAAACCCTACTGCTGCGAGCAGGAGGAGGACTTGCATGATGCCTTCAGTGCAAGGCTGCGGTCTCTCCGCTGGCAATTTATACTCCTGCAAGATGACAAAGTTCCTACTGCAGCTGTCAAAATTCACACAGATCAATGCTATCGGTTATTATTTGGCTAGCTAGCTCGATACCGTTCTTCTGTTTTGTTTTTTCCTGGATTGCCCAACAACTGAAGATAAAATACCTTTTCGCAATGATTATACATTATCATAAGCCAAGCGGTCTGTGAGCAGCGCACCTCAATTCAGAATTGTACACTTTCCAATCACGGAAACAAAGATACTTTATCAAAAGTATTCCAAACCATAACACATAGACCCACAAAGGGGCCTCTGGAAGGTAAAAGGAAAGGGAGGTGATTAAAAGACAGCTGGAAATCTAACAGCTCTAGGAGAATGAATGTGTTTGCCAGCATGCAGAGGCATCTAGCTCTCAGGATTAGCCCGAGCCCAAACCAAGGTAGCTGATCAGCCACTCTCGGTCAGTAACAGATGTATTACACAACACGTCGTGGGTCTTCACCAGGTGAATCACACCGGTAACTAGGAACTGACCCCTTTTCATGCCTGGAGTTTTTCTAGCATCATTGCCCAGTCCCTGCTAGGAACTGTTGGGCTTTCTTCACACGGTCGTGCAGAGCAGCTGTTGCTCTACCTGACTGAAAGCGAGCAGAGCTGCAAGTGTTTTCCTCTCCAGCAGAGACTCTGCATAAGGTTTCGTCTCACTTTAAATGACCAACGATTCATCTGAGTCAAGGAAGGCAACCCAAAATCAGGCGTAAAGTGATACTGCAGATGAGTTTTAGCTGCCTCACATAAAACTGAATTAGAAAGCCAGAGCTGTTGCCCAAGTCCCTTCTGGCTTTTCCTACAATTTCCTCCTTCAAAAAAACCTTCTGACTTTTGCTCATGACATAATTTCAGGTCTTCACTTGGAGCTGATTTAGAAGATCAAAGTCTCAGCAATAACACTCCATGAACAAGCTCGAGTCATGCCACTGATAAAACAACACTGAGAGAATACGAAGACCAGAAAATCCCTGACATTTGATGAATACCTGTGAGAAAAAACAGCAGTCCACAAAATGGCACATCCACTCCGAGAGAAAAGAAGCCTCAGTGTACTTTGTACCCGAAGTGCCTCTAGCGCGTTTCTCCTGAAACCAGCCACGCCATTGAATATGTCACATGCATCCTTCCCTTTCCCAGAATTTGTCGCCAAGGACGAAACACAGAAGCAGGTCCCATTTGCCCACCTGTTCATTTTCATATCACAGACCTTATCAAAGGTCTCTTTTTCCACTACAACAATGAAATAGTAAATTACTGCGAATGACCTTGCCTACTCGCTAACAGCAAGGAACCAGTGAGATGACTGCACCTTGTGATTACCAATTCAGTGAGCGCAGACCCCCCCCATTCCTCAATACCGAGAGCAACCAAATGTGCCTGAGATTAATTTTTACATCACCATTCCCGGTGGGGTTCCACTGATGTGATGGCATGTCACTGCGTACCGTTCAGTTTCCAATGACCTGCGTTTTCCACTGAAA
>NW_008824053.1:642479-646490 GCF_000699105.1 Pygoscelis adeliae
ATCCCGTGCTGCAGCGGCAGCGTTCTCCCAATGCACCGCTGCAGTGGCAATGCCTACACAAGACCTACCAGCACGTGACTGACCAACAAACCCCGCCGAAGGAAGAAGGCTCAGAGGAGGCAGGCAAGAGTGACTTGCCCCGGACGCTCAGGGAATAACGCAGGCTGCAACTGTCCTAGGCAGGTGTTGCAAAGAATGCTGACGTTATCTCAACACAAGGAGGGCTGGAGGGTGGCCTTTATTTTAGATAAACAGCTCTGTCAGTTGACTGCATCAGCTGGTAGCGTAACTGTTTATCCCCGAGCTAAATAAAAGAGCGTGACTGTCTCCCTGGTTTAGCCAGACCAGCACGGGGAGGAGCGTACACGTGGCTCAGCACAACAGAGATTATAAAAACTAAACAACTAACAAAAGGTTTTCAAAGACAGCAATGGGCTTCAGCTGGCTTCAACCCACATATTCCTTTCCCCCAGTGACTGGGGACGCCCAGCATCCTGATGGTGGGTGTGTTGTAGAGACCAGTAATGGAGATCACGTCGATATTGTGATAGAACTGTATATTGCAATTGTTGTATTTTGCTGAGCGTAACTTACATTTGTATTGTGATTTCAGTATATTTTGTATTGCTCTGCTAAGTCAGAAGAAGTATCTAGCATCAATTATCTTCAAATCAGTAGATTTTATATTAAACATTACACCCTCCACACATGGAATATCTAAAAGGAGCTGGTCAGAGAGCATTGGACTCTGACACAGTCAGAGCAATCGCCATGCAATCGTCCGCCTCGCTGCTATTTAGCTTGACCAAATGAATAATCGGTATTGTGCTCTGTCATAACAATGGCTTGAAGGGTATGAAAAGGCGGTTAAGTGTGCTTGTATATTAAATGCAGCATTCAACCATTCCCAGACAGGTTATTAAATCAGAGCAATCGCCATGCAATCGTCCGCCTCGCTGCTATTTAGCTTGACCAAATGAATAATCGGTATTGTGCTCTGTCATAACAATGGCTTGAAGGGTATGAAAAGGCGGTTAAGTGTGCTTGTATATTAAATGCAGCATTCAACCATTCCCAGACAGGTTATTAAAACCAACGTAAAAGACAAAGGGAGATGACAGTCTTAAAGATGCTCAGTTAGAGATATCAGACTTGAATTATCATCTTTTAAAAAAAAAAGAACATGTCCACATTTATTGCTACTCACCAGACAGGTGAGTATCACAACGTGCTACAAAGTTGAGATTGTCCTCCTCTCAGGAAAGAAACGGTTCTCAAACTTCAGTGGTATCTGCCATAGCAAGTCCACCGCAAATCCCGGGAAAGGTGGCAAACAGTGGTTTCAGAGAAGCGGAGAAAGAGCCAGTAAAAGAAAAGATTACGCTGTCATAGCTGTAGGACCTAAAAAATCATGCCAGTTTCCACAGCAGAGAAGCATTCATCATCTTGATTGTAAATTTTCAGCTGCCAGGATACTGCCACTATCACGCACTACACAAGATGTCACGCTTTTAAACCAGCTTTCCTGAAAATTAACTTCAGGGATGTTCTAGCACAACATGGATGTGAAACACATCCCTTTGCCACTCCAGTCTGCACAAACAAGTGAAGCCAGTCTGTTTCAAAGGGGCAGGAGGGCTCCCTGACCCGACCCCCGGGGGCAAGCGACAGGTTTGCAATGGCTGTTAACATCCCCTGCCACACGGGCCTCCCAACCTTTGACGCCGCTCCAGTGAGCAGATCCAGGGGCTGCGTTTTGCCAGCCCTGCCCTCAGCAAGGCGCTGCTGGCCACAGCGAGCAAGGGAGACAGAGCGTGGGCCCAGCCGCTGGGCCAGGGACACTACCTGGGCCCTTCCTCCCGCGCCGTGACTGCCCTGCCAGGCACGCCGAGCCCGTGGGCACACCGAGAGCCGATACCCGTCCCCAACACCCGCGCGCTCTCTCTCCCGCCACAGCAGGGAAACAGCCCGTCAAAGCACACCTTGACCTCAACAAGAATAAATCCCGGCGCTCCTCTTCCATTTGCCCCTCCAGACTGGGTCGCAACGACTACGTTTGGCCAAGCAGACGTTCCGATTTAACGCAAGGGCTGCACTCTCACATCTACCGCGGCATTTTCTCACGACTCGCAGTGACATTGGGAGAGCCGCCAAATCTCCGCTCCCTCTGCCTAATTCTCCGAGATATGACAGAATAAGCCAGCCTAACGCACCACAGAGACAAGAACATGCTGCGCTTCAGCCACTGGCACGAGGTCTGAGCGATGCTTGGATATACAGCTCGCTTCTCAGACGCCTTTGGAACAGCCACAGCGAACGCTAGGTTGCAGCAAGCCACTGGGGCTAACGATGGAAGATGGGCGGTTTTGACTGGCACGGGCACAAGCTGACGGTGAACCAGGCAACCCGCTGGCTTGACTGATGTCACAGGCTGGAATAATTGATTGGCGCGGCCCAACGTCCTCCGACAACCCAGACCCCGGCTTTGGTTTGTCGCCAGAAACGGATAAACTCTCTCTGCGTGTAGGCACCGCTCATCGCCGACTGCCCGCAACGTGGCTGCTCTGGGATACAGACGTGCGTGTACGGATCGGCCTTGGGAATGCTGCCTTTTAACTGACCCAGGGGTTGGTTTGGGTTTTTTGTTTATTCCATTTTCTCCCCGTGTTTCTGTGGTGCGGGAAATGGAGTGCTGCATTGCCTTAAAACCCACCACTCCATCGCCACTAGTGATGACGTGATAAAGTTACAACCCAATGCGTTAAGGGAAAAAAGCATTACCCTTCCATTTGATTGCCATTTATTATTCACTAGATACAGAGAATCACTCACGCTCGAATACCAGGGAATCGCATATGGGGGAAACAATAATGCACAGACCAATGGAAGAAACGCATTTTCAACTGAGTTATAACGTGGCATCAACTTGAACTGCGCCATGTTTCAGCCCAAAGGTGTCTTCTCTTGATTTTCAGATGTGCTGTTAATTCCTAGTCCAGCTTCCCCATAAAGAGAACTACATTTCCACTTATGCACAGAGCAGCACAATTTAAAATTAAGTCATTTCAATTGTCTCCTTTCATTTTTTATTAGTACTTTAACTGAATAAAGCGCAATTACAAAGGCAAGCGGGCGTATACCGCCTCTTCCAGATCTGCGCTAGCACCACTAGCTCCTGTCTCTGTACAGCAGCTACTCGCTATTTCACTAATACAAGCTCATGCACTTCGCTCTGTCAGGGTTCATTCGGTGCTGGAGAGCCAAGAGAATCAGACCACCTTGTACGCTGTCAGCAAAAATACAGAAGAGAAGAAACAACACGTGCACCACAGATCTGGTTACAATTTGGCGTCAACGTGAATTGCAATGAATGGGTCTTCATCCTCGTTACTAATCAGGAAATTAGCCACGCCATCAGCAGCAACGTGAACTTCAACTGCGGTACAGGAGTCACCTTTCTTTTGCCCAGAAATGACATCGCAGTAAGTGCCAGCAGGCAGACCAGTCTGCAGGGTTACATTCAAAGACCTTTGGAAAATATTGAAATGCCATAAGGATTATTTGGACTCTCAAATGCTTTGAAACTCATGTTCGAGACCTTCTCAGGTGTTAGGTAATTCTGGAGTTGTTGTTCTGCAGCACTTCTCTGGACACTCCAGAATCTATTCTCCCACCAAATGACAATACTCTAGGGCTACTGAGTGAGGAGCCTAGAAAGACACCAAAGGTTCATGCTGTGCTCAGGTGCCATAAGGCTGGTCAACACACACCAGTTAAAGTCATTTTTCATGTGAGCTCTTTTACATTATGGGCACTTGAAGGAATTTGCTTCTAATCACACAGAATTACGCTCCTTTACAACGAAGAAAAATAATTACGTAAATAAAATAATTAATATAATAGGATTTAAGTATTTACCAGCAATGACAGGAAGCTTGTGTGTTCTCACTCTCCAGGAACTTTAGGACTTGAACTCCAGAGCTTCAAACTGCACTCTAGTGCAATTCTTAC
>NW_008824053.1:646691-648246 GCF_000699105.1 Pygoscelis adeliae
CCCGCTGGCTTGACTTATGTCAGAGGCTGGAATAATTGATTGGCGCGGCCCAACGTCCTCCGACGACCCAGACCCCAGCTTTGGTTTGTCGCCAGAAACGGATAAACTCTCTCTGCGTGTAGGCACCGCTCATCGCCGACTGCCCGCAACGTGGCTGCTCTGGGATACAGACGTGCGTGTACGGATCGGCCTTGGGAATGCTGCCTTTTAACTGACCCAGGGGTTGGTTTGGGTTTTTTGTTTATTCCATTTTCTCCCCGTGTTTCTGTGGTGCGGAAATGGAGTGCTGCATCGCCTTAAAACCCACCACTCCATCGCCACTAGTGATGACGTGATAAAGTTACAACCCAATGCGTTAAGGGAAAAAAGCATTACCCTTCCATTTGATTGCCATTTATTATTCACTAGATACAGAGAATCACTCACGCTCGAATACCAGGGAATCGCATATGGGGGAAACAATAATGCACAGACCAATGGAAGAAACGCATTTTCAACTGTTATAACATGGCATCAACTTGAACTGCGCCATGTTTCAGCCCAAAGGTGTCTTCTCTTGATTTTCAGATGTGCTGTTAATTCCTAGTCCAGCTTCCCCATAAAGAGAACTACATTTCCACTTATGCACAGAGCAGCACAATTTAAAATTAAGTCATTTCAATTGTCTCCTTTCATTTTTTATTAGTACTTTAACTGAATAAAGCGCAATTACAAAGGCAAGCGGGCGTATACCGCCTCTTCCAGATCTGCGCTAGCACCACTAGCTCCTGTCTCTGTACAGCAGCTACTCGCTATTTCACTAATACAAGCTCATGCACTTCGCTCTGTCAGGGTTCATTCGGTGCTGGAGAGCCAAGAGAATCAGACCACCTTGTACGCTGTCAGCAAAAATACAGAAGAGAAGAAACAACACGTGCACCACAGATCTGGTTACAATTTGGCGTCAACGTGAATTGCAATGAATGGGTCTTCATCCTCGTTACTAATCAGGAAATTAGCCACGCCATCAGCAGCAACGTGAACTTCAACTGCGGTACAGGAGTCACCTTTCTTTTGCCCAGAAATGACATCGCAGTAAGTGCCAGCAGGCAGACCAGTCTGCAGGGTTACATTCAAAGACCTTTGGAAAATATTGAAATGCCATAAGGATTATTTGGACTCTCAAATGCTTTGAAACTCATGTTCGAGACCTTCTCAGGTGTTAGGTAATTCTGGAGTTGTTGTTCTGCAGCACTTCTCTGGACACTCCAGAATCTATTCTCCCACCAAATGACAATACTCTAGGGCTACTGAGTGAGGAGCCTAGAAAGACACCAAAGGTTCATGCTGTGCTCAGGTGCCATAAGGCTGGTCAACACACACCAGTTAAAGTCATTTTTCATGTGAGCTCTTTTACATTATGGGCACTTGAAGGAATTTGCTTCTAATCACACAGAATTACGCTCCTTTACAACGAAGAAAAATAATTACGTAAATAAAATAATTAATATAATAGGATTTAAGTATTTACCAGCAATGACAGGAAGCTTGTGTGTTCTCACTCTCCAGGAACTTT
>NW_008824053.1:648655-659149 GCF_000699105.1 Pygoscelis adeliae
TCCCTACCAAACCCCAGTTAGCTTTTTCAGACTATCCCATTACAAGTTCTCGGAAATGTCTCTGTTAGTAACCTGTTTTTTAAGGAGCTTAAAGGTACTTGAGAAATGCCAGATTCCACGCAGATATTGTATTCCTGACATCACGGTACCCTAGAAGAACATACCAAAATAGCCTAAAGAACTGTCAGCCCTAATAAAACTCCTCTCAAGTCTTTGCAGGATGTCCAAAAGGAACTGTTGTTATGGACTGCACAGTAGGCTGGAAGACTGAGAACTCAACCACTACATCCTTCAAATTGCTCCTCACCCCAACCAACTCCTAATTACTACAGATCTGACACACTCCCGGTCTCTCAAGTCATGTCCCTCTCGTGTACAAGATTGAAAGACAGTTTTTAAAACTGCCACTTTTGGACCATATCCCTGAGCCACCAAGTTCCCTCGTTTCTGTAATTTCGGACGTTGCTGGCTGACCATGCTCTTCAGTGATACAGCCAACTCCAGGAACTGGGCAATTAGCAAGAGCACAGTACAAGGTCTAACCTCGGACAGTGAAGAGTGCTCCTGGGAGAGTGGAGAATGCTAAGTTTCAACTGCCAACAACCGAGACAGAGGAAGCATCTGTTACAAAGCTCTGTTGGAGCTCGCAACACCTTAAAAGCTTTCTCTGATAACTAGAAGAATTGTAGTTTATTCCTCTCTTACTTACCAGTCATCATTATTAAAAACGATGAAGCCTTTATTACCACGGCCAAAAGCTACTTGATTGCTGCCGTTGTCCCACCAGTTGGAGAAAGGCTGACCGTCCACCACGTTACGGAAGACAACCATGTTCCTGGAAAGGCAAGGAACGGCTGTCACGGTGGCTGCAAGAGCTCTAAAGCCACGAGGAACACAAAGCAAAAGCATCTGCTTTTGCTTCTTCCTTCTCCACAGGGTCCTACTTTATTTGACGCCAGCGATGTTCACAAACCCAGCCGTTGCCACAGGTAGTGTCTGCGTTGATTGTAACAGGCTTTGTTGATCCATCCGAGTTACTCGGCGGTCCGATCCAGTCGTTGACGTCCTGCAATTAAAAAGAGAAGTTTAAAACTTCTTACTGAAAACGCAGAGAGCCTATCTGGAGAGAAAAGCCAGGCGGAGCATCAAATTTCCGCCTGCTAGAGCCAACGTGGGACAGAGAAATCACTTAACACGTTTAAGTGCGCTGGACTGCTTCTCTGGCCCTGTTCTGATCCTCACTCACCACGAACGCCTCTTCAGCATGACACGCTTACCCGTCCATTTACAAAAGATCTTGGCCAGCGAAAACTTGACATCACACGCGTGAACCCATACGGATGAGCAAGCATGAAACCAACTGCCATTTTATAAAGCCTGTTCGTTAGAGAAAGAAGTAATGAGACGTGGAAAGACAAACCCTGCCAGGGAACCGACAGGCAAACAAGCAAAAGGAAGAAGCATCATCACCCAGACAAGCGCAATCCCTTACCTGGGGTCCCAGAAGGTTAGAATGGAAGCTCCGCCGGCCCCGTGACCCCGCTGGTTGTCGTGATTATCCACAAAGACCAGGGCTCTGTCGGAAGGCACAAAGCCCCACCCTTCGCCCCAGTTCCTAGCCAAAAACACAAAGACTTGAAGCTACCCTGGCAGCCGGCGTATCCAGCGTATCCCGGGTAAGCCGCACCATCGTCATCCTTACTTCAAGTAGGCCATCTTTTCTCCGTTCCACTTGCGGATCACTGTCCCCAGTTTTGCACCGTATTTGAATTCTGTCACTCGGCCATTTCCAAAGTAGTCACTGCCTTTGATCGGCTCGCCGCCCAAGTCAATTACCTGGTAGAGGAAAGATAGAGCATTCCTTTCTACTTATAAAACCAAACAAGTAAAAGGCACTGCCCTAGACATTGGTTTAAGGAAGGGGCACTACTTAAGTTAAGTATATTATTTGGCTTACTTGCAAAATTGTATTTAAAGCTATCTTCTTCATCTCAGCCTAGCTGCGAACTTGTTTTCCATCTCCATCCTCAATCTCCTTACACTGATTGATCACTACAGCATAATTAAGGCTTGGGCCGTACCAACTTTATATTTAGTCCAGTCACCAACGCCCCTGCTTCCAGCACATGGGCAACCTCATTTCACTCTGTAGCTAAAGAATGTTTCACTATTTGCCCTAGACCTTGCAGGCAACATACTGATTTAGTAAAACATGTCTAGCAACTTTAGCTTCTGCTGAATGAAGCCAACAATTACCTGCTTCTTAGGTCTGGTTAGGATTTGTTATTCAAACGTAAAACACAAATACGGAATGTCAAGTAACAGTGGTTATGCCATTGGAAAACAAAGTTTCAGACCGTAATCACCATTTATATCTTCTGTTGCAATTTATTACCCAGAATTTAAAATTCAGGGAGTGAAATCTCTTTTTTAAACCAACAGAATTTTTACACTAACTTCGATGCAGTAAATTTCATCTCAGGCAAAATTTCCAGGTTACCTACTTCCAGAAGGTCCAAACCAACTGGGGCATTTTGCATGTCAATGACCATGTCAATGTGGGCAGATTAGATATTTGTAAATTATGGTTATTAAATCTCGATGACAATTTTCTATAGATCTGGAGTCTGAAAGCCGCTTGGGCCCAGCTCAAGCAAAGCATCGCTTCCAGCGTGGGACTGAGTCTATAACTATGCCTGCAAGAAATATGTTTGTAAAGTACAATTAAAAAAAATAAAGATTACCTCCTGGTAAATGAAAGGTTTTGTTCCTGCAGAAAACCATCTAGTATTTAGATCTTTCAGCTTGTCTAAAATCGCCTTCAGATCCCCAGGCCACATATGCTTGGCAGCATCAATCCGGAAGCCTGCTACGCCAATATCAATGAGGTAGTTCATGTACTCGGCAACTTTTGAGCGTACGTAGTCCTTCTCCAGGGCCAGATCAAGAAGGCTAACCAAGCGGCAGTCTCGGACCTATATAAAAATTCTGAAATGAAACATTTTTCACCTAATAAGCTAAATGTAGTGTTCTACATACACTTTGAATTCTATTATCTACATCACAATGCCAGAATAAAACCTTCACTAGCCATTGTTCTCCATGCATGTCTTTGCCTTGGACAGTTATCTTGGGCAGTCATCTACACAAAAGGAGCATTAAGAAGTCCGCATTCACCCAGCTTACACAGCTGTAGGTGCTGAAGGATTATAACAGAAAGTCAAACCATTAAATCTATAACCAGCTTTTTAATGCAAGTATAGGGCAAAAACATGAGAAATCATTTTTACTCCATTGTATTAAGGAACAGATTCATTACTATTTCAAATGCACTCATTTCTTCTCTGATGTAGGAAAGTTTTCTAGAAATTGTATTTCTAAATCTTTTAAAAATCTTGAGTTATTGTAGCCTTACGAAACATTAAACTTTTGTTTTCTGTCCCCTTTTTGCCTTTGTTTCCTGTAAATACAAAATGATGGGCATGGATTTTCATCAAAAGAATACTTTAAACATACACTGAATATACTGAAATGCTTTTTTTAATAACTCTTTCGATGGGTTTCCATGGCTATGCACATCTGCCTGGAGAGAGCAAGGTACATCAGCCTGTGTTGCAAACTGTACTAAAGAATTGGCTATAAAGATGCTCCTTTAGAACTGCTCAAGAATTCAGGGACATTTAGAGTCTCCCCTTCTTCTGCCCTTTCTCCAAAACCCCTCTCCCCTCAACTTACATTCAGGAAAGATCAAATGCTTTTGAAAGGCATAAGACATTACTCAAGACAGACAGGTATTTATAAAATAATTTTTCATTCTGTGGTAGTTTTAAAGTCCTGACCTCGTAATCTGATATAGAGGAACAGACTCACTCTTAGGAAGAGAAATCTCTAAACAGAAGGTTGAGTCTCAAGATTTTAGCATTACTATTTTTCTTTATGAAATCCTAATCTCTCTCTCCTGACACTGAGACCAAAGAAAACTTCCAAATCACAATAAAAGGCAAAAAATAACTCCTTTTTTTTTAAACATAAAAAACCCACACAAGATAATCCCTAAATAGATTTTATGAGCTTTAAAACTGTCTTTATAAAGTACCTAAGCACATTTGTCTAAATCTCAATTTAAGCCGTTGGCTCAAGCAGAGCTATCCTTTTAAGAAGTGGTGTTCCTGATAGCAACTCTGACCTCTATTATCAATTTGGATGGTTTCCCATGAGGGTTTTTGTTTTGTTTTTAAAAAAATGTCTGACAGTAAAGGGGAGCAAAGAAACCCCAGGCCAGGAACAAATGTTCATGAAAAATATATTTATATTTCTAGGTTTACCTGAGATATATCATGATAATTCTCAATGTCTCCACTTCTAGATTTACATTTACCATCATTAAAGTCCCAGCCAGAATATGGCACAGCGGGAAAATCTTCAGTCTTTGCATTGAAATAGCTTCCACAAGTAGCATGGTTGCCAGCACCAGCATTAGCTCCGCACATATGGTTGATTACTGCGTCCACATAAATACGTACCTAGAGGATAGTATTCACATTTCAATTTGAGAAAGCTACTTCCCACGGCACCACTAATTAACGTTCTCTCTTTCTTACCTCCTGCCCTATCCCCCTATTTCTGCTTGCTTGCAATCATTTGAAATATTTCTCTTTTATTAACATATAGCAATGGTGATACAACATGCATCTCAACAGGCAGACCCCCCCCCCCCATCTTCTCTCCAGTGCTACCACGTCTTCCCTTCTAAATTACCAGGTGTCTATATCCTTGCATTGTTAACACCAGAAGGTTTTCAAAGCACTTACTCCAACATTGTTGCACCTGGTCACCATGTCTCTAAATTCAGTTTCATTCCCAGATCGTGTGCACAGCTTGTAGCTGACGGGCTGGTATCTTTCCCACCATGGTTGCCAGGGGTCAGTAATGATAACATTTTCATTTGGAGGTGAAATCTGTGAACAAGATGGTGTCTTTTGGCAACAAGATACTGATAATGGTTTACTTGTTTGCCCAGCATCGTTAGAGAAAGAACATAATAATAGAAAATCGGGTCCCTTTCACGCTCACAATACCTAACCCACGTAGATCCTCAGTATCCTCTGCTTACACTGTAGTGGGCTGGAAATAAAAGACTTAGGCCTGAACCTTCAGCAGGTAGAAACATACTATAAAAATGATGTCCATGGACATAGTGTCCTAATTAGCTTCATGAACGCAGGCCTCAAAGATCAAAAGAAGGGCCTGAAATCAGAAGGACTAGGTCAGTAGAGATAGCCCAGAATCAGGAAGGATCTGGCTGCAGAACAACTGGCGTAACATCCTGCCCTTAAAATTGACCCGACTTCCCTTTTTTGTAATGTTTTGGATAAAAGCGTTCTTGACGTGAGACTTGTCACAGCTTCCAGATAAGCTATACCTCTTCCTTTTATAGACTCTTCCCAGGATACTTTTCAGGCAACTAGCTTTTCCTGCTACCTCCAAGTCTCTGGGCACAACCACCTGATCCCACCCTTTCCCACAAAGATCCCTGGGCTGCAGCCTACTTAGCTGCCACACCTTTGCGACCAGCTCAGCAAGCCTGCACCTAAAAAAAGCTTGCTTTCTGAGACCCTGTCAGAGCATGGATTAAAAAGATATCCAAGTGTATACCGTAGTCTGAGAAATCAGCTTAAAATCAATCAGGCCTGTGTGCCTGGAAAGAAGGTTGCAAAGAAAAGATGTATTATTTGAAAATTATGGGAAAGTTCTCACTCAGGCCAACTTGCAAACTCCTGGGCTACAAGAGACAGGCAGCCTTCTCTCACCATTTTTTCCTGAGCAATCCGACAAACAAACTGAAACAGTTTAATAGGTGACTGCCCTCCAGCCGTACCACCCCAGCCGTCTGACACTACTGGTTCCACAGGAACACGTGTCTGTTGTTCAGACGAACAGATTCGCATCGACACACCTCCACCAGAACCTGTGTTCGGATCACTTCTGCCTGCTCACCCCAGGTTCCTGCAAAGACGGGTCTCTTAACGGCTTACTCTGACACTAGGCTTGACGGAGAGAAACTTGCCCATTTGGGTGAACACAATTAGCAGCCTTTTATATTTCTTTGTTTAAAACCTTCAGTACTTGGCTATTCTCTTTGGGAGCCCCTTTTTTCAGTCATAGTTTCATTTTACGTTTATCTAGCCCTTAAGAGCTTCCCTTGATTTAAATAATATCAAGCAGATGAATGTCGGTTACTCTTCACAGCAGTAAAAAAAAAGATTTAGCCAGTGATATGCAATTCTAATTCATCTAAATGTAATAGCACAGCGCGCAAAACAGGCACTTTGGAGCGATGAAATAAATTCATGCTTACATGATGACGGCTGAAGAATGTATTTGTCAGCATTTACTACTTCCATTACCAATTTCTATTTTTCTTTCTCAGTACCTGTCCTTTGGTGAATTAAACATTTTCTCTGAAAAACAAATTATCATCTATGTAGCAATTTTACTGCCTACTGATAAGAACAGACATACCTGAACTCCTCCAAATCCATTAGGAGCTAAATAGCGTTCACACTCAAGAGCAATATCGGCCCAGTGCCATTCAAAGAGATGCACAATAGACGTCCTCCCAGAGAGAGTGTTAGGGTTGTACTGCGCCCAGCAAAACCCTACTGCTGCGAGCAGGAGGAGGACTTGCATGATGCCTTCAGTGCAAGGCTGTGGTCTCTCCGCTGGCAATTTATACTCCTGCAAGATGACAAAGTTCCTACTGCAGCTGTCAAAATTCACACAGATCAATGCTATCGGTTATTATTTGGCTAGCTAGCTCGATACCGTTCTTCTGTTTTGTTTTTTCCTGGATTGCCCAACAACTGAAGATAAAATACCTTTTCGCAATGATTATACATTATCATAAGCCAAGCGGTCTGTGAGCAGCGCACCTCAATTCAGAATTGTACACTTTCCAATCACGGAAACAAAGATACTTTATCAAAAGTATTCCAAACCATAACACATAGACCCACAAAGGGGCCTCTGGAAGGTAAAAGGAAAGGGAGGTGATTAAAAGACAGCTGGAAATCTAACAGCTCTAGGAGAATGAATGTGTTTGCCAGCATGCAGAGGCATCTAGCTCTCAGGATTAGCCCGAGCCCAAACCAAGGTAGCTGATCAGCCACTCTCGGTCAGTAACAGATGTATTACACAACACGTCGTGGGTCTTCACCAGGTGAATCACACCGGTAACTAGGAACTGACCCCTTTTCATGCCTGGAGTTTTTCTAGCATCATTGCCCAGTCCCTGCTAGGAACTGTTGGGCTTTCTTCACACGGTCGTGCAGAGCAGCTGTTGCTCTACCTGACTGAAAGCGAGCAGAGCTGCAAGTGTTTTCCTCTCCAGCAGAGACTCTGCATAAGGTTTCGTCTCACTTTAAATGACCAACGATTCATCTGAGTCAAGGAAGGCAACCCAAAATCAGGCGTAAAGTGATACTGCAGATGAGTTTTAGCTGCCTCACATAAAACTGAATTAGAAAGCCAGAGCTGTTGCCCAAGTCCCTTCTGGCTTTTCCTACAATTTCCTCCTTCAAAAAAACCTTCTGACTTTTGCTCATGACATAATTTCAGGTCTTCACTTGGAGCTGATTTAGAAGATCAAAGTCTCAGCAATAATGCTCCATGAACAAGCTCGAGTCATGCCACCGATAAAACAACACTGAGAGAATACGAAGACCAGAAAATCCCTGACATTTGATGAATACCTGTGAGAAAAAACAGCAGTCCACAAAATGGCACATCCACTCCGAGAGAAAAGAAGCCTCAGTGTACTTTGTACCCGAAGTGCCTCTAGCGCGTTTCTCCTGAAACCAGCCACGCCATTGAATATGTCACATGCATCCTTCCCTTTCCCAGAATTTGTCGCCAAGGACGAAACACAGAAGCAGGTCCCATTTGCCCACCTGTTCATTTTCATATCACAGACCTTATCAAAGGTCTCTTTTTCCACTACAACAATGAAATAGTAAATTGCTGCGAATGACCTTGCCTACTCGCTAACAGCAAGGAACCAGTGAGATGACTGCACCTTGTGATTACCGATTCAGTGAGCGCAGACCCCCCCCATTCCTCAATACCGAGAGCAACCAAATGTGCCTGAGATTAATTTTTACATCACCATTCCCGGTGGGGTTCCATTGATGTGATGGCATGTCACTGCGTACCGTTCAGTTTCCAATGACCTGCGTTTTCCACTGAAATACACGGCTGTCAGCCGAGGAGAGGAAGGACCCATCCTCGATAGCCCGATGCAACGGACGGCCGACCCACTGGCAAGGGGACCAGGAGTCCTCACGTGACAGCTCCTCATGCTGAGGAAATGCATGAGGGCAGGAGAAAAGGTGGTCATCCAGCACTGACGATTCATCAGTCTTTCTGAAGTATTCAGAAAGACTGATGAATTCTTACCCCAAGTAGAAAGTATTTAGTGTGCAGTTTCAAACACAGCATCACTTTTGGTATGGTAAAAACGTCAGGTGCCTAACAAATTGGCTCTGATTTTCAGGGGAGTTTTAGGGGAGTTGAAGCGTTGGGCAGACGAGACATTGGAGGGGTTTGGCTTTGTTTTGAAATCCCGTGTTTTAATGCATTTGATCCCCCGGTATCATTGGAAATGTGGTTGTGAAGACCTGGAGGATGTGGGTTCTAGACACTGAAATGAGACCCTTTTGTTTGCAAGCTTTTACGCCGCAAACCTAAGGCCTGCTCTTATATGTCCCTACGTGGTCCTAGCACAGCTCTGTCAATCGAATGCACAATCGATACCGTGCTGCAGCGGCAGCGTTCTCCCAATGCACTGCTGCAGTGGCAATGCCTACACAAGACCTACCAGCACGTGACTGACCAACAAACCCCGCCGAAGGAAGAAGGCTCAGAGGAGGCAGGCAAGAGTGACTTGCCCCGGACGCTCAGGGAATAATGCAGGCTGCAACTGTCCTAGGCAGGTGTTGCAAAGAATGCTGACGTTATCTCAACACAAGGAGGGCTGGAGGGTGGCCTTTATTTTAGATAAACAGCTCTGTCAGTTGACTGCATCAGCTGGTAGCGTAACTGTTTATCCCCGAGCTAAATAAAAGAGCGTGACTGTCTCCCTGGTTTAGCCAGACCAGCACGGGGAGGAGCGTACACGTGGCTCAGCACAACAGAGATTATAAAAACTAAACAACTAACAAAAGGTTTTCAAAGACAGCAATGGGCTTCAGCTGGCTTCAACCCACATATTCCTTTCCCCCAGTGACTGGGGACGCCCAGCATCCTGATGGTGGGTGTGTTGTAGAGACCAGTAATGGAGATCACGTCGATATTGTGATAGAACTGTATATTGCAATTGTTGTATTTTGCTGAGCGTAACTTACATTTGTATTGTGATTTCAGTATATTTTGTATTGCTCTGCTAAGTCAGAAGAAGTATCTAGCATCAATTATCTTCAAATAAGTAGATTTTATATTAAACATTACACCCTCCACACATGGAATATCTAAAAGGAGCTGGTCAGAGAGCATTGGACTCTGACACAGTCAGAGCAATCGCCATGCAATCGTCCGCCTCGCTGCTATTTAGCTTGACCAAATGAATAATCGGTATTGTTGTGCTCTGTCAGAACAATGGCTTGAAGGGTATGAAAAGGCGGTTAAGTGTGCTTGTATATTAAATGCAGCATTCAACCATTCCCAGACAGGTTATTAAAACCAACGTAAAAGACAAAGGGAGATGACAGTCTTAAAGATGCTCAGTTAGAGATATCAGACTTGAATTATCATCTTTTAAAAAAAAAAGAACATGTCCACATTTATTGCTACTCACCAGACAGGTGAGTATCACAACGTGCTACAAAGTTGAGATTGTCCTCCTCTCAGGAAAGAAACGGTTCTCAAACTTCAGTGGTATCTGCCATAGCAAGTCCACCGCAAATCCCGGGAAAGGTGGCAAACAGTGGTTTCAGAGAAGCGGAGAAAGAGCCAGTAAAAGAAAAGATTACGCTGTCATAGCTGTAGGACCTAAAAAATCATGCCAGTTTCCACAGCAGAGAAGCATTCATCATCTTGATTGTAAATTTTCAGCTGCCAGGATACTGCCACTATCACGCACTACACAAGATGTCACGCTTTTAAACCAGCTTTCCTGAAAATTAACTTCAGGGATGTTCTAGCACAACATGGATGTGAAACACATCCCTTTGCCACTCCAGTCTGCACAAACAAGTGAAGCCAGTCTGTTTCAAAGGGGCAGGAGGGCTCCCTGACCCGACCCCCGGGGGCAAGCGACAGGTTTGCAATGGCTGTT
This sequence comes from Pygoscelis adeliae, assembly GCF_000699105.1. Taxonomy (NCBI): domain Eukaryota; kingdom Metazoa; phylum Chordata; class Aves; order Sphenisciformes; family Spheniscidae; genus Pygoscelis; species Pygoscelis adeliae. The sequence continues at coordinate 658,986 of NW_008824053.1, forward strand.
AACATCCCCTGCTACACGGGCCTCCCAACCTTTGACGCCGCTCCAGTGAGCAGATCCAGGGGCTGCGTTTTGCCAGCCCTGCCCTCAGCAAGGCGCTGCTGGCCACAGCGAGCAAGGGAGACAGAGGGTGGGCCCAGCCGCTGGGCCAGGGACACCACCTGGGC
>NW_008824053.1:662653-665420 GCF_000699105.1 Pygoscelis adeliae
GATATGCAATTCTAATTCATCTAAATGTAATAGCACAGCGCGCAAAACAGGCACTTTGGAGCGATGAAATAAATTCATGCTTACACGACGACGGCTGAAGAATATATTTGTCAGCATTTACTACTTCCATTACCAATTTCTATTTTTCTTTCTCAGTACCTGTCCTTTGGTGAATTAAACATTTTCTCTGAAAAACAAATTATCATCTATGTAGCAATTTTACTGCCTACTGATAAGAACAGACATACCTGAACTCCTCCAAATCCATTAGGAGCTAAATAGCGTTCACACTCAAGAGCAATATCGGCCCAGTGCCATTCAAAGAGATGCACAATAGACGTCCTCCCAGAGAGAGTGTTAGGGTTGTACTGCGCCCAGCAAAACCCTACGATTAACAGAAGAAAACAGATACCCATCCTGTGCCCTGGGATCAGTTGCGCTCTTCTTACTGCCTATTTATGTTCCTGCAAGAGGGTAAAGTACACGTTACAAAACACACCTTTAAAAATAAATGCCCATCTCTGGCATCATATTTATTTAACTTTACTTGACTGTCATTTTGTTTGAGAACTGGATCCTATCTAAGCTATATCGACCCCCCATACTCACGGTAACTTTGTTTTTCTGAAGTTAAAATTCAGACCTTGTCTAATACAGGCTTTCCCTAGTGTGCAAAAGTTGTATTTTCATTAGTGTAAAGCCAAAAACAACCCCAGAAGGCAAAGGAGCACTTATATAGACTGAAATGGACATTTCATTTCTCATTTTCATGTATAATAGCTTACATTCCTATTTATCCTTGAGAGGCATCTTTTTTCCAATCCGCGTTACTCTGACTTGTGCCTATTTAGCCAAGCAGCGTGTTTCTTATCACGAGGTGCCACGAAACCCCAGATATTCTGGAGGTCTAACATACGCGAGTCTGTCACTCGTGATACGCGTGACATCATTCAAACAACAGCCCTGATCTTGGAAGATCTCCCAGGTAGAGAAGTGGCTATGCTGACTCAAAACCAGAAAGGCGAAATGTTTACCCTGTGTACACCTGTACAGTTTGCGTGGAGATGTTCTTCTCCCGGAGAACTCAGCGCAATGGCATGCAGGGGTTAGAAGCGCTGTGAAGCTCCGTAACCGAGAAGGCTCCTTTCTCAGTGCCCAGGCTCAGAGTTCGGCAAATGCACTGAAGGAGCTTTCCAGAGGAGGAAAACCAGCTGCATCGCCTTCCGATAAGCTTGGCTGAGAACTGTACTTCCCAATTCATATCATATTGGAATTTACTTATGTACGAACACAGATGACAAGCCTATTAAAATCGCCTCTCCTTTTTCTCATTTAAAGCAATTTATAACAAACCAGAAGTTAAACAACTATCAAGATTTACATTACACAATTACGATCTCATTTTGCACTCATGTTTAGAAGTTGATTTAGAGAGTCTGAGACACAAGGAATTCCTACAAGATCTTCTGCAAAAAGGCTGAACTACTACTTCCCTTAAATAACGAAGCACAGAATGTCATTACTTTCCTCTAAGTATCCTTTTTACAAAGCTATCTTAACACAGAAGCAATGCAGGGCAAAGAGGGAATCAGGTGGTTCCTGGGTGCTGTCACAGGGGACAGCAAACACTTCCGTGAAGGTTTAAACATGAACACGAGGGCCTTCAGGTTTGCTACACGAAAAGAAACCCGCACCCCTTCCTGATTCAGTACACATTTGGGAATGCCCTGCTGAAAACCCCAACCTGCTATGATACAGGTACCCAAACAAAAGTTGATATAAAAATCTTACGAGATTTCTACCAAAAGACCGACCCTCATTTGTATTTCAAGGAAAGGACGATCCGCAGCTCTCAGTCAGTGGAGCTGCACTCCTTGGAGCAAATGCAAGCACAAAATATGCCCGTTTATAAAGTGTAGAACCCGCCTTCCAGAGCCTGTTGCTACCAGCTGTCACTGTACTTCAGGCAGCCGGAGCGATTTAGAACGGATCATTTGGTAAATCTGGCTTGGTTTTCTGTTCGTGAACAAAATAATTTTAATGAAATTATTTACTTGAAGATCTTCAGCATACAGGTAGATTTCAGCCGTAAGAAGTTGTTCTGCGTGCTTCCATTTCCATGACAGAACGCCTCTTTGCCCTGACAGGAAGAACATACATTAACAGAAAACGAGCTAAGGAAGTTCGAGCTTCTCCGATGAGAGAAGCCGTTTATCAGATTGACAATTTTTACTTACAGTGGTAAGCACACAAAGCAGCAAATTACACAAAGCAGTAAGAATAATATATTTTGACCCAACCAGCTCCAAGGCCTAGAGCTTGAAGAGGAGACTCAGTGCAGTTTTTCATTTCTTTGAAACAGGTTTACGGCCGCTCTGGCTTCCGTACAAGCGACGGTAAGGGAACGGAGATGTTGAAATCCCCAACGCGCTCCGGAGGCTGCAGCTTCAAAATGCTTTTGAGAGAGGCCCGTATTCCTCTACAGAAGAAAAGGGAGCGCGACTGATGGCAATTCGAAGAACGCGTTTCTGAAGAACGCTACCGCTGCCGCGGACAGCCCGAGAACTCGGGTCAGCTCGTCTTCTGCTGGGTCAAAGCCTGCGGACGAAACTCGGCCGCTGATCTCCAAAACGCTAGCAACGACGTTTAAATTTGCGGGAGGCCCGACGCGGGCCCGCTGAAGCCGCAGATGAAGGCCGTTACGGGAAAGCAGTTTCCATGCGAACTCCGAGTCGCCGCCCGCGGGGCTTTCCCTCAGCGGCTGCAC
>NW_008824053.1:665808-684735 GCF_000699105.1 Pygoscelis adeliae
ACCGCGGCCCTCCAGCGCTCCCGCCCCCGCCAGTCAGCCGCGTTACTTATAATCGCTATACGGTAAAATAAAGGGGCTGACCTAAAAGCTTTGTGTTACACGTGATTATGTTGATTCGAGATAAAATTACATTCTGGAATATATTTGTTCCCGAGATTTGAGAAAGGAAATATCTCTGCGTATACACTTAATCTTTTTCCTTTTTTTTTTTTAAGTGTTTTTGGCTTTGAGTATAGCACCCCCTTGCTCTTATCCTACTTCACTGCTTTGAAAGTTTACCTCATCGGCCCTTTATGCAACATTTGTAATAGCTTGGTTCTGCACCTGTAACGCAAAGGGGGTGCTGGGCCGTGTTGCGTATCTCCTCTGTCACACACCTTTTTGTGTGTGATAAACGGAGTCACAGAGCTTTGAGAAGCGGCTCCACCCAGACACAGACCAAAAACCGTGGTAGCACACGGCAGGGTTCCGCATCTTTGAAGGCTACAGCAGATTAACTCGGATTTTCTACTTTAACGTTGCTACAGCGTCTTTGCCGGACAAAGTTAACAGACGGAGTTTGTCATTACCAGAGCGAGGTTTCTTTTCTCTGGGAACAGTCAAAACCACCACTGGAGTAAACGTTTGTCTGTATATAACACAAAAGGGTCTCGTGCCAGAAGCCGCTCGCTAGGCTGGAGCAAGAGACTCGGGCGGGAGTCGCGGGACTGACGCGTTCGTCCTACAGCAGGAACAGCAGCAACGTTCGCTGCTTAGCAAGACCGAAGGACTGACAACGGGGAATGCGTTCTCCGAATTCAGTCTTGTATCAAGTCGGAAGATACATTCAAGGAATAAACTGGAAGCAGCTGGAAACGTCCTAGAAAATAATAAAGGAAACGTGATTCCCCGTTGACATTAGGTCCTCTTAGCTGTCAACTTCTGGAGACACAAAGGGATGACAAGGATGCAAACTGTGTCACATGGGAAACGTCTTAGTGACTTTCCCAAGTTACCATCGCCATAAGGATAATTCAGCTAGAAGCCGTTCACTTCTGAATGCACGTGAACTCCACTTTGCAGATGACGTTATTGTTTTTACCTTCTCAAACCCAAAATTTCACTACCACATAGTGAAGTCCCTATAATTCAAAGTTTTTGAGGAAAAAACACTCAAAAGACTGGAACTGAAGATGAGCCTTACGACGAAACTCACGCTGAGGACACTGGAAAAGTGTGCATGCTTTTCTAAAACCCATCTCTTTAATTAAAAGCTTATTAGAACGACCTTCTGAATTTGGCTTTCAAAGAAAATTCTGACAAGGCACACAACTCATTTATATGTAGAAAAGAAATCTAATTTAGCTCCTGCTATCACAAGATCTTTGCTACATCAAGGAGTCAATTTATACAAGAGCACTATAGTAGAATTCATGATTGTTAAGATGATCCGAGTCAGCCTCACCTTGAAAATTATAGTGATGTGAGTATATTCAAAAGGTTAATTAAATAAGAAATGTTGCCGTGTCTAAACGTCTTTAGCTAACGAAGAAAAATTGTGAATTAAGCCTGCATTCACTGCTTATGTGAGATCTTGGAAATCGGCCCTAGTGACTCGTTATAAAACCGCAGAGGTCATTTGACCTGAAATATCAGATCAAACAGAACAAACATTCCAAGGGAAAGAAAAAAAACACAAAACAAAAACCAACCAGCGGGAATGGGTACACAAAACCCCAGCTGATTTCAGGGAATGAAAGCTTTGCCTTCTGACGTCAAAAAAAAGTTCTCGCAACTGGACTGCAGAAGTTTCCTTGATAGATTGTCAGTATCAGATGGTGGGGAGCATGTTTTATTTGTTCTTTAATAAGATAACCCCACCAAGAACACAAGCTTCGCTTTATTCATAATGGAATGGCCACAGAACACTCAAAATTTTTATTTTTTTTAAGCCACTTTTTTCTCTCTTCTAAGCATCATAAACCCTTCGCAAGTTCTCATAAAACTTCCTTTCTCAGTGTATTTTTGCTGGCCTATCACTCCAAATACTCCAGATAAGATAAACTAACAAACAACTACACACTCCACATGGGAACACAGCAAATAAACTAAGAAGAATTCCAGTAAAAGCATTTTGAAGTCATCTGCTAAGCCAGTTCATATTGAAAAAACAGCAGAGACACACTTATTTTGGTCCAGCAATCAATATTAGTGATTTAGGCTGTTTGCAGCTGGAACGATGACAAAAGGAAAGTCTTTACACCGGCCTGCTAAGCACACCATTAACTATGAATTAATAGTTCATGGAATAATTTTCTCCTTAAATCCACCGGACTCTCTGGCCAAGTAAACGTCATTGCAATGTCTCCCACGCGGTTTTCGAAAGTTACGCTAATCTTCCTAGTATGTAACAAATCTCACTGTGTGACCCCGCAGCACTGATTTTCATTAACACCGTTCAACAGGGCAAGGACCACACCAACACTGGTTTAACCCTGGTTTAACCGCTATCCCTGTTTTAATGACTTTGGTCTCACCAGTGATAGATGTTTTTCAAGAAGTGGATGAACAATGGAAGTTAATTACCGAGGAAAAACCAGTGCCTAATTTCACAGTACAAATTCATGCCGGTGCACTAGCATGACTAGTGCTTAGTCTCCAAGACAAGAAAGATTTACACTAAAATGAGATTATCCTTAGATTTTCTTATCTTTTTACCCTGAAACACTAACAGCTAAGCATCACACCCCAGGAGGTGCATACGAATATATATAAGAATATATGCATACACATGAATATATACTCCGAATCGTCATGCCGCACAGTCACAATTGGACTGTTGACCTTTTTAAAACAAAAAGGTCTTCCCTCCTTCCCACTCCCAAGCCCCGCAACAAAACAAAAGTCAAAATGAAGAGAAAAAGGCAAAATGAAGAGAAAGGAAATAATTTATTAGAGATTTCACAAGCAAACTAACATACGTTTATCATGTAAGTCTTGTGACAGTTTAAAGGTATCTGGAATCTTTAAGATGAGAAAATTTATACTCTGCCTAAAATACTTTAGAAATGCTACTACGCACAGTTCAAGAGTCCCGATGATTACACTGCTTCTTCCCCCAGCTTGATAATACTTGAAAGAGATGGAACACAAAAGGGACCTGGAACATCACAAAGGCGTGTTAAAAGTAAGAACAACCAGAAAATAGTAGTGTTGTGCTTTCTTTTGACAATTAAATTGAAAGATGCTTAGTATTTAGAAAAGTGCTGAATGTCTGGAAAAAATCTGACTTAATTGATAGAGGCTGTATTAATTTTATATTACAGTAAGTTAAACAATAACATAATATGAAACCCACAAGAAAAATATGTTATTGGCAACAACACTACCTCAGTGCAGAGAACAATCTAAAAAAAAAAAACACCCAACAAAAAGGTAGCAGTTATTAATAGTTCAATTCCAAATACTTCATTGTGAGATACTGTTAGATTTTCTTCTCTACACAAAAAAGAAGAAGTAAGGAATGTACAAACTAAGTCAACTACAGATTGTTTCTCACGTACCAGGACAACAGTAATCATCAAATGATCTAAAATACTGGTCAACCTTTTAATATTATTAAGAATTGCTCTGCAACGTATTTTAACCAATGTATTATTATATTTAAAGAAAAACAAGACGACATCCTTGGTGTGAGCTCAGCACAGCTCCACGCATATCAGTGGAACACTTCTAGCTCATACAAGCTAAGGAATTGGACCATAAATTAGCAAGTTACATGACCTGTGAGGAAGAAGGTGGAGGCCACCTGTCAAGACTAGGAACCTTCATTGTGTCTATTCACGCAACACAGACAACTCATTGATTTTTTTTTTTTTTTCTTTCCCCCCTGAAAAAGTGCCCTTTGCTGTTAAAATTACCAGATTAGTTCAAGCTCTAAAACATGTAAACTCCTCCCCACACCTACTCTGTACGGAAACTTAGATGTAGTTGAGTGCTACGGGAAACATTGCACAAAAAAAGGATACAACAAGAAAGGATACACTCTGCATGACAGTATTACTGCAGTATTTACGCAGGAATGTTTCTAAAGAAGAACAGCAGAATGTGGTTTAATTTTACTTGATTCTCAGTATTGCATACACATAACTTTATGCTACCTATCAAAAGCAAATATGCGCCTCTGATAAAATACAGTTTTCACCCCTTATGAGATTTACTGAGGGCTGATGAGTCCACCAACACTAAACTCCATATTCAAAAGTAAATACATTTTTGATAACTTGAACTACTAGGACACCACCAGATTTTTCTGTCTCATTAATCCTCCTTCAAGTCTTTGCCATTTTACAGACTCACTTTTTCCATCAGGTCCAAAACCCAATCATGTTTCCATTCAATGCAGGCTTTCAAGTCGCTTCTTCCCTATGAAGAAGCTGGAGACCTCTCAATATCAGTTTCTGCTACATAACCTTTCTCCCAAAAAGCTGTATTTTAGCTACAGAAAAAATAGTCACCCCAAATACTAACTGAAATTTTTCCAGTCCATCAAGAAAAAGACATTTCAGCCAGCAAGGTGTTACATAGTATTTTTTATAAACTATACGTATTATTTTCTCTAGAAAGGATAAAACCTTTGTAGAGAAAATACTAAAAAATAATAAAAGTATTTGCAGTAACACTCGTGAATTTAACACAGCTTCTTCCTGTTTAAAAATAATCAGAAGTTTAACTTATGTCAATTTAGTTGTTAAAAAACAAAGAATCACAACATTAAGATGCAGGATACAGATGGAATTTTAAGTCCCTCAAATGTTTGCATAAACTTGTTTATATGCATATTTATGTTTCAAATGAGATTCTGACACTGTTTTTCCTTACAGACTCAGACTTCTATCCTGGAATTTTGCATCATAAATCAGGACCCGTCAGAGTATTCCAGCAGGAACAGGAAAACATAGTCATGCAGAAATAGGGTTCAGTTTCATCATTAGTTGGGAAGTGGAATAAGTATTTTTAGTTAAACCTCATGGATCCCTAGAAATCTGTATTAGCCTATGGCACATTCTGTGATCTTTACATATAAATGGTCAAGGGAAGGAAGAAGTTCTGCCCGTGATACATTAAACCAATGACACCAAGGTAACTCATGTGCACAGATAAAGTCTTGCGTAAGTACGTGTTTGCTCACTCTAAAAAAAGCTTCTGAGCTGACCATCAACATGATTAATAACCACATAAGCACCTCGTTATTTTCTTTATGTAATTCAAGTATTATTTAGCATGTTTAGTGAAGCCAGAATTAGATTTCATGTACAAAACTAGTTGGAAAGACATGGAATTCCTAAAAGAAAAAAGTGTTCAGACTTCATTTATCAGGCTTTCCAATAGCTAAAATACTTCAGGTTTCTTTTCTGCATTTAAAGAAACCTTAGTAATTTTCTTCTTATTAGACGCTGGATAAAGTAATATAAATACAAGGTTTTTTCTAACAAGGAAGGAGTAAGAAACAAGACTGAAACATTCCCATAAACCCTTGTTCATAATAGAATACTTTAGCCAAGGCTCATTTGTCTCTTTTCAATGACCAATACAGAAGAATGCCTGTAGAAAAAGTGATCTTTAATTTGATAAAATACAGATTTTGCAAACCACAAATCAATAACTCGAAATAGGAACTGGTAAGACCAAATAGCATCTCTGAAATGAGGGAAACAAGCTCAAATATAATCTGATGAAAAAATCCTTAGACAACTGACAGAAGAAGAAACCTACAATTGAAGTAACTGTTATAAATAGAAACACTACCCTCACTATAACCATGCTGCGGGGTCTCCAACCGGTTTTTAAAAATCAAAAACAGCTGTTCACATCCTCTATTTCAAACTTAAGGGTTTTTTCCCAAAGTAACAGTGATCAAAACATCCAGACTGAAAACACATCATGGGTTAAGTAGAATGTTTCAGATGCATTCAGCCTAAGCTTCGCGTTCATTTAGTCTTAGGTGGAGGCGTAACCAGAGTGATGCCCAACTGTAATCTGTAATTAAGTTAAATGCCCTTTAAATTTGAGCTAGCTGATCTACCAGAGGGTGCAGATTGAGAAATAAGTGCCTCTAATTCTTGCACCAGTTACTTCACATGTGAATTTGAGACCGTTCACTACTCAAATGTTTTTAGGCCATGAAATCCCTCACAGTTAAATTAGAGCTGATTTTGCTTGAGTTACTGTTATATAAAGCAAATACTTAGAGTAAGCAGTAGTGAAGAAAAGCTATATGATAGGAAATAAAGTTAAATAGTGATTACTTTCTGCTAAAAGTTACTTTCCCATCAAGTTTAGACAATAATGCCAAAACCCAGGACCTATGCATTCCACAGCAAATGAAGCCTTGATCAACGCAACATTAAGTAGCACTTTCTGACACAATCCCCTTTCCTAAACCAGACAAGTTTAAAGGATGCTGCAACTGCACGAAGATCTCATTTTCCGAAGTTAGCAAAGCCAAAGGTCCTTTACAGAGCTAGCAGAAGTGAGTTTATCGCTGGAAACAGTTCTTCAGGATCACTTTACAATGGCAGGGACGGAAGGGAAGGAGAAAAGAGGCAACTCTTTTCAAAGCCAAAACCCCAGCAGATTACTAAAAGGTAAGTGGTCCGATTCCACAGAATTAGTCTCCTTAGCTCCCCAGATTAAGGATTAGAGAAACTGCCAACTACCCTAGGATATCAGGATTAGGGAAACGGCAGTCTCCGAGTTTCTAAACAGAGGAAGAAGCAACACTTTAAACTTACACCAACTGTATACCTTGCATTCTGGTTTTCTGATGTAAGTGCACATTTAAGAAAAAATTGTATGGAACATTTCCCCTCCACCATCACTATTCCTAAAGAAGCCATTAAAAAGATAATAAATAAAAACAAACATAGAAACCCAACAAAACAAATTACAAAAAAGCCCAGCCTATTTCTTTATTTTTATTTTCAGGCAGAGAATCCATACCTTGTGCAGTGTTCTACTTTTTTCTTTTCCCATCATTGGCATCCTGTTTTGGTCTAGCTGAACGAGCGAATTGCTGAGATTCTGTTAAGGACTACAAGTGTCAACAATAAACAGAAGCCAATCAAGAAGCAAAAAAGAAGTATTATTTCAGCAAAAGGTAGTTTAAAAAGTGGCCTTTACCTGTGAATCAATTCTACTACAGTATTAAATATTATAACGATAATGTCTGTTAGTGAAAGATCAGGACCTCACTGATCTGCAGCACAAAAAATTTTAAGAGATCCTGTCCAAGAGTTTACAGTACTAAGTAAAGGAGGACGGCTAACCAGGAATGGGTTACGTGCAAACAGAGTAACTGCAGCAGGACAAATGCTTGATATTTACAGTCCTCCATCCCAGCATGTTAACTCCATAACTTTGATGTCTCAGTAGGTATTTGGGAAGAAAGCTAAAAGGAACAGAGGTTGGGGTGAACAAGAGTACAAAGGAAAGGAAATAAACTATGAAACATTTAAGTGAAAAGTAAGAAAGGACTTATAGACAAAAACCAGGGTAATGCAATCGGAAACTGTAGAAATCCCAACACGTTACACAGGCCCAAAAAGTAACTGACAGTTCCAGCCAGAGAAGCAGTCTAAATAGAGACCACTGACCCTGAAAGGAACATTTCTTTATGTTCTTAATTCTGTAAGCACAGGCTTAACCAAGTCAAAAAGCCTACTTAATTTAAATACAAGGGTCATACAAGCTAAATCATCTTTTGTATTGTGTTTGTAGGATCAAAGAGGTAAGGCCAGAGAAGACAATTTTATTGTCTTAAACCAAGCACGTTTACTTTCCTATTTCAGAAGAGGTGCCTCAATATTCAGTTACCATAAAATTAATAATAGTACACTATGCTATGCTGCCTTGTTTTTCTAAGGTATTTCCTCTTTCCACAGATTTCCAGTAAGTAGAGCACTATGAGAGCAAAACTAGAGATTGACGGACAGATGAAAAAGAATATAATGTAAGTGTTTGAAAAGATACAACCACCATGGGTTTTTCAAATAAGACATATCCATTTGCTTCTTTTAAAGCTTTGGCAGCTGCTTTTTCATTAGGAAGCCCAATGAAAGCCTGTCCCTTCATACGGCCTTCTTTCATCAAACGTATATCAAACCTAGAGGCAAAATTGAGAATTGGGCATTACTCACATTTAACCACACTTTCATATTTCACAGTACAAATATAATTCTCATGCTTCGAGCTGGAGAAATAGCAGAAATGGGTGCAGAGCCTACAAGCAGGAATTATGTCATTGGAGACTGTTTTGCCTGGGGGAACCATTTAGTAAAAAGTGACATTAGACCGCAGGATGGCAAATTGATGTGCGGCTGTAGTAAATACGACAAATGCAAAATGATCAGATACACACAATCACCTACACTGCTCATTCTGTGTCGCTCAGCCAATAAACAGTGAATTTGGTAACGAAAATATAAGGGACAAAATAGTAGGGTCTTCAGACACTGTTCAAAAATAATTCCATTTCTGTACTTCTGATAAGTTAAGATTTTCAGATGAAACACATTTTTTCTTTATGCAGAAGCATAAAGAAAAAAGTAAAGATGACTACTTTTTAAATCACAATTTTCACCAGTATAACAGAAGTTAACATAAAAGGCTTAATTTTAACCAAGTACCAAATTAACTTACATATTTCGTTCCACTTCTGACTGGAAGTCAACGTATCTTCCAAAAATGAACTTGAGATCCTGAAATTAAAGGGTAGGTGTAAGAGGAAAGCTGATAAAAAGCCCTTTTGAGAAATATTTAATTTGCTTGTTTACCTACCTTTTCTTGGACTTGTTTAGCTAAATTCTTCACATATATCCTGCAATTTGGATCACCGGGCTCATAGTTTTTGAAAACAGAAAATTTTTCCATTTCTTGAAGAAGACAGGAAAACAGACAATGTTTGAGCTCATTTACTTACTTTGTATTTTTGCTCAGTATACCGTAACTAAATTTACTATATGATCAATTAACAAAGGAAATACTTATTTAAACTATTTGTTGCAACAAATCAAAGAGCTCTCATTAGATAATGTATTCGCACAGTTATACCTTCTCTAGAAAGTCTGTTTTTTTCTAGATCCCTTCTAGAAATAAATTCTGATGGTATTTCATCATCCTCCTCTTCAGTTTCCATTTTATCATTTGAGCTAGGAGCTGGGAAAATCCTTCCAAAGCCTGTATTATTGATTTCTTCCGTGGTCGCATAAAGGTCTGAAATTTCAAACACATTATGTCAGTGGTTTGTATGTTTATTCACAAGAGGATCAAGAGCAAGCCAGAAAATCTACTCCTTTCAGTAACATTTTAATATAGTAGACTTTGTAAAGCAATTTGAACACATCCTTAAAGAAATGGGTCTTAATCCCTGGGTTGACAAACACACCTGCTCTATATGGTCTTATAAAATCAACTGTACCACAAATAAAAGCCATGGCACATGCCAGTAAAGGTAAAACTAGCCTTGCTGTTCAAGCCTGTATCCATTTCAGTGGTTTCTCTAATTTTCATTCAAAGAAACTATACTACTGTAAAGTACCAAGAAACACAGACTGACCATAACCCTATAAGAAACCATCACACCTCATTGCTATTATCGCCCAGCATTTTTTACAGCAGATAATCAGTGCATCACAGAGAAGGAGCTGGCAATCACTTGAATGCTGCTCTCTAAGAGCTGGAAAAGGAAAATCTGAAATTAGCCCGATATATTCAATTACACTGTATAATACTGAGAATGCATTTGTAACATATTTGCTAAAAACACCTTAACATTTAAAATGGAGTCCAATTCACCATAAACCCCCAGATCACACAGGAGAGAAAGAGCCCTTTAAAATCCTCTAGATCCTTTACTGTAGCAAAGTGCAGTTATGTGCTTTTACGTGGGAAAACACAGCAAACGCAGACAAGATGCAGGTTGGTGTTCCTAAACCCCGATGTATACTATTTAGGAAAGCTCCACACAAAAGAAGAGAATTCCCTGGCCTAAATTTCAGCAGCCTTCTACACACTGAAACCACACGAATTTAATATTAAATACATTTGAAGTACGAACTCTCTTACCATTTTTTTCTTCTTTTTCTGAGTTTATCTGAAGAACAGCTGGGATGTCAGTAGTAATATGGAACTCAATTTTTTTATGACCTACGTGTTGTGGCTGCTCAAAGACATCTGAAGGTGACAGTGTAGGGTGCAAATTACTGTTTAAAACAAGAACATGTTAATTAAAGATTCAGACACTGATGAATGCATAGTCAAATACAAGATTTCTTCCAGATAGATTTTATGCTGCTGTTTACCACAAATACATGAGTTCTCCATTTCATAAATTTCACCCAATACAGTTCAAGTTGATTAAAACACTGCAAATATAGTAGGTATGGCTGGCAGTGAGAGCAAAACCAAGAATTACATACCACATTACAGTATAGACAGGCACTTATGAAAAACTTCATCAGTAACTTAAATACAAAAAATAACTGGCCTTGCTGATGCTATCATATAGTGTATAAAATATACCAAATTTTAAAAAAATATAGCCTTCCTCCTCCTACAAGTGATTTGCTATCAGTAAAAATGCATTCACAATTGATCACGACTACATAGAAATACTACACTGGTGTCTACTGTGCCATGGTACTGCAGTTTCAAAAACCAAAGTTATTTTAAACAGTATCAGTTTTTATTCTTCCAGTATCATCCTTTTTTTTTTTTAATTTATTTTAAGAATCATCCCAAACAATAAACCCAGATTGCTTCTGTCAGGGCTGTGATATGAAATTGTTTTTCTTTTTTTATGAAAAAGGGATTTTTATTAGTTTGATAGCAAGAGAAACACAAAGCTTGAACCAGGCACACTTTACAGATTAAGGTTGTTGAGCAGACTTGAGTTCAAATTACACAAAAATTTGGACCTTTAGAGCAATAAAACCAAGCATGACGATAAGAGAAGACCAACTCCACTACCAAATTTACGTTATCAGTGAAGAATGCTTGTTTTAAAACAGCAACACTAAAGCAAACAAGATACAGAGAACGTCATTTAGTAAAAGGAATAATCTTCAAAAAAAGCCCAAAAAACAGAAATAATACAGACCTGTGGGGAGTACACACGGGAACATTCAGTAAGTCTTTAATTCTTTGCTTTTTTCTAACACCACGCCGCTTTGTGTTTATTGGTCTTTTAGGCTGAAGGGTTGCTAATTCCATCAACTTGGTCATTCTATTTTAAACAAAATTTTAAAAAGAACCAAAGTGGTTTACAGTTTATTTGAACTCATTTTGCAAAGCCTTCCCCCTTCCTTAAAGCCCTTGAAATACAACTTTTCAGAACACGGTTATAAATCTAGCTACCTTAATACTGAAACTACATTAATAAACTGTAACACATATAGCAAATTGATATACACAGAGCACTTAAGTGACCCATCAAAATTGTAAGGAGTTCAATGATGCCCCTTCCTTCCCCAAGCATGCACCTAAATAGGACACTGAAGCTGCAGAAATGCTATAGAAGCCCCAAGCCAAACATTCTTTTTTATAATACTATTTCCACTCAACAGGAGTGCCTTTTTCCAAATGCATGTATGTTTCTGAATATAGCATAGGGACTTTTTGATTTACTTTTCAGTTTAAATAGCAAATAAAGAAAATTGCTTCTTCATATACTATTAGTTTAAAGATTTAAAAAAAACAAACAACTATGCTGTAAATTCAGTCCCAAAACTGCAAGAGGATCCTCAGCACACACAACCTCCCATTATTATTGCTCCTAGCAATACACACTGATGTACAAAGAGTATTTTGGAAGTCAGACTGCACATATGATTCAGGCTGAGTACTTTACTCAGTAAAGATGTGAAAAAATGAAGAATCCAGAAAACAAACTAATTACTTATATCTGCACTTTGAGGTTTTGTTTTCTTGGGTTTTTGTTTTTTGGACCTGGGAACAAATGATAATTTGCATACCACTTGGCCATTTTCCTTCTCTTACTGTGATTCAAAACAGCACTGTCCTTCTGTTTTTAAGTCACTCTGGAGCTTCCTTAAGCATCTGGAAAGATTATCTATATACTGCAAACATTAACAGATTCCACCATTTGCTGAACTAGAAGCTAGAAAAGTAAAAACATGACTTTAAAAGAACCCAAAAGCTTGCAAATGACTGTAAAATGCATACCTCTCCTTTTCCTCCTCATTGTCACTTTCATATTCTGATTCATCTCCACTAGATAGTTGCTCTTCTTCCTCTTCAGGCAAAGGAGGCTCTTCAGGAGGCAGAGGTGGGATTGGGGGAGGTGGCACAGGCACTGGTAAATACTCTTCATACTAATTATGGGAGAAAAGTTAAAAAAAAGAAGAACATTTTAAGAAAACTAATTGCATATCTTGTTTTCCTTTACCTAATAAAAACAGTCAAAGCAATAAATTAGAAAATTGACAAGAAGCATTTTTTTAAAGTATGTTTATAGGGACCTAGATGCTATTTTGCTAAACTACATTACTAATGAAAACTTTCCACAAGAAAAAAAATTGCTGCTTTCTGAAGCGTAACAGTGAATGTTTTCATTCTTTTGAGGAGTTAAAAAAAAAAATTAGCAACTATGGCCCTGGGTTTTTACTTTGCACTCAGCTTTAAGGACTCTCCTGAGAGGAATACGGTCAAACCATATGGGAGGAGGCCTAACGTCCCAAGCCATCTCAGTTTCTACACTGAACCTTCCACCACCTATCAAAGTTACATTTCTATTTCTATAAGGGGTGAGGATTTCATGAAAGGAGTAATTTTTTTCATTGAGACTGCAAAAACCACACATAAGGAATTTCCCATACAAAATCATCTCCAGCCCCACTTTCAACAATCTTACTACACTTAACAGCTACTTTCATGTACCATCAGTTCCTTAAGGCACTGACGTCTTCTGGCATTAGAAATACTCTGTGCCCTTTAGAAACTGTTCTAGGAATTTCAAGGACTGGCTTCACACCTTACTACTCTGTTTTGCATGACCATTAAATTCACAGTGCTTAACCTGGCCCAATACCAGGCAACAAATAAAATTATTCCCAGAAAAATCAGTGTGAATTCATTTATTTGATAGATTTATTTCAGAGTTTTCTTTACCAGCTAGCTCCCATTACTAGAAGCAGGTGTTCTGTTAGGGCAAACACAAAGTGTGGTGGAGCACAACTTCACTATATCCCAATACTGGAGCTATCACTATTAATGCAAGTCCTCACTTGCTCTACCTTCCACTGGCAGTCAGTTAAACTACTCTATCACAGCATCAGAGAACTGAGACCACAGAGGCCGTATTTCTATTTCCCTTCAGAAACAGCTCCCCCTAAGCCTCTGCCAGTTTCCCTCAACCCTCCCTCTTTCAAAAAACATCCTGGAGCCAGAGCAAGTTAAATCCCAAAGCGCTGTATAATCTCATTAACAATCTGAATCTAATCAGAACTCCAAAGGAACACAGGGATCAAAGAACTTAACACATCTTTGTAAGGCAGCGGGCTAATGGTATCCTGTATTTCCTGTATCTGTAACATGATGCTACAACCTCCCTTTTTTTTTATACTCAACAGTTTGAAATATTCCAGTGCTACTGTCATACGTGTATATTTCTTTAAGTCTAGTTAAAAAGATTTCTTTAGAAGACTGACATGCACATCTTACCCAATGAAATGCAGCAGTATTTGCTATCCTGTAGAGATTTCTCCAACTTTTAGAAGTTTGAACTTAGATCTCCTACCATGTTGCTAACATTTTAAATTGTGAATCCGTTTTACAGTACTTAGAACATGTATTAAAAAAGTTACCATGGGAGGGCGAGCAGTAACTGGTCCAAAAGGTGGAGGAAGATTCATTTTATTCATAAGGTGAAGTACCTGAAACGATTTGAGATAAGTTAGGATTTCCTTTAAATAAATAAAGAAATAAATGAAAATAGTTCCTTGCTAGGTGTCATAGCCGGTAACTTCTGGCAGGTGTAAATCAGCATAGTTTTAATGAAGACACAACTACATTGGTTATTAAACAATGTGAAAGCCTGCACTTGAGATCCAACACTAATGGTAAATATGAGCAACACCCTAAAAAGGCTAATCAAAAGAAGTAAAGCATCTTCTCAGAATGAAATGTCAAGTACTCAAGTCACATCTAATTAGGAAGATCACATCCAGTTAAGTCTTCAGTGTCAATGAAGTAGGTTACTTCTGGTCTTATTATCTCAACACAGTAAGAAAATAACATTGGTTAACACTGTCACAGGAAAACTAACAATATTTACTATGACAACAATTATTTCTGTGGATAATTAAAAGAGGAAAAAGGAGATGTTTTTATTTTTATACTTTCTTTGCCCTTTTTCACTTACCTGGACATAAAATTTGGGCACACTTGCCAAGGCATTTGCTATATTTGCTAGAATTGTACTTGAAGGTGGTGGATACAAATATTTGAGGCAAGAATTGATGGGAAAGGTGAGGCTGAGGAAAAAAAGATTAAAAACAAGACATCTTAGCACCATTGCCACATAATGACTGATAACAATTAATGATTACTAGAGGTTTAACTATTCATTACATCCGAAGCATCACTGAAATGTAATTATTTCCCCTATAACAGTTTTGGGCCACTTACATTATGTCTTTAACATCAGGGAACCGTCCCCTAATGCACGACAGACTTACTGGGCTTGGGCACAGTGAAAGTACCAACACATGCAGAAAGCCTAAAGCACACAGAAGCAATCAACGTGTCCGAAACCAAAAGCACAGCACAGCATGCTCTACAAACATCGTAAACTCAATGCTCAAAGTGCTGGATTTAGTAGCCCAAAAAGAAATTTATTTTCCATGCATGCACAAATACAAATGGGGGAAAAAATAACAAGAAGCCTCTGGAAAAACAAAAGTCAACAGTATTCTGCTGTTAACACTGGCACAACATACCCAGTCCTCAAACTCTTCCTCAGAAAGCAATGCATAGGGCTAGAAGGCTATTATGCAACCCACAACTTCACGGCTCAAAGCACCAGTCACTGATCAATTGTGAAGGTTCTAAACTTGAAGAACTAAAATTTCACCTTTATGACAATTCCTACAGCTATACGTGCACAACAGTAGCATACCACGAAACAAAACAAGACAGAATGCAGCATGCTGCATTCTCTCTTGTTCAACAGTACATAACACTTATTTCAAAAGAAACTGTAACAGAATAAAATAATTAAGACAAAAAAACCCCACTAACCCATGGTTGGGTGCAATTCCATTCTCTATTTTAACACAGCTTGGTTCTTTCTTCTCCTCTTCTTTCACTGGTTCTTCTGAACTGAAAATTAATTTAGCATTAATTAAAACAGGGCAAAATTTACGTGCCTTACATAATATATGAAGTATGTTTAATCTCATCTATTAAAAATATAAGAAATAGATTAGTACAGTATTTTTAACATCTTTTATCGATGGCATTACTACAGCCATTATTAATTCTTAAGAATTAACACATGTGGATAACTATAGTAGCCAGACTTCTAAAATAAATATTTATGCAGATTTAAGTAAGCCTCCCTATATTCAAACACTCCTGACAAATCCACTTACAGCACAAGAACTAAAATTATTTCATGTTAGTCTCTGTTCAGAGACTGTATAAAATCAAAAGGTATTAAATTATTGTTTTGTTCATATTCAGAGAGTGGAATAAATAACTTAAAACCTCTACCGTTGATTTTAATTAAGCACTATCACATAGCTTCTATCACTTTGTTACATATTACACAGGTAAACTTGGAAGCCTAACTATGCAACTTATTTTTTTAATTAAGTACTTGACCGACAATTGAAACCCAAACTATCACAGTTCCTGGTCACACTAGCATTAGGATTCATTGATTTCTTTTTTATTTTTATTTTTAAATATTACATATTCTTTAACTATTTGAAGAGAGACTCAGACAGTTTTACGTTTGTTCTGCTCATGCTTCAAGCTAGATACATGCAAATCAGCTCCAGCTTAGAAGCCAGTGGCTATAATAGTATAGTCTTATACAGTTACGGTAGCAGGTGTCAATTCTGCCTGACTCTTGATTAGATTCGAAAGAAACATCAGGAAAGCACGGCATGCACTAACAGCAAAAGAAAATTATAATCCTGACACAAAAAAAAAGTAGAAGAGTCTTTTTTAAACACAGGGAACCTGTGCAACACAGAGGTCAGCTTACGCAGACTGGAGTCTTGCTCTGCAAATGAGAACAAACAGGACCATCTGCTGATTAAAGATATTAATAACTACAGGAATAAGGATGGGAATTATTTCATGATGATAGTGAATGAAACAATACTAATGGGAGGAATGCAGTCACTTATCTTTAGTGATCTATATATATATATCTATATATATATATCTATAGATATAGATAATATATCTATAGATATATTATATATATCACTTATCTGAACCCGCCTGTTAACACTTCTAAATGGTTACAATTCATCCTTTGACTTAACAGTACTACAAAAGTATCATGAACATGATACATGAATTTGACCGCAAACATAGAGACTGAATTATTATGCACGTACCTTTTACACTTCTCTGAGACAGAAGGCTGGCTAAGTACCTGCACACTATCTTGCTCCTTTGCAAATTCAACGACTAAGGTGTGACCTAAAAGTTTCAGCTGATGCAGTCTTGACAAAGCCTTCAAATAATTATAATGGAGAAAAGAAAGAAAGGAAAGAGGAAATACATCAGAATTATTTCAAAGCATAACTGGTTTTTGTTTGGTTGGTAAAGTAGCCATAGGATGCAGTCCCAACTGCTTTAAACTAAGTCTGTGCCACTACAGACACAGGTAGTTCTGCACCGTTCCTGCCCTCACAGCCCTGCTTTTAGCAGCCTCTTTCCTGCCAGCAGGAAGGAATAAGAGGAGGTTGCACAGCTAGAACCATAGCAGAGACTCACGTCATCTGAACACAGTAGCAACCTTAATGATACTTATTACATAGCCTAGTCAATCTCTGTGAGTTCAAGTAACCAACCTCTTGCTCACAAACTCCAAACGTGCTGAAGCCCACTAGTAATAGCTGGGAATTTTAAGATCAAGATTCTTAACAGTGACACCGGGAAGCTCCAGCATTCTGCAAGTCCAGAACCTGATAGGCTGCTAACAATTGACACAAAGCAACCTAAATTCACCACTGTTCACCTCACATAGTCTTTGTAACTTTTTTGACTAGTACTTTACAGCATGGCCTAAAAAAAAAAAATAAAAGCAACACCAAAAAAAACAGGGCATAAGAAGAAAATTCAGGACACAGGCTTTTTACCAGATTCATATTTAAAAAGCATTATTAGCATTACCTTTTTGGCATCCACGTCCCCCATTAACATGGTAGTTTTCTTTTTCTTATCAAAGTTGGGCATTCAAGGCAGTCTTGAATTGTGTACATCACTATGTCTGATTTATGGCAAATATGCAATTATGCAGGAGACAAGTAAATTACGTTTGGTTTATAGTTTACATATAAATGCACACACCCTAGACAAGGCCCTGATCAGCCTTAACTCATGGAATTTTGCCATGCTCTAAGTGACAGGATGGATCAGATGACTTCCACAAGCCCCTTCCAACCCACCTTTCTCATGACTCTACAGAAGCGTTCGTTTTACCAAGTCCTTCAAGCACCTCCTGAAACAGAATCCTAATATTACATTGCTCTGCATTTTTTTTCCCCCAACGCTGAGTACTAGATGACGTGTAAAACGCTTTAGAGCACAAATGGCAATTCAGAAAAGTGCTTTGCTAAAACTTCCAATAACAAACTCAACACGAACCTTCACAGCTGCATTTTCACTGGGAAAGGTAGCAAAAGCAGTATGTTTCTAGAAAACAAACAGAAAAAAAATTGTCATACTGAATTCAAACCAAAAAGCTAAGAAATTGCATGTAAAACATATGCACACAAGTAATTCCTAAGTTTAAGTTTACATATTTGAAAGCTTCCAGACAGTAGTCATCTAATTCCCATGTGGGGCAAAGGTGAAGGACCAGAGAACATTTTTCTCAAGAATTTAGGACAAGCACCTCCTGCAGTCAAAAATTACGATAGGAACTCCGCAGTTTAAGAAATACAGGAAAACAGGTGTATTATTTTTCTAGTGAGCAAAAGCCATCCTAAACTGCAAGAAAATATGTATTGATAAAGAAGTTTAATCCTCTTTTCAAAAAGGGAAATTTATTTCAGCACCTCAGCAGAACATTTTCATCAAAGCAACTCCTAAAAGTAATACTTTTCCTGTTACAAAACTCGTAACTACTGTTGTGCTCCGAAAGTTCGGATGGTTTGTAGCTGACGTTTTCCCTTACTTTTTAAGTTCAAAAAAAAACTTAAGCTTTCCCAATTAGATCAAATCCTCACAGAATACACCGTTCATTTTAAATTTGTTTTAACAGACTTTACCACGTCACCTTGCCACTACACGATTCGGTGTTAAAAACCCAAAACATTAATACTGTTATAAGAGCAGCTATCAGGAAAATCATTGTAACAAAGTCAGTATTTTTAATACCCTATAAAAGAAAGCATGACCCTGACACAAGATGCGAACATCATTTATCCGCAGTTCTGCAGGAATACAAGGCTCTTTCCAAACAGCATTCGACACCAGACAGATACTCCGATGTTTTTGTGACTTGGAGGAAGAAAAAAAACTAAACTAAAATAAGGATTTCAAGACACAGAGCTGTGAAACTGCACCCCCACACCTACCAACAGGCCCCTCCGCACTGCTTTTCCACGGCCTTATTCCTAACAACAAGCGAGGCCAAAGCTGCGGCCAAGGGCACGGGACTCGCAGCCGGCGGGGAGAGCGGAC